>NW_027271399.1:1402500-1732500 GCF_040938485.1 Diadema antillarum | reverse complement strand
GAAGATGATTAGTAAATATGATGAAGTCCCATTCCAATATACCATAAAGCAAAACTTCACTGTGAATGATTCTTATGAGGAAGAGTTTTTGAACTTTTGAAATGTCCAGATATTCCTATGCTTGAATGTAAGAGGGAAAGGGAAAAAGATAACAATTTTGTAAAGTAAGATATAAATTTTTTGGTTACTTTTAAGCTAATTTTTGCAATTCATCTTTCTCCTGTTTTACATCATGACTCAACTCTCCAACAAAGTTAGTGGCACATTTCTTCCAAGGCTGGCTCAACTCTGCAAGTTACACTGCGGAAGTCTTTAGCCACTTGATATTAAAAAAAGAAATCTTAATAGGCAACAATCTGACATAAAATTTTGATGGTATATGACAATGTTGTAGCTGTATTTACTACCAAACATTTGTTATAGAAGGATGAATTAGGAACTATTTTCAAAAGTAGGAAAAGTGGATTAAATCTCCTGCATCTGACCTACATGACTGTATTCAAGTTGTCACAAATCACATTGATACACTGCAGAGTGTTAGAAAGTTTTGCACGGAGTAAGATACTTGACATTCACTACGAGAGAGCATTTCACTCTTGTTAATAAAACTCTTGTAAATCAATTGCTGGCAATACAACGACACTTTTAGTACATATCATTAAAATCTTTCACTTACAACCAGCATACTACATAGCGCATGCAGAATTGCTAAAGTTGCTCAAATTTTCAGACACACACACACACACACACACACACCAATGACACCTATCTAATTACCGTAATTTCACAAAATCATTCTATTTGTATTTTTCTTGGTCTTTTGAGAGTAATAGAAAGACTTGTCTATAACACTCTGTATTTTATGTAAGGTAAATGATGTACTGAACTACGATCAAATCCTGTTGCACAGCAAGTCAGGCGCATGTTCAGTACATGACTTTATTTATGCATTCACAAATCTAACTGTTACATAGCAATGTTTGACAAAAATGTCGCAAGGAGCAAGATGTGCTAGACATTCACCACCAGAGAGCATTTTACTCCTATTACTGTCATTCTTCAAAATTTATGGCGGTATAACGACACCTCTAGTGCTTATCGTCGGCTGAGAACCAGAAGGGCGTTATCACAGTTATTCGGGATATTGGATTACTGGTATCACGATATGGAATTCATTCTCCTGTACATTGTAGGTGGCAATTTGAGATCATTATCATTTTTAGGAAATAAGAATGCTTCTTTACTCGATTTTAGGAACAGTACGTGTAAATTTACGCACTTTTGATGAAATATGCTTTTTACTTCATGAGTGATTTTGTTTTCGTTTTTACTTATGCTTTAAAAAGGTTGCATGGTTTTGGTTGAAGCCTAACGTTTCTTTCCTAACAATTTGTTTTTATTTGCAAGATAATGAACATAAATTATGAAACAGAATGTCATAACAAGAGGAATTCAACGTTAATTTGATGAAAATTGGTTTCGAAATAACTGAGATATCAAACATTGATCGATCTTAACAAAGGATGGGACCTACCTTTTATCACGAATCCTTTGTATTACTTTTTTTTCCTCAGCCATTCCAAACCCGATTTTCATTAATAAACTTCGAACTCTTCTTAGAAAGGTACCCCTTTTAAGCATACTATGCTCTCTAATGGTTATATCATAAGTGGTATCTTGGCATCTCGCAGAAAGTTAAAAGCCCAATCCTCATATACAACAAATCTATACCATCCCTTCCAATCTTAGAACGCGATAATGCCCTTCTGCTTTTCAGCTGGCGATATTTGTATCTTTTCAGTCATATTTCTAAACGTGTGCAAAATTACGCATTCTATGATTTAATTTTATCGCTAAATAATGTACTGAACCACAATCATATTCTAGTCTATAACAAGAAATGTGCATGCACATTCGGGGAGATGCAGGAGAGTTGAGACACCCCCTCAAACTTGGTTAGAGTTCACAGATGCAGCACGTGTGCCCTCTGTTGGTAGTGTTTAACATCACTGTCATTTTAGCATAAGCAAGCAGAGGATGTACAGCACAACAGAGACACAGGTTAAAAAAATAAATCCAAAGGCAGCAGTAAAAGGAATTGATGGGTTTCAGGTATTCCATTTTCTATTGTTCAAATAACAGCAATTCGTTAGTCAGTGGTTATGTGTAAAAGTGGTCACATTGTCGTTTTTTTGATAATTTGATGGATTTTTGATTTGCTGATTTTGAAACGGGTAAAGAAAGTGAAAAAAAAATGCCACCTTGAGGAAAGTTTAGCAATGCAATCTGGGGAGGGTTGAGCCACACTTTTCATCAACAAACACATGGGGTTTTAAAATGCAGGATTTCGTTCCGACTGTGGGTCAAATTTCCATTCAGAGTTGGTAGACTATAAGATTTCCAAAGGAAATATCAGCAAATCCCTGATGGCATTATAGATGGTGTATTTACCTTTATAAACGATCTGTACTTTTCACATACGAATGTCAACAGTATACACCCATTCTTCGATATAAGTGACTACTTTTCTGCTGCAATGGCACCAGAAACTTGTTGTACTTTACTAACCGGAAAGAGTAGATTTTGTTCTCTCAAATTTCATGATTTTTGCTGATCATCTTTGAATACAATAGTTGGCTGTAGTCTTTATTCACGTGTCATGCCTATCAATTAAACAGGGGTTTATAGAAACTCAAGTACTCAGAAAAGGAGTTGTTTGTTATACACTCAGTAAATAAAAAAAAGAAGAAGAAAAAAGTAAACACCTTTTCCAGCACATAGTCATCATAGAAGTATTTTACCAAAACCATTGCGTCATATACCGTATTAAAGATTGTTTAATTGGCTATCAACCTGGTATGTTAATACAAAGGGAAGTTTCAGGCATGAGTGATCACATTGATTTTTGTCCTTCAAGACACAGAAGTAAGAAATGCAAAAAATGACATTTTGTCGTTCGTTGCAAACGCTCTTCAAGGTAGAAATGATAACAAAAGACCAATTTAGCACTATGAGAGACATGAACGAAATAGCAAAAATAAGTTTCGGCCCCTTGTATTTATTTACATCCTCTAACATTTACAAAGAGGAAAAAGTAACAGTTTTTTGTTGAATCAGCCCCAAATGACACAGGGAGTAAGCCGCAAAGGTGATGAAAAGTACAGAATTTCATTCTTTTGATTTAGAAATTTAAGAATTCACGAGACACATTCTAGAACGAAATATCATTTTCAAAGTTCTTAATTTGAAATAACATTTGAAATGTCTACCATTTTTGCTGACATTGCCCCTTGCATGCCATTTGAATTTGGATTTGGCAAAAAGATTTTTACTTTTCTCAATCATTTTTTTTTCACCTTTCTTCATCTTTGCGGGCTACAAAGCCATTACAGAGATCATAGGATGAAATTTAAACTTAATTTTTATTTTTTTATTGTTTGAATTGTCTTTTTTGTCATGTTACATGGAAGAGCACAAGTACATGGATGACAACTTGCCCATTTTAGCAAATTTTACTTTTGTGCTTTAGAGAAGAAAAACGAAGGTGTTCACTCATGCGTAAAGTTTGTTTTTAATGGACCTACCAGGTTGATAGCCAATTAAATTACCTTTAACATGATATACACAAAATTAAAATTCAGCCACATCTTTTTGAGAAATATAACCAGGAAAAAGTGTTTCATTTCTTTCTTCTTTTTTTTTTGCTGAGTGTATTACCAAAATATGACTTATGTAAACATGTCATTAGTATGTGTCTAAAATAATGGTCTTTGTTTTTTACTTTGTAAGATTCAGGTTGCAGTTGTTTGTTTTTTCTTGGCTTTATAATGCAAGGGATTTTCCTATCTAAGACATGGAAAGGTAATGCGTAAATATAATGAAGTCCCATTGCAAAATATTCCAAAGCAAAACTTCACTGTAATATGAGTGATTCTCATGAGGAGGGTTGATAAAGTGCATGTAATGAGTGTTTGAACCTCTTTAAAAATTTCCAGATGTTCTTATACCTCGATGTTATGTAAAACCATTTTTTTTTAAGCTTGTAAGCCCATTTTTAACATGTCATATTCATCTGTTGACATTATGGCTCAACTCTCCAAAAATTGGCACATACCTTCCCAAGCTAGCTCAGCTCTCTTGAAGATATCGTAACTCTTCTCACACTGCGGGAGTGCAGAGCCACTTGAAATTTTTTTTTCAAGGATAAGTTTTAAAAATTGGGCATTGACTTTCATAGGTACTGGACATCTCTATAGTTGTACTACAATTTGGCAACAAACACTTGTTATACATTGTACGCAAGGATTAATTAGGAAATATTTCCAAAAATAGCAAAAGTGGCTCGTCTCCTGCATGTCCCCTGCATGACTTTATTCAAGCTATTACAAATCGCACTGTGACACTGCAAAGTGTAAGAAAGTGTTGCAAGCGGAGTAAGATGTACATGACATTCACTACGTGAGAGCATTTCACTCCTATTACAAAACAACAAATCAACAAATTGCTGGCAATATATAACAACACTTCTAGTACATATTTCTTACTTTTCACTCATAACCGGCATATTTACAAAGGCAGGCAAAGTTTCACAAGTTGCACAAAATAAAGATAAAAACGACTCCTCTCTAAATTTCTCTAATTTACAATAATGGTTCGATCTCTACACTTCCTAGTCTTTGATGTGCAATATAAATACTTGTCTATTACACACTGTGTGATTTTTAACGCTAATAATGTACTGAACCACGATCAAATCCCGGTGCATAACAAGCCATGTACAATACATCCGCTCTATTCAAGCTGTCACAAATATCACTTTTACACTTCAAAGTCTTACAGTGTTGCAAGGAACGAAATGTAGTGGGCATGATAATTATACTAATTTTCTAAACTTCCACTCACCACTGGTATCTTTCCAAACGCATGCAAAATTGCACAAGTTGCTGTAATGCTAAACAAGGCAAGTGCCAAATTGTGTCTCGCCCATTCGCGTACAAGAAATTAATATCTTTTTAACTCCCAGAAGTTCATCTACCCGCCTATGACCTTTGACCTTGTGGTGACCTTCAACTCCCCAAGGGACATTTACCATCCAAGTTTGGTCACATCAGACAAAGGGATCAAAAGTTATGAGCCATAATCAAAACGCGCCAGAAAAATGTAACAATGAGCCCCAAAATTTTGTTGACCCCTTTCTGTGACCTTTGACCTTGTGATGACCTTTAATTCCCCAAGGGACATCTACCATCCAAGTTTGGTCACAAACAGACAAAGGGATCAAAAGTTATGAGCCATAATCAAAACGCGCCAGAAAAACTTAACAATGGGCCCTAAAATTTTGTTGACCCCTTTCTGTGACCTTTGACCTTGTGATGAGCTTTAATACCCCAAGGGACATCTACCATCCAAATTTGGTCACAAACGGACATAGGGAGCAAAAGTTCTGAACCACAATCGAAGCGCGCCCTTAAAAACTTAAAATTGGGCCCTAAAAATTTGTTGACCCCTGTCTGTGACCCTCTGACCTTGTGATGACCTTCACCTCCCCAAGGGACATCTACCATCCAAGTTTGGCCACAAAGGGACAGAGGGATCAAAAGTTATGAGCCATAATGAAAACGCGCCATAAAAACTTAACATTGGTTCGTTGACCCCTGTCTGTGACAGTCTTGCTAGTAAACGGACGACGGACGACGGACGAACGACGGACGACGGATGACGGACAGACGACGGACGGACGACGGACGGACGACGGACGGACGACGGACAGACGCCATTTGGATCCCTTAGTCTCGCCTTCACCTCCGGTGGGCGAGACAAAAAGTGACTCTTTTCTGATTTTCAGCGATTGATCTCTCTATTCTTCCTCGTCTCTTTTTTGTGTAATAGAAAGACTTGTCTGTAACAAACTCTATGTCTTTTTGACGATATTTTAATTATGAACTACATGAATTTATGGTGACTGGAAAGGCTCATTCCACGCGTTTGACATTGCTAGTAACTCAATATTATGATTTTAGAGTGTCGAATGCCTTAACTCAGCGAAAACGCGTGTTATAGGTATGTCCATGGACACAAGTAAGTTGTTCGACACTTTTGACCACACTATCCTTATACGCACATTACATTGGTATGGAGCTCATTGCATTCCATGAGAATGGTTTAAACATTACTTTATCAAATAGAAAGCAATGTGTATGCTATAAATCAATCATATCTGAGTTATCACATAATACACTCTATATACAATGTGTTGTCCACCAAGGCTCTATATCGGGCCCCTTTGTATTCTTGGTCTACAACGATGATATTTCATCCTCATCATGTTACTACAATTAAAATTTCAAGAAAAAGAAAATCGACGATACCAATGTATTCTGTTCCATTTCAGATTTACAGTAACTCCTAAAAGGAAATAAAAACCTCCTGAATATGGAATTAGCGAAATTGTCTATATAATATAGTTGAAGAGCGATAGATTACCCTTCGATTTTATAAAGAGACTGGTTTTATTCATTCATATAAACTCGAAAATAATAAAGATACACATCATTTCAGTATTAGGGTGCATGGTACATTAATAGAACAAAGAGAAAGCACTTATTTCTTGAGAATATTATACATGAAAAGTTGAAATAGAACGTTATGTGCATCATAATTTTTTCATACGATTTCCTGTAATGTTAGTAGGCTTACGCTCTATAGTAAGTTAAAGTATGAGTATGAATATTTAATTCCTGCTTTATGAGTTTCAGTTTCTTACATTTTATATTGCAATATTGAGCAACTTCAAAATTTTAGAACATACAACTTCTATGAAATAATGTCATGCGAATTATACAATAACCCAGGTTTTAAGAAACATTCAGATCCCTTATTCGAAGAATTAAACACTGTAAAGGTAAATGACGGTTTGTTTGTTTGTTTGTTTGTTTGTTTGTTTTTTGGGTTTGGTGGGTTTTTTTCACGATTCACTCTTTAAATTTCGTTTTTACAACTGGCAGATACCAGTTTTTGTTTCGTATTATCTTAGTTCAACGAAAACATACACTCTTATCCTACTTGGCAAACTGAAAAAACAACAAAAAATTCTGGAACTCTCTTCCGTGTGATATATTCGAAATACGAAAGCTATATGTGACCCTCCATCACAAAACCAACAAAAATTCGCCAAAGATTTTTAGTTAAGGGCAGGTTAAGAACAGACGCTAAGCTTTAAAATAACATATAACTCAATTCAAATTGACTTCCGTAACCTATCTAAATACTGGAAAGAAATAACACAAACACTCGAAAAGTGTGAACTGAGAAAAGAGGCTCTGAAATACAGGGTCTATTCAAGCGCTTAATCTTTACCAAGCCGTACTAGCTGTGTGACGATGCATCAGATTAATCTAAAACTAAGCATGCTGTATTAACACATTCTGTCCATAACTAATGCGGACTTTCAAAGCAGTAGCATTATCCTTTTAAAAGTTATTAGACTTGAAAGTGAAGAGTATACAAAGGATTTCCAAAAAAAAAAAATGAAAGGAGGCTTCTAAGACGTAGCTGATCATTCTACTCCCCCCCCCCCCCCAAAAAAAAGGGGGCTGAAAACACACTTTTCCATTCATGTTGTGATCCCAAACTTAGGAATAACGTAGAAGGATAGCTCTTTCAGAAAATATGAAAAAATAAAAGATTAACTCGGTTGACCCATTTCACCTTTTTGGAGTCCTCATGTAAAACCAATGGGTGCTACTTTTTGTTCGTTTTGTGATGCACCGTCACATACGTAGTCTGTTAAAAAAAAAAAAAAAAAAAAGCTGTCAAAACAATGTTCCTGACTAGATATCAATGTCATAGTATGGTGATTCTTGCTAGCTGTACATGAACTTCCTTCTTGTTTTCGATTTTTTTGTCAAATTGTGTTTCCTTCTTTCTCTTTTTTTGACGAGCCAAAAACGTTTAGGTTTCAGCTCCTCCAGCACCCCACCCCCCCCCCCCCCCCCCGTTCAGCGGGCAGTGATCCAGATGATACCTTAAATGAACTAAAAGGCAAAAAAAAAAATCTGAAGGCAGTCAAACCTCTCCCTTCCCTCTTCCCTCTCTTTAACCATATCTTAACGGATGTAACTCTCCCCTTTTATTTTCTTTTTCTCTTCGTATGTATCGTGTATCATGCAGAAGGGCTGCAAGCATATCGAGTTCACTAATGCTGGGGATAGCCCCAACGCTTTTAGATCAATCTCAATTCTCCTATGTGGATTTCTATCGCACAAGTCATATGAAGTTATTGAAATTAAAGTATTTGCATTGCCATTAAACAGTATTGTAAATCAAATACAGTTAATTACTTTGTAAACAATGTGCGCATATAATATCATAAATGCTATCAATAATGTGAGTGTGTATTATGTACTAATGCTGATGAAGAAACCACTGAATCAAATCAAAGGAAATACAAATCAGCACAAAATCCCCTTTCTATACACTCTGACTTGATGATAATGTCAAAGCAATCATCAACATGTGCACCCGATATACTATGATTTATGATCCTATATACAGAACAAATTTTGAAGCGCGAGAGCCTCACTTATTATACATCAGCTACAACAATACCAGTACAGTTTACAATGTACTCGCTTTCAACAAAGCGTATGATGCCTGCCTTTGGTAACGAAACTGAATTAAAAATGATGGGGTAAATTAAGCAAGGTAATTTTTTTTTTTTGATAGCCGAGGTTTACACTTTGTTGATGGCTTAAGTGAATGGCGACTTACGCGCAAGCTCGACTCGTACATGCGAGTATAAAACAGCGTGTGTTCCAGGTTGGATGTCTGTTTGAGAGTTCAATGACATTTTAATCTGCGACAATTCCTCCCATTAAAAAAAAAAAAAACATATCCACGCTAAGACAAAGATGTAAATAAATCCCGCTAGTTGTTCGAGCAGGATGTCCAATATATCATGTATGCTTATACTTATGTAAGACTTCTATAAACAAAGGCAGTATGGTTTCCATTAATAAAAGAAATCATCATTTTTACAAAAAAGAAGATTAACAGTCATCTTAACCCGTTGAGGACGGACTGAGTTTGCCACAACACGCATTTTCCATAGACCCCTGCCCGAGTATACTCGGGACTCGTCCTCAACGGGTTAAGAATATTGTGATATATAAACGTTATCGTTTTAAATGAACTTTATTAAATCTTGCAGTGTTATATATGCATAAAACATTAAAAAAAAAGATTGACAATGATTCACTTTGTCAGACTATTAATAATATTGGATATAAAAGAAGGAGTTATTTTACTACGACTATAAATATCGAGGATCAAGATATTACAGATAATGAGATACACTACATAAACTACAACGTTATAATCTACATAACTCTTTATACAATCTGATCTCATCAATTTAATAGCATTATCATATACATTGATATTCATACCTTACATCTTTTTGCTACAGCGTATATCATTGCAAAAAAAAAATCAAACGTTTCGTGAGAAGCAAGCGTAAGCTTAAGGTACTGTTTACCTTTGGGAGCAGTGATTTAAGAAATGTTCGATGCATTTGATGCATAATGTGTAGGTCAGTTGTATCAGAAAATATCCTGCCATATAAACATTTCGCAATAAAGCATATTGTCAGAAGGTGAATCAGGGTAGCGGAAAGCAGGATTAGAAATAGACAATAAGGTACTGGGGCTCTGAGGGGTAGAATAGGATAATAGGTATTAAGGTGAAGATAGGTTAAGATAGGGGTTAGTAGAGCAGAGTGAGTTCCATAGATGGGTGTAACCCCAGGATTGAGAGATATTGCAGTATACAGGTGCTTTATGATTGGAGGTTAGACGGAAACTATAGGGTAGGAATTAGGAGAGTTAGAGTTTGAGGAATGGTAGGATAGCAATTAATTGACACAAAGAGTAGCTCAGTTGCCACTCAGAAAGAACCAGAGACGGATTTGCAAATCCCAGCTGCAGCGAGGAGCGCAAGCCGGAGGTTACAGGCAGGCACCAGCCAAGTCAGACCCCGGCCAAGTCAGGCCCCGCTGCAGCCGATGAAGGGACGATAGAACACTCATGTCGTCAGGACGAGCTGGGCTCCTCCTCCACCTCTCCCCCTCTTCCCCCACGTCACCCCTACTGTCTTCATTGAACCAACGTCATGGGCATGAAGGCACCGAAAGCATCTGATCCATAGTCTACGTTCTACACACGGCCGGTCATATCTACGCAAGCTGTGAGGCAACTGTACACCAACAGTCAGCCTACAGGACCGATGGTCAGATCTGAGCTCATGCCAGTGCTCCTGCGTCGCCAAGCCATATGTTATGTAACAATGGACAAGTACTGCCATTCCCACGGACTTGAACGCCATGATGACCCCCGCATAGCCGATTGGCAAAGAGACTGGTATCACACTCTAATTACACTGAAAAAAAAAGATTTATATTGGACATCCAATACCTCCCCCCCCCCCTGCATTAGCTCCGTTACGATCATAATTTTGATAATATTACCACCAGATAGTGAGTTATTATAATTGTAACCTGGTTTCAAAGAATTCTAATGTCTAAATCTGTACTGTGAATTATTTTCAACTGTGCATTGTGGCATTTATTTCACGAGACCGAGTTCGTCCTCGAATAAAGGAGAAGCTTAATTATTATTGCACTCAACCCTGTGCACCACGTGTCATTCTATTGGAGTAATATTTACATATTGAGCAAAACTAAACCTATCGTCAGACCAGCAATTACCAGTGACTGAACCTGACACATAATATATAGGGTTATATCACTGTTTTCTCATTAAACCACAATATATTAGTGTACACGGTTTAGTCTAGAAACAAATTTATTGTATCTATTGTTCACATTTTGTATACTTTGCAATGCTTAACATTGACTACATTGATTACCTTTTATTATACTGTATTTTTTTTCTATCACTAACTCACATTTCGGTGCTATTTTGAAGTTTTTGTTTCATCTGCATAAAATCCTCATGAGGCCGTCTGCCCAGTCAATCCCTGCTCATGCTAATGGTCAAATACAGTAAACTGTAAATGGCGCCAAAAAATGTTCTTTAATTGCCTTTTAGGTTTAGACACACAAAATGTTCTAAAATAAATGTGTTGCAGTACATTATATGAGAATGCACTTTTTTTTTGCTATATTGTTTTGTTTTATTTTGCTTAACTTTATACAGCAATGTGATTTCATTTTGACTTTAAAAACAGGAATAAATGCAAACAAGCAATAACATCTGATCTAATCTTCTCATATCAACAATCGTGGAGTAAATGACAAGAGACTTTCTATTTCACATAATTCCATCTACATCGTGCAGATGATAGCGATGGTATACTATTCGATTACGTCAAAATGAAGATATCATACAATCAGTACCATATCATTAAATCATTAAATATTTTGTCTTATTCATAACTTTGAATATGAAGCAAATCCCATGACTTTATTATTTTTTATCGTTCTTTATGGTAGTTTTGCGGCGATTTAACATGACAACAAGGCAGAATTACATTCAATCATCATAAACGATGGTCATTTGCAACAGATGAAGGGCCCAATTACCTCCGAGTTCATCCCGTATTATGGGATGCAGCACGGAAGTCGCATTGTCCGAAGCGTAGTTTCTGGTGACCACCACACCGTCCCGCCTCAGCCAGTACACTGTGTCGTTGAATATGCTCACATCCCTCAGGCGTCTGTCACTGGCTGCACTTTGTATGTCAACTCCGGGTATCTTAGTCCGCCCTGAGCTCCCTAGAGGCAGGTTAGTGTAGTAGGCTGTGTTGGTTCCCTGATAGTCACAATGGAGCAGTCTGCCAACTGTGAGACAAAAATGCAAATGACGAGAATAGAAATATACATTCGCAGGCATTTAAAGATGTATGTTAACTCACAATGTCATTAGGGAATACACATGCCGATGATTTCGGTATAATCAGAATAGACCATGCGGGCATAATTTATAAAATATTACATTTTGAATAGCTGTTTATCGTTTCAACCCCCGTACCATTGTGTGGTATGCATCCTTCCTTCCAGTTAGACATGGGCCTAAATTTGATTTACTGTCTTTCTACAACTCTATGAGTATTAATTGCTCTAAATGATTGGGCCTTATCCATTTTCAATCTTATTAGTTAACCATTATACAAACATTCACATGCAAATTCGTAGAATTTGAAAATATTTCACGTGGAGCACCTCTATTCCAGCAGTTGACAGGAATTAAGCAAATGTGTTTTATTGTGGACTTACTTTCTTCGTTTCTTTAAAGATGAATCTCAACCGTCTATAATCAGTAGTTAACTAAACTTGGGTTTGGGAATCTTGATTTCCTTCATCATTTTCAGGCAACGTAACACTGTATTCTCAGCTGCTAATTTCTGTGGTGTTAAGCCTACATGAAAAATCTAATGACAAAATGTGACTCTGCATCACAAAACCAACAAAAGTCGCAAGACATGGATTTTTAGTTAGGAGCAGACGCTAAGTTTTAAAATGAGGTATAACTCAATTCAAATGGACCCCCTTAACCTACCTAATTATTATTAGAAAGTAAGCATACACTCTTGAAAAGTGTGAGCTAAGAAAAGAGGCTCTGAGGTACAGAGTCTATTTAACCGCTTGATTTTTACCAAGCCGTGCTAGCTGAGCAATGAAAGGGACAAAACACACGAAGTAAACTACCAGAGCAATAACAATGAAGGAATAATCAGAATAAGCTGAAATTGAGCATGTTCTGTTTACGCATTCTATCTATGATTAATGCCAACTTTCAAAAGAGTAGAGCTATCCAGCAAAAATATTAGACTTGAAAGTGAAGAAATGAAAAAGGGACTCTTAGACATACCTGGTCATTTTATTCTCCCCCAAAAATGGGTTGTAGAAAAACTGCTGAAAACACACTTTCCCATTTATGTTATGATCCCATACTTGAGAATGATGTAGAAGAAGGACAGCTCTTTCAGAAAATATGGAAACCTCAAGATTTATTTGGTTGACCCTATTCACCTTTTTTGAGTCCTGACGTAAAATCAAGGGGTGCCACTTTTTGTTCGCTTTGTGATGCACGGCCAAAAATATACATTAAAGCAGTGAAAGCATCAAGCATTTGTCAAAAGAACACTCTATTGGATTGGAAATTATGTTTTAAAGTTGCATTAATGGGCAATAACTGTTTTATCATAGCTTTTTGTTATATAAGAAGGTTCGTTCCTTCAACGATCAGAAAGAGTCGGAGGAAGTAGGTTGTGCTCTTTGTCACGGTATGCAATGGGAACTTCATAAAGAAAAAGAAAGAATGCACGTGGGAAGGGGGGAGGGGACACCAAGGCAACCACGAACACTATACCCGTGAACACCTGTCCAGTATAAAACGAAGCAGTTTAATAATGAATGATACGTGACAATACTGTTGCAAACAAGTGAGACAATGGGCGATTTCAAGTCAGTTACTACTGCTGGAAGGGGCTTGTGCTATCCTTTTCACAACAGCACACAAACACACACACACAAACACACAAACACACACACAAGCACACACACAAACACACACATACATACATACACACACAAACTGCAACTACATTAGGTTAACGAATAGCAGATGAGAAATTATTGCTTTATTCAGTTGTATATTGAGTTATGCAAAGATAAAGTATACTTCACTTCAGACTGGGAGTAGGGGAGGCCGGGTCTAGTTGTTACACGGGTAAGTTGTTACATGAATCATTCTCTCATATTCTAAACACTGAACTTCTAGTCACTGTCACATACAAACACTATTACAAGCCCATAAACAGACCGAGGCAAGGGGTGGGATAGGTGATTCGCTACACCTCCCCCAACCGCCACACTTTTTTTTTTACAGAAGTTTGAATGTCTCCAAAAAGACGACTTTCCGCCCAGCACTTGTTAGAAGTGCAAGTTCAGTTTTGTTTTGTTTTTTTTTGTTTTTTAAAGGGATGTACCCTCTCTTTCTGCTTCGTGTCCCCCTTCAAAAACTTTAAAACCCTGTCAGTGATGAGGGATGAACCACGATCAACGATGAACCAAGCTGCAAGGAAACGTGGTTTCGTTTTTTATTTGTTTTGTTTCTTTTCTTTTTTTTTGCATGAAT
This sequence comes from Diadema antillarum, assembly GCF_040938485.1. Taxonomy (NCBI): domain Eukaryota; kingdom Metazoa; phylum Echinodermata; class Echinoidea; order Diadematoida; family Diadematidae; genus Diadema; species Diadema antillarum. Next base: position 1,718,344 of record NW_027271399.1, on the reverse strand, counting down.
TCAACATAGGTGAACAAGTGGTATTGTAATAACATTATATTTGTTACCACATTACTGGAATGCATGTATGTTTTGAGGAGTTTCAGAGCAGTGATTTGTCTGATCAAGTACCGCAATAAATTCCACAAATCTATAAATGCCACTGTCGAATTTAATGTACGCTGTGAAATTGCAATAATCGCTTGGAGTGCCCCTTAAATCTTAAGGCATGTCTGCACTAAAGATGACTCACAACAATTCATTGTATATCTTACTCACAACTTGTGTCGATGGACAAGCCGGTGATGAAGTCGTTACCAGGTGTGGTCAGAGGAGTACAATCAGCTCCGTCTTGAAGGCGTTTACACTTTATTCCTTCTACACTTTGTTTCGTCCAGTACACAGACCTTGAGCAAAAAAAAAAAAAGAAATAAAAAAAATGATAAATTACGTTTTCACTATCAGACAGGGTTGGTTTCAGTGCCGGATATGAAACATAATGCTGGAAAATAAACAAAAATGATAACCTTTATCTTTTTAAAGATAAATTGTTTGACATGATTATTTTTTCAACTGCTCCTGCTTCTTTGAGTACTATTCCATAAGGACGCTCTGTTTGCTCGTTTGTTCCTTTTTAAAATGGCCTCTGCCGCCAAAGTATATAGGGAGTAAAGGAAAACAATGGAGCAATAAGTGGAAAATGGAACATTTGAAAAAAAAAAGGCATATTACTAATAAAATTTTCTGTAAAATTTCCTTTGGTACACGGGAATGTTTGTTAATATGTATAGTACCAGTATACGTATATGTACAATATCATTATATGAAACTCATGATATTTGATTATGGAAACAAAATGTATGTGCCTCTTTAAACATGCCTGCATACAAGCTGAAAAAGACAATTTACATAGAGCAAAGCAATGTTGTTATCATTGTGAGTATGTGTGTGTGTGTGTGTGTGTGTGTGTGTGTGTGTGTGTATGTGTATGTCGGTGTGTGTGCGTGTCTGTGTGTGGGCTAGTGTTTGTGTGTTTGTGTAGTGGGTATGTAATGTTTGTACTCAAGTATTATTGATTTGGTGAAGCATACATGAATTGATTGAACAATGGAGACCACAAATACTTGTACCTTTTTCTTGTTCTTGTGTAATGGCAGTCTTTGTCACCGGTATAACTTGCACATTCTACCCTTTTTCTTTTGATAGGCACACAGTAGGCACACTTACAGACGGCATTCCGGAAGAACATATATAAAAGCAAATGTTAAAAAAGATAAAAAGGGTGTCGCTTTTCTGAATTAGTCTCTCGGTGTTTTGCAGATTATGTGAAAAGCTTTCAGAAATAAACTTGGGGAATTTTATATCAATGATACAGAAAACTATGGAAAATCTGTCAGACGCGCATTGTGACGAGTCAGTTTTGTAATAATACGCAATTTATTATGTAATAAAGTGATAGAAAAACTATTCATTTGTGAGTGTGGGGGTGGGGGGGGGCTAACCGCTTCTGGTAGTCATTGTCTTCATATGTAACTTTCTTGGTAAGAACCTCCCAATAGATGTCGAATTTTCAGCTTTAGTTTTTGAAATACTGGCCAATGAGTCAGAACATCTGATTTCTATCCTCACTATTGTATCCCATTTCAATGGAAATGAACTAGTACAGATGGAACCCTGCCAAGGAGAACTGATCATTTTCCTTCAAGTTCTGACAAATTGTGATAGTTTATCCATATTATATGAAGTGTTTTGTAGTTCTTAAATTAGAGGTCGTCATTGCGTGTGTATGCAATGTGAGATCCCTGCCTTCTTTGAATGATTTAGCCTACTGGCAGACTTGTCTTCCCATCTTTATTTGTCTTACTTCTGGTTAAAAGTGTGAGTGACAGAGAGAGAGAGAGAGAGAGAGAGAGGGAGACATATGACCATATTCTACATGTAATACTATTTTCTCTTTTTAGTAAGAGAGAAAGAAAGAGAAAGCGACAAAGACTGATAGGAGTCAGAAGAGCTCCATAATAGTGTAATCTATGAAACCTTAATAACCCTCGTAAGGTAGTAAAAGGTATTTATACCCGTTGTAAATTACGAAAGCACGGGCCCGGCTTCCGCCAGGGAGATCCACTACATCCGTCTTCTCCCCGTCTGGATCAATTGACATCTGAGTGAGCTTGGTGTCGCGCATCATGTAAAGTGTCCTTGGTGACTGAGTTATAGCGATTGCATGTACTACGCCTGGAAATGAAATGAAGTGATCAACAAACAATAATATTTAGTTTAATCATTATGTCATTAAATTATTGTAGCCGTTAAAAAGCCATGTTGATGGTTTCCACTGCAGTCGTTTGTTTCGTTTGACATTTCAGATCTTCAATTCAATTCAGTTCAATTCAATTCAGTCCAATTCAATTCAATTCAATTTAATTCAGTTCAATAGTTTATTCATTTCCATTCTTTTCCATTCAATTCTATTCAATTCAATTCAATTCAATTCAATAGTTTATTTATTTCCATCATCAAAAAGAAAAAAGAGAACATGATTCAAAGCGGTACAAGTTGTCTGCATTGAATGCATTACAAATGACATACAGTCACTTTTTTCATTGATCAAAATCAATGGGATGTAAAAGTAGAACATACAAGCACACACACACACACACACACACACACAAACCTACAGTAGTCTGATAATAGAATGAAAAGGGATGTCGATTTCAGCTTATTCAAGATAAGGCAAGACGGTGGTTTGGCTTATTTATGTTATTATTGTTGGTTGGAACTCGGAAGGCTTATTATAGTCATAACCAAAAATGATTTGATGAGACGGCAGCCCGAAAAAAAAACCCAGAAAATTAACCACATAATTGTAACATAATGATGCGCAACGCGACAGGAATGTCAGACTGTAATCCATTATTCTGGCATTGAGTTGCGTTGATATTGATGTATATATATATTGCTTTGGTATGGAAGGTGAGTACAGGTGCCTGAGCGTTTGTTCAGCAATTTCAATTGCATGTGATTCTTGACCAGATTCGCGGAGTGCGACCTTTAATACCAAATGTTTGAAACATTTTGTGATTGAGACTATCGAGCATCGACTAATAATTGTAATCATTTTAGGTGAAGTACTCTTTCATAATAACTTTAGAATAGAGATGTGAATAATTACATTAACTAACACATCCACATCGTATCGCGAGGCCATCACGTGGACCTGGAGAAGGTGGAGGTTGTAGACGGGGAACCTCGATACTTTGCAAGGGGAGTAAAGGAAGCAATCTACATCAGGGCTTACCAACCTTATCTCAACAAAGACGGAGGGGGGCGGTACAAACTTCCCAAAGTCTGTGACCCGCTCATTGTCACTTGATCAAAGCAAAAACGAGTCATTCCGCTGATGAAGGCTGTATAGCGTCAACAGCTGAAAATTCCGGAGGTAAATTACTTGTATTGAGATCACAAGTTTAACACCAATTCAGGGGCGTCACCAGCTTTTTTTCAAGGGGGGGGGGGTGCGTTTTGACAATAATGTAAACTGTGAGTTTTTTTTATTTGATTTATTGGCTCCTGTGTCATCATGTACATTTACATATACTCTATTACATTGTAAATATTTCATACATGTGATTGTATACATACACGAATCTTTCGCTATGAAGGACTATACGGGGATACATTATGTGACGGTGTGAGATCCTCGGCGATGATCCATTCCGCTCCTTCAGTGCGGAGGGTGTGGGAGAGGGATCCCCCTTCCTACCACGGTAGGAACTTTTTGTAAAAACAAGAGTATAAAAGTCGCGTTTACAGAGCATAGTAACAATAGGAATACTATGAAGGACTATTACGGGGGTACATTATGTGACGGTGTGACGGTGTGAGATCCTCGGCGACGGAGCGAAGCAACCGAGCGGGAGAGGGTGTAGGAGGGGCACACACCTCCCATCACGGAGGGACTTTTTGTAAAAAGAAAAAAAAAGGAGAATTGAATATTTAAATGCGAGCGAGCGGAGCGAGCGAGCTTGAAAATTTTGATATCTTACAATCCCAAACTGCGGTTTGTAGCTATATTTTTTCGCTTTGGAAATGAAGGGGGGCCCACCGGGTGCAACTGCTGGCAATTACTGACAGCAACATGAGGATAATGGCATGAGTAAATGCGAGCGAACGGAGCGAGCGAGCTTGAAAATTTTGACATTTTACAGTCCAAAAACTGCCGTTTTTAGCTCTATGTTTTCGCTTTGGGGATTAAAGGGGGGGGGGGGTGGTGCACCGGGCCCAACTGCTGGCGATTACTGGCAGCAACGTCAGGAGAATGGCACGATTAAATGCGAGCGAGCGAAGCGAGCGAGCTCGAAAATTTTGGCATTTCACAGTTAACAAAAAAATGCCGTTCTTAGCTACATCTTTTCGCTTTGAAAATTAAGGGGGGGGGCGCACAGGGCGCAACTGATGGCAATTACTGGCAGTAACATCAGGAGACTGGCATAACAATTAAAATAAAGCGATTTAATGCGAGCGAGCTTGAAAATTTTGACATTTTACAGTAAAAAAATTACCGTTTGTAGCTATATTTTTTCGCTTTGGAAATTAAGCAGGGCGCACCGGGCGCAACTGCTGGCAATTACTGGTAACAACATCAGAAGAATGGGATAACGATTAAATGCGAGCGAGCGGAGCGAACGACCTTGAAAAATTTGACATTTTACAGTAAAAAAACAACTTCCGTTTGTTGCTACATTTCTTCGCTTTGGAAATTAAGGGGGGCTCACAGGGCGCAACTGCTGGCAATTACTGGCAGTAACATCAGGAGACTGGCATAACAATTAAAATAAAAATGCGAGCGAGCTGAACGAGTAAGCTTGAATATTCTGACACAGTCAAAAAACTGCCGTTTGTAGCTATATTTTTTCGTTTTCGAAATTAGGAGGGGGGTGGCGCACCGGGCACAACTGCTGGCAATTACTGGCAGCAACATCAGGAGAATGGCATAACGATTATATCGTCTGTATCACTTCAGTCAATCAATTTTCCTTACAACGTTTTTGTTACTCCAAGGTTTCACAGCTATGTTTTCTCAATTCACTTTGTTTTGATTATGCAACCTTATTCTATGTTTCCAAAGAAAGTGAAATGTTTATGTTCTTTTCGAAAAATGAAATAAAGTTTGAAATAAATTGAATTCAATTGAATTGAATAAAATGCGAGCGAGCGGAGCAAGCGAGCTTGAAATATTTGACATTTTACAGTCTAAAAACTGCCATTTGTAGCTATTCCTTTTCGCTTTGGAAATTAAGGAGGGGGCGCACCGGGTGCAACTGCTGGCAATTTAATACTGGCAGCAACATCAGGAGAATGGATAGCGATTAAATACGAGCGAGCAGAGCGAGCGAGCGTGAAAATTTTGACATTTTACAGTCCAGAATCTGCCGTTTGTAGCAATGTTTTTTTTTTTTCGCTTTGGAAATTAAGGGGGGGGGGGGCGGTGCGCCACTGGTAGTCAAGGATGTCGGTTTATGTTCATGATTGGGGGATGATTGGGGGCGTCTAAGTGACCAAGCTGGGGAAGGATGTCCAAAATCTGCACTTTAGAGCATCCCCTAATTGTTTGTTTTGTGTGTGTGTTTTATACATGGAAAAGTTTGGAAATAGCCCAAGTCAAGTCTTATCATTGGCAATGCAAGGCATTTTAATATAGACTATAATATGTAAAGCAACACTCAGTGATCTAGCTTTGATATAACAAAGTGTAAGGTACAGAGGTCTACATTCTACATCACATTGCGCAACATTGCAGCGACTCTTTGCCGTTCGAATGTTCTGAGTACACTGCTCCATCCTGCTTATCATTCAGAATGCAAACCAGGAATCACGCTGAATCACAATCTTTTATCGGCTCTGGGCTTTTTGAACAATGTTATACACTATTGATGCCTCTTTAATTATGGTTAAAAGAAATCTTAGAAAAAAAAATTCTTGCTCTCCCTTTCATGTCAATTTCAAAAGCAGTTTACCAACCCTTGAATTACCATTTTGATTTTTGTTTTTTAACCAGCGGATTGGGAGGGGGGGCAGTTACGCCACTGATTGGAGACCTATAACGGAGGAGGGTGTGGGCGGGGTATCTCCCTTCCATGCAACGGAGCTTTTGCATTTTCTGAATTGATAATCCGTTGCACAATGAATGAAATATACCTTACGTATACAGTACGGGCGATAGATAGTAAACACGTGATGTATGTATAGCATCAGTGCTGCCAGAGCCGAAGTGCGATTGTTTTTGTTTTTTGTTTTTGTTTTTGCTTTGTTTTTGTTTTATTTTTTTTTTTTTTTCTCCTGGTGCAAAATATAAAAAAAAAAGAAGAAGAAAAAAAAGAACAATTATTTCGCGTCCGGCGTTGAGGTCGCTCGCAGACTGAAGCGTGTTTTTTTTTTTTTTTTTTTTTTTTTTTAGGTTCTGAAGGGGGGTGCGTTCGCACCCAGCGCACCCCCCCCCCCCCCTGGTGACGCCCATGCCAATTTTAGTTTTTTTCCCTTTGTTTTGAAGAGGGTAATATAAGATCCCACTGAGTTGGTGTAGAAAATGAGACAATGGGATGCATAGTCTAGAGATAAGAGCAGAGGGACTTAATGAAAAGCATAAGCAGTGCTTTTGAGAGTATGCTCTTCGAAGAGAAACATAAATTCCTCCAAATTACACGATGCCAATATTGTTTTTGCGTTAACTCAGAAATACCGGAGAGAAAGAGAGAGACTTACAACAAAAATGGTTGTGCCCGTTGTGAAATATAAATTGATTATACATTATCACGTATGCCAAACAAGTATGTGATACTGCATACAGGTAAGATTAGCATTTCGTGAAAAAAAAAACTCTTTTCCCAATTGACATGCGGAGATATCTTCAATATGTGACGCAGTTCAGCATTATAGACAAAGATAGTAACCGAATCTAAAACATAACAAAGTGCTGTCTTCAAATCATCTGGGTTGCTCTTTGTTCTCAGCTTGAGTTTGAAAAGTAAACATAGTAAAGGGCAGAAAAGTTTATCATAAATATTATTTGGCTACAGACGATTATACATGCAGGATTGCGAACGGTCAATATTTTTCTTTTAAGTAATGTATGTCTTGTGTGATATAAGTGTACACTACTGTTGGTTTTGTTTTAAGAACGAGGGAGCAAAAAATGTGACCCGCGACAACGGTTTCATGCAAACATCGCAAGCACAGTGAATTCCTCTGTGTCCCGTACTCTCTAAAAAAGATCGAGTGAAAATATTCACTCTTAAAGGAGTGAATACAAAAAAGAGTGAATTGAGAGTGAAATTGGAGTGAATTTTGAGTGACAATGTTCATTTTCACTCGTTTTAGAATGACCTCAGGGATCACTCCAAAATCTTCGAGTGATCCTTGAGGCCACTTCAAAATGAGTGAAAATGAACATTTTCACTCAAAATTCACTCCAATTTCACTCTAACTTCACTCTTTTGTATATTCACTCCTTTAAGAGTGAATATTTTCACTCGATTTTTTTTAGAGAGTATGTATACTGACACGTCTAGTACATTAATCTCTTCTAAGCTTTGTTTATGCCAGTCCCACGGAATAAACTGCCCTTGACACGGCCGCGGCACCTGCTAAGTGTGTCTTCTAAGCTCTGTGTATACCAATCCCAAGGCTCAGTGTGTCAAAGACCTCCTCCAATACATCTTCAGCTTTTTTAATTGACCGAGACCTGTGACATAGGATTGTGACTTGAATAAAACTACAGAGTTTAACTGATCATAATGTGATGTTACACAACTCCGGTTAAGATTACATGCGTCCCATTGTGTTTTCTCTCATCTATTTGCAGTAGTTGTTTGTGTGTGTGTGTGTGTAGTACCTTTTCGGTAATTTTGATACCGATTTTCATATCATTATAAGCAAAATGCCTGGTTAAGTTATCACGACGGATTTTTTTTTTTTTATAGAATGAAATGTCAGATGATTTCTTGAAGAGTACAGTTGCGAAATCTTCAATCCTAACTCCTTTAGGAAGACTAATGAAAACCATAAATCTATTCGTTCTTTTATTCTATCAGCAAGAACAAGCCATGCAAAATTGGGAAACAGGTTGTTGGTGGATATGAAGAGGTGGTTTTAGATGGCAGATGTTTGATTTTTTTTTTTTTGGAAGTCTCTTTAAACTTATTTGAACTCGGCGAATGGTTTTGAGTATTTGCTATTTTGTTAATTATTTGTTAGTCATTTATTTTATATAACAAAACCACTTAAAGTAGGTTTGGTGATGTACATTTCTCGACTTTTTCTTGAAAGATGCATTTCATGCCATGTCTCAGTATTATGCAGTGTAGAGGGATTTCGTTTTTTATACCATCCGCGTGTATGTGTGTGTGTGTGTGTGTGTGTGTGTGTTTTTGTGTGTGTGTTTGTGTACGCATTGGATGATTACAGTGTCATACTCTACCATTGTCGGTAACTTTTTCTGCATCCTTGTCCTGCATACAGGAGCGCCAAACGCCAGAGAAGCTGGACCAATAAAGCTTCCTGTTTTTTGTGTCGTACGCTACGTCGCGTGGTCGTTCCGTCAGAATGATGAACACGGTGAATTCGAAATTTTCAGCGTCAGCCACAAGAATCCGCTGGTTTTTGTGGTCTGTGACGAACATCCTCGGGAGAGCTATCGGAATAATAAAGACAATTGACACTGGCATTAAAGTGTGTTATGTAGCATTACCCACATGAATGGGACCCATCCCATCTCTGATCACTGTTTATTCGTTTTAGGATAATCAAAATGCACTGTCAGTGTAATGTCATATATTTGATAAGAGTGAGCTATTTTAACAGTGTGGACAGGATGACGTGATAACTGAGTCGTAAAGACGCTTTCACTTTCAACAAAGACAATATATCTGAAAGAGCACTGAAAACCTAGTCAAATAGGTTGTTGAATCAGGAGCATTCGATTGTTTTTTTTTCTTCAGCCAATTACTTTGTCCGTCTCATTCTCTCTCTCTCTCTCTCTCTCTCTGTCCACACAGACACACAGACACACACACACACACACATTATAACATAGAGAGCGAGAAATAGCGAGGCAGAGAGAGAGGGATAGGGAGATAGAGAGGAGTAGATTGATACAAATTTAGTAGGTTCGTTATCAGAATACACTTTCGTTTAATTGTCGGATCGACGAACCATATTCGATTTTCGGATTAACGGACTTTTGGAGTAACGAACCTTACCTCATTATCAGATTAAAAAAATCTTCGGAAAGGCGAACCTTAGCAATGTCCCGATAATGGAACCCTCTTTCATTTTGGGATTAACGAACATGTAAGTACAGGAATTTTAGCGTTTGGGAATAACGGACCTTCGGAGTAACGAGTCTTACAATCATTGTATTTCATTTTCCCCTTCCTTGTACATAGCGTACACATATGTATTTTAACAATAATTCTTTGGGTATTTTTTATGACCTGTTTTTTTTTTTTTTTTTTTTTTTTTTGTACTACAGATATCTGTAACTTCATTTTTGTTTATGGAAATAACAATATATTATATTTTACTTGTGATTATTTCATGCCGAATAAAGATGTGAAGAGTTAACCATTATAAAGGAAGACAGGCTATTTGTGAAATATTACCATTGTTTTAAATACGGGTTCATTTATCAAGAAGTGAGGGGGCAAAAGTGACCGTGCATTTAAAAACCAACACACAAAAAAGAATAGCACAACAAAGTTACATGGGAGGACTCAAAACAATGAGCAATTCTTCTAACTCATAACGAAATGATGTGTTATTAGTAGGTTTTTTTAAAAACACTTCACACACTTTGCTTCCCTTTCTATTTTGAAAAGAGGAGGCTGCTGCTTTGAACGCAGTCACCTCCATTTCCAACATTTACAAAATTGTAAGGTGCAAAAGTGTATCACACTTCATAGTTTGTTAATTATTTCATTGCTGTATTGCTGTGTAATCAAAATGTTTTAGGAATTAAATAAAATGAAACGAAATGAAAACATTGCTAAAGGGCCCCCCCCCCCCAAAAAAAAAAAAAACAGAAGTTAGTATTAGTCATAAATGGAATGCGTTGATTGAGCGTGAAAATTTTCAGCTTGATCTGATGATTAATGCAGTGGGGTTCTCCCGGAGTTTTACATTCTTTTTTTTTGTTTGTTTGTTTGTTTGTTTGTATGTTATTTGCCCATTATTTGCACAAACCGCCAGTAGCATCTAAACCTCAGAGCCTCTTTTTCTCAATAAACACTTTTCAAGGGTGTGTAGGTTCTTTTCATAATCTGGATTTGGCATGTTGTGCATCATTTCAGGGCTCAGGCGTCTTTCGTTATCTGCCTTCAACTAAAAATCCATTTTTAGCGAATTTATAGTGGTTTTTGTGATGCATGGTCACAACAGAAATAATGAAAACAAAGGTTTAAAAAGTATGTGTTGTGGCTGACTATGACTTCCGTTTGATGCCCTCACACAATGCTGTATAAACGTGGTCCAAATCACACGCTTTGAAGACATTAAATGTATTCAAAATTGATAATTTCGATCAGATGAAAAGTTACTTCAAAATTTAGTTATGATAATTATATTTGCAAGATTTTAAAGGGATTGACTGATCCAGTACAGATATAACTGAGAAAATTAGAATTTACACAAACTGATAACTATGGTAATAATAAAAAATGGGTGTAGTTTGTTATTCCTATGTAAATCATTAATACCGTGGAGATGTACTACACCATTAAATTATAATGACCTCAGCACCGTGATGTAGTTAACCTAAACAACAACAAAAAAATCTGCTTATAATATATTAGATTGGTCACCATGGAAGCGAGCTATGTGTTTATGAAGAATAATAACATGTTAATAAAAGTAAGTTTTTTTTTTCATATAAATCAGTATCTCTGTGAGATTTAAAATAGTTCACGTAAACGGTGTTCAAGAAAGAGAAAGAATAAGTGCCGGTGCAGATTGACTGCATACTCTATCTGGATAAAAACTGAGGGCCCGACATCCGCAATCGATTCAACAAGTAGTCTACTTTAGCCAGCAGCCTTTTCCAGCATTCTGGCTCGGGCTTGCTGCAGGGAGAGATTAGAAGAAATAGGTAGCAGCCAGTGGTTGTTGCGAACTCTTTCTGTGGGACTGACGTCAGAGAATGGTGTACTTTCGGCACAATATTTTGTGCGTTGTATGCCTAGATGGTATGTGTAGTATTGTGTGTTTATATTTGTATTTCTATAATTTCATTTGTGACAATCCAATAGATAGCAACTGATTAGTTGGAATCAGTGGGAATGTAGGGGGATGATTGTTCCAATCCTTGTGAGATTCATTTAAGAGTACTATATCTATTGTTCATTCGTGATAATCCTACTGATTTCACTGCGAAATTACAATGAAATCTATCCAACGGGAACAAACAATGATGAAAGATGGTGACGCATGCGTTTCCTACACCCAATGAAGATGTGGTCTCCACATAGTAGCAGAGGGATGTAGATATTCAGCTCTCTCGAGAATAATCTCTTTTCAAACATTTCTCACATCCGCCCAACCTACCTTTTTGGCAGTTCGGCCCTTTATATCCCGGTGAACACAGACACGAGTACATATTTACGGCGTCCTGACATGTTCCTCCGTTCTGACATGGATTGCTTTCACACTCATCGATATCTGTAAAGTCATATGATATTTGAAAAAAAAAGAAGGAAATGACATGAAATGAAAAAGAAAATGTAAGGCAAGGCAAAAACAGGCCAGAAAGCTCACGTACGGTAAAAGACAAACTTATTAAATTGAATTTGTCTGCATCCTTCCAAATTAGAAAGGCATTAATGTCATTGAACAAGCGATTAATTAGCACTCCTAAGAAACAATGATAATATGAAAGTCTTTCTCTCATTATGTATGTATAAATTATGTATGCATAGATTTATATAATAAAGAGGGAAAAAGACGACTAAATTGATATAAAGACCTTATACGTCACATTCAACAAATTAATGAGGTATTCTAACTATCGGAAAATCGTGTCATATCAACTATAACTCGACTATTCTTGTAAACAAACAATCATATATTTTGGTTACTTTAAGAGCCTATACGCCGATTTGAGAATATGAAGAGGTATGCATTACAAAGGGGTCTATCAATTTCTTCTTCTTTTTTTTTTCAAGACAGCTCATGTGAGTAAATTATCATTATTCGCAAATTAAAGAAATTTATCAAGACTGACGTCGAAGAATGATGTACTTTCGGCACGAGATTTGCTCGTTGTACCTGGGAGTTTTGTGTAATATTTCGTGTTTATATTTTTCTTTCTATTTCATTCGTGATAATCCTGCTGATCGCTGCAGAAATCTCAATGGAATCTATATGCAACAGGAACAAACAACGATGACAGATGGTGACTCATGCGTTTCTTCCGCCCTATGAACATGTAGAAACCAGATAGTAGCAGATGGATATAGTTATTCAGCTGGCGAACAGTGACAGGGATATCTTTCCAAACTTTTGGTCCAATGTGGGAGAAAGAACGAGTTCCCAATGAATGCTTAACCTTAGGTATCTGAAATGAAAAGGAATTAGAGGATCGAAGTCTGCGAGAAGGGTTATAACAATATAAAGAATTCTGGAGATACTCAGGTGCCGTTGAATGAACTACATGATACACAAGAAGAGCAATTTTGAAAATAATTCGCTTTTCAACAGGAAGCCAATGGAGAGAACGTAACACTGGCGTAATGTGAGCAGTTTTCCCACTATAGGTCAGTAATCTTGCGGCGGAGTTTTGAAGACGTTGTAGAGCGTTGATTTGTTGTTGTGACATGCCGAAAAATAAAGAGTTACAATAATCTATACGAGAGGAAATAAGAGCATATAAGCTGTTCAGCTGCTGTTTTAGTGAGATATTTCCGAATAAAACCAAGATTACGCAACTGGAACCTTACAGATTGTGATACATATGCAACATGATATTTGAAGGACATGGTACTATCAAAAACAACACCAAGACTGCGTGCCTTTTCAGAAGAGTTAATAACACTGTTACCAATTCTCAATTGACACTTCTCCATGTTAGCCTTTGTCAGCATGTGTCTTGACCCAAGTACCAATAGCTCTGTTTTATTGTCGTTCAACTTTAGTTGATTTTTGCTCATCCAACCTTTGATTTCATCAACACAAATTTCAAGTTGTTTTAACACTGTTGCTGCTACAGTTTCAGATGGCGGGAAGGAAACCAACAATTGAATGTCATCAGCATAGCAGTGATAATGAACATTGTGCTTCCGAATGATCTAACTAATGGGCTGAAGATAGAGTGAGAAGAGGAGTGGGCCGCCAACCGATCCTTGTGGAACTCCAAACTCGGTGGCTACAGGTTTTGACGCTGCATCATCAATCTTGACGTACTGGAGACGGCCAGATAGATAGGAGGTGAACCAGCGCAATGCAGTACCAGAGACTCCGACAGATCTTAGTCGTTGAATGAGGATTCGGTGATCGACAGTGTCAAAGGCGGCAGACATGTCAAGGAGGACAAGCGCTGTGATGTTTCCGCTATCCATCTGCTTCATAATATGATCACTAAGGTTTGCAAGAAGCGTTTCAACACAATGATGAGGCCTATACGCTGACCGGAAGCAATCCACGAGATTGCTGTCTTGTAGATGCGCAAGAAGCCGTGAGAAAGCAACACGTTCCATTATCTTACTGAGGTAAGGTAAGTTGGATATAGGACGATAGTTCAGCAGGATTTCAGGGTCTAAACTGGGCTTCTTGAGGGTTGGACGAATCACAGCTGTCTTCAGGGCAGGTGGGATGATGCCACTTGAAAAACTCTGATTAACTATTTTAGCAATGCAGGGAGCAAATACAGGCAAACATTTCTTCAGAAGAGTGGAGGGCATTGGGTCCAGCTCACAAGACGTACATGGTGATTCCTGTATGATCTCAGATATCTCATTAATAGATGTGGGAGAAAGATATTCCAGGCATGCAGAGGTCTTCACAGTGAAGTCAGTCATATGGACAACAGGAAGAGATGAACGAATGTCCATAATCTTACTGACGAAGTATTTGCTGAATTGATCAGACAAATCTTTGCTTGATTCATGCTGAGGAAGAGAGGACGTTTGCTTTCTGCTCAGGAGTTCATTTGCAACTTTAAATAGCTGTTTAGAGTCTTTCCCACAGTCTTCAATTTTCTTTGAGTGATATGCTACTTTAGCTGCACGGATGGAGGCCTGAACCTGCTGTCGTTGCTGGCAATACAGTTGTCTATGGATCTCAAGTTTAGATGATCTCCATTTCCTCTCCAACTGCCTTTGAACTAACTTTTCTTGTCGTATTTCGTCACTGTACCATTGAGTCATGGGGCGAACTACGACAGAGCGACGTCTTACCGGAGCATAATTATCCAGGATGGCAGAAAGGGTGGAGTTATACGCACTAACAGCTTCCTCAGTGCTTTCAGCAGCAGTACACTTATCATCCAGCGAGAGAACTATTGGATCGCTGCAGATTTTCTTATGGTCTATCGCCTTAATGTTCCGAGACATGATGAGTTGTCTTTTGGCAGCACACTTTGGAATGTTCAGATTGCACATGATTGCCATATGATCAGATATACCATGATTAACAGAACCATCAGAGATTGTAGCTGTATCATCTGAACGGGTGATAAGCAAGTCTAGAGTGTGTCCTCGAATGTGGGTTGGCTCATTTACATGTTGCTTTAGATTATATGCTGACAGAATTTCCGAGAAGCTGTGAGTGTTTGTGTTGAGAGAGTCCATCTGGATGTTAAAGTCTCCACAAATAACAAGGCTTGAAGATGGCAAGAGTTGTTCATCCAGAAGATTGGAAAACTCATCTAGAAACTCCTTTAAAGCATTAGAGTTTGGAGGTCTGTATACCACAATCAAATGTACAGTTTTAGAGGATTGACAGATATCCACTTGAATTACCTCAAAAGATTTCACATGAGTTGAAGAAATCATCTTGATGTCAAGATTGCTTCTGTAGAGAAGTGCTACACCTCCACCTCTTTTACCCTTTCTTGGTATGTGCTTGAATGAAAATCCTCTTGGGGTAAGATCTGCAATGGGAGCTGCATCATCAGTGGTGAGCCATGTCTCACAAACACCAACGATGTCTAGATCGTTGTCAGTCACAAAGTCAACAAAGTCAGATGTTTTGTTTTTCAGCGACCTTGCGTTCATCATGCAGAGAGAGATGTTTTGATCAGCAGATACTTTCTTCAAATTACGAAAAGATTTTACACCTTGCCTTTGGCTTGGTACCTGAGGCAAAACGTCACTGAAGGAGGGATACGAGACTGCACTTTCAACATGTCGAGATTTACGCCGGATTGCCCTTCTTCCTCGATGCGTCCGCCTTCTCCTTATACCCAGAAGCTTGATGCGTTCATGGACTTCCTTCCTAAGTCTGTACGACGGACCATGACAAACAGAAGGATTCATGTTTCGGCGAGCGGTCGGATCATATGAAACATGCTGATTTCGTTGAGAAGAGGAGTATACGTTCAAGGCAGTCACAGAGTCCAAAGGTCCAGGATTGGGACTAACATCCCCAGATCTCATAAGGAGCAGTTGATAAGTTGCTACTGTGTTGGCATAATAGCTAACACGTGGTCCACGGTACTTGAGTGTGTTAGATTTCCACCTGGGTTGTGCAAGAAAGCTGTAGCAGTTATGCTGTACACTGAGGCAAATTCCTTTTGCAAGAAGTACGAAGCACACAATAGCTATCTGCTTGGTCAACTCCATTGTAAACTGTTCAGCTCCTTTACCAAAACAATAGGAGACTTTTAGTAGGCTTGAGTGAACAGGTGAGAGACAAGAAGAACATGGCTGTGTAGGGCTCACACAAGATAGAAGTCAAGTCCAAAACCTACAATCACTTACACCAGTGCAGCTCTAGATTCACTCAGCTTCAAGTTAGTCCTGCTGATTCCAGAGTCACAAATAAAATCAGTGGCAGTTGATTTGTATATTGCAGATGTCAAAAAATCCATAAAATAGTAGAAAGTTGAAGGAGAGAGATGAGAGGGCTACTACACAGGCGCTCACTACTCAATATATATATA
Organism: Diadema antillarum; assembly: GCF_040938485.1. Taxonomy (NCBI): domain Eukaryota; kingdom Metazoa; phylum Echinodermata; class Echinoidea; order Diadematoida; family Diadematidae; genus Diadema; species Diadema antillarum. The sequence goes on along the minus strand of NW_027271399.1, from coordinate 1,702,218 downwards.
TATATATATATATATATAACTTGAGACTTTCAGTGGGTCTGAAAAATACTGAATTTGAAGGAAGAAAAGTTGTACGACTTGTAAATATTCTCATATGTTACATTTCACACCGAGGGAGAAATAGGGCAATGTTCCTGAACTTATAAAAACAAGCCGAATATGAATTATGAGAAATCAATTGCAATCTAAACGTACTATAGGAACATAGATGAAGAAATGATAGCTATGATGTCAAAGACGAAATTCAGTCGAGAAATAAATGAATTTCAAATGATAGAGAAATACATTCCCTACAGAACAAAACAAAAATAATAAAAGGGAAGGAAGTTATGACATTTCAAAATTTCACATTAAAAAAAAAAAACAATTCTTGACCAGTCGTTATCAATATTCAAATTAGCAAGTTGACGACGTCCCATGCTCCCACATTATTTTATTCATTTCATTTACAGAAATGACAAATATCTTATATTCCAGCTATATAAAGGTAAAAATTGTTTTAAAACCAACCAAAATATAAAAAGAACAAATGTCAACTCTTTTATTTCTAGGTATGGAAAATGTTTTTTTTTTACTTTTTTTAACCAAAAACTAACCATTTTTCTCCAATTTCACATATCAAATACATGGACAACATTCTCAGGGTATGAGAGCTTCAGATCACTCAATTGAATATACATGATTGTTTTATTAAGAAGTGTTTTCCCCCGAATAGGGGAAATTTCAAAACGTCATATCTTGCTTATCATATTCGATTTTCGTCATTTTTGTATCATTCTGCTGGGATATTTCCCTCTTTCTTTTGAAGAGTTTTTTTTTCTTTCTTTTCTTAAGACTCATATTTAGTGTGTTCTTCTATCTCTTGGATGAAGTATTTTTTTAGTTTTCTTCCTAACCAGTGTTTCGAGAGTAAATTTCATCTCATCGATTACGACGAGATTGAGAAGGAGTGGGATTATACAACTGGAGAGAACAATTTTCTTTCAAGCTCCTTTGCAACCAAGACTTTTGAATAGAAAGTGCAATTCCGAGACACGTCCTTCTTAAAGTATAGCAGCCACCGTCACTATCCGCCAACACTACATGCACCTGATTAGTAAAGTTTGGAATAATTGTTCATTTCCAAGTAGAAAAATGAGACACTTTCAATATTGTCCGTACCTACAAAATCTGCGGGAAAGCATGCAATATGTCGATGAATGCCGGGGATGTTGTCAGGTGGAAGAATCTCGTGTGGAAAGGTTTCTATGACCTCTCCGTTCTGTCCGGTGATATTCCGACAAGGGTTCTTGATGCCGAGATCGAGGACACCTGATATCGGGACTAACGTTCCTTGACGAGATCGTGCAGTGGATGATGAGCTTTTCCAAAACATGCCTGATGTTACGCAAAGATTTAGACAAGTTGAAGGTGTCAAATATGGTGATAAATAAGAAACAAAAGAGAGGCATGAAAAAGAAAGGAAGAGAAAGTTGCATGTAATTTTCAATATCCGTGAACCTTTGTGACAATGGTAACAAAAAGCATCATTGCAATAATTTAAAACGACCTTTCCTCCTGCATAAATCTAGCATTGGTAGGTTATTCGAACTGTTGTAAGGTACAGTGTGTAAGGAAAAATACCTAATTAAAACGATTAAAGAATTCATTAACGGGGAAAATTGTTGTTTAGAGTCCACGTACACGGACACCCACACATTTAAATTCATGTACCACTGTTGAATTGTAGAGAAATTGAAATCATTAAACCGCCGTTCCATGACTTACTTATATCACGGTTCACAATATTTCAGGAAATCAATCTTCTTTTGAATTTCACATTTTTTTTTCACTTTTTTGTTTGATTAGCGTTTTTCGGCAGTTCTTCATCACGTTTGTGGATTTACTAGAACTTACGCTTTTGCCAAGACCCTCTCGCTGCATGGTGGTGAGCGAATTGGAGCGAACGAATCGACCTCAAATGAATTAGACAGTGCGAGAGAGAGCTCGGCTGTCTCTCTTCGCTCTTCAGTCATAGCCATTACACTACCAGAGGGCCTTGACAAAAGGCTAACAAGAACTCCAGATCGTGTTGTAGGAGGCGGGTAGAGGGGGGGGGGGAGTGGGGGGTTATCATTAATCAATTATATGCGTGCGCGTACGCGTCCGTCGATTTTTTTTTAATGAAATTCTTTAAACGACCTGAAAAGTGTGCAAAACAATTTTGAGCTCGATTAGAGCATGTTAAAATTGCAACGCGCACATACGCGCTCGTTTTCCATGAACATGATTACATTTTATTAAATGAATCGATAGATCTTGACTTGAACTATATGAGATGTAAATTTCATTCCATTCCGTTAAAGAGATATGAATGTAAACGTGATTTCAGATAACGACGTCATAGTGACGTCACGGTTGACTGATCACAATGATACATTAGATCTGTCGTCCTTAGGACATGATACATATATGTTATAAGTTTGAAATTGATGGTCGAAGGACTTTTTGAGTTAACCTCTACACAAGATTTGAGGAGGAAGAAATAAAGAATCAGTACAGATACAGAAGATGATCCGAGAAGATACTCGGATCACCTAATGAAAGCTGAATTTTCACCTCATCCAGTGCTATACCATTCATTTAGTGCCAGAAGTAGGATCATTTCAATGAGTAATGAATCATAATATCATGATCACAACTACTTCTTGTAGGTGATACCGAGCCCATGATATCGTTGTTTATTTGTGGATCACCTCCAAATTGCTTACAGTAACAGATACGTTTTGATGCAGAATTATGCGTAAAATGACAGATAAGTCAAAACATACTATAAGAAGAATATTGATTTGATTTGATTGATTTATTTTTTCTTAATATATTTTCATACATGAATCAGGTTTTTTTCGTAATATCTTAGAAACCATCTGTATTAAAATGAGAAAAAAAACTGTAAACATTTATTACATTACAAAAATATGTATTACCAGATTTGCAAACATCAACCTATTCAGAAATTATGCAGAAAAAGGACTGTCACTATAAGCTGATGCTCGAAAACGTGGCACAGCATGAAACCTATTTGAATATACGTATTTAGTTTAACAGAATGGAGGGAAAAAATCTGGACATACTATAATGCATTCAGTTTTCATATTCCAGTACTGAGAATGGAAGCATTTCCTTGCCTGTCAATATCACCACCACGACGACCGTCTTCAACAGACCAAGGAAACACGAATGACATGAATGATGCCGCGGGTTGTACTGCGGAAATAAAAGATATTCATTATAATTATGATAAGATATGATATTATTGTGCCTAACATCCAAACCACTGGACCCCATGGAAGACCAGCTGATATATAATAGAATATGGGGTATCCAACCATCTTCTCAGATGGAATATTGTTATGGAATAATATTGTTAATTCTCACCAGTACCAATTTCATCATCCGACATCACGATATGATGTGATTTGTCAACTTGATTTTTTCGTCAATCAAAGTTGAACGTTTAAAGGTCAGAATATTTTATTGTCATATAAAAATGCACAAAAATATGTTTTCGGACATTTGTGCAGAGTGCATAAATGTCACAAACAGTACAGTAATCACTCAATATACAGGACGACATGCAAAATAGACTTTCATTACTCTCTAAAAAAATTCGAGTGAAAATATTCACTCTTAAAGGAGTGAATTAAAAAAAGAGTGAATTTAGAGTGAAATTGGAGTGAATTTTGAGTGACAATGTTCATTTTCACTCGTTTTAGAATGACCTCAAGGATCACTCGAAGATTTTGGAGTGATCCTTGAGGCATGGGCGTAAATCCGGGGGGGGGGGGGGGGGGGGATGGGGGATATATCCCCCCCCCCACACTTTTGAAGGAGGGGGGGTGGCCTGTACAAATACCCCCCCCCCCCCTGAAATTCTCCCAAGAAAAAAGATGTAGGAACCAAAAAAAAAAATGTGGTGGTATTGATTTCGGCATGATGGATTATTGCATAGCCTATAATCTAGGCGGAGAATGCAATTATTGTCTTTGTAATTTGCTGTTAAGCTAAACGTATGATGCAGCGAGATAATTGTCTTTGCCAAGTGATACATCTGATGCGGCGAGACTGCGAACAGTGGACGAATCTACCGCGTCCGCTAGGCGCCACGATCGGTGGCAGGTTTTTTTTTTTTTCCGTGTAAGAAGACTGCCATCCATTCAAAAAAAAAGAAAACAACGACAAACAACTGGATCATAGGCGGTGTATTCGCGCGCATCCACTGTTCGTAGTCTCGTCGCATCAGACCAGCTGCATCCCCACGTATAGGTTATAGGCTACATACTGTATGCATGAGCCATGACGTTCGCACGCCCGCCTCGGGACGAGAGCATACTGCTGAAAAGTGCTAGCAGCGCTCGCGTACTTCTTTCGCACGCCAGTGCATGTAGAGCAATATCGACCGTAAAGCATGCTTCGGATGTTGAACTACTATAGCCACACCACCAGATGGCAACCAGCTGCATGCAACCAGGGAGGTGCTTTTCCCACCTCCTTAATGCAACACAGTCTGTAGGGCCATGGACGTATGCGTGAACGAGTGCACCATGCCGAGCGCGATACGACTCACGTCGAGCTCCGCATGAGTTACCCAAAGATCTAGATAATAAACGAGTTCGTTAACAGCCTTGTACGAGTTTCAGTCGTAGGAATTGCAACACATTTACCCTCTCCATATTGGCAGTGATTTTGCTCAGTTAATATAATTCGTTTGCCTCCAGAAAAAACAAAAGGAACGGGTGTCGATTCCCATATTTTGCCATATGCAAGTACCTCCTTTAATCTAATGAACATTGCTTTAGATTAATGGTTCAGACCTATTAACCAGATTTCTTTTTGTTTTCATGGGAGATGTGCAAAAAACACAAGAAAGTTCACCTGTTAACAAACATACATCAATAGATTAATAAGACAAGTTTATTCGCAGCCAATTTTATTGATATGCAACATTCATCTCACGAACAGAAAAACGGATTCTTTAATCCCTAATTAAACAATCCCACAGAAAAGGCAAGACATTCTAACAGTTTGCCAGAATAGTACGAAAAGATTTTCACTTTTTTTTTTTCCAGTGAATAGGACCTACTTGGAATTGAGTACTGAAACGGATATTGTACTTTGCCAAATCATTTTCACACGTTGGTAAGAATGTATAAAACCTGAAGTGCGCCGTGATCCAGAATGAATTTTACAACTGTATTTATGAGCCTGTTATGTTGTTGGAAAATATTGTTGCTTATCATGTCATTGTGCTTAGTAGGGGCCAGATATGAAGCCATTAACTTGACAAAGATGGAAAAAAAGGTGAGCAAAATAAATAGAACTATCTCTACGAAAAGGAAGGGCTGAACTCATTCTGATTTCTGCAAATATGAATGCTGTTTGAATGATAATAGAATATACAAAAGAATCTTTAAGAAAAAAAGGCTACAGTTTGTAAACATCTGATAGACCTGGGCTTCAGAAGTGCTCTGATATGTAGGCCTATGTTGCGAGATTTATTGTTAGTAAACTAGTCTGGGTGCCAAAGCCACTTTTTGGGCCTAACCTTGTTTTACCGTCCACCCTATGTTTTTTGATGGTTTTGCCCTATTTCGAGGGTGCTGAATCCAAATCTGGATGATGCAACTCTTGCATCATTGAGGGTTTTGAGATATTCAAGATGGCCGCCAAAATGGCCGCCCAAACCGGAAATTCCCATGTATTTCCTTCTAAATGGCGAGAAATTGAGAACAATTGATGATTTTACCCTATTTCGAGGGTGCTGAATCCAAATCTAGATGATGCAAGTCTTGCATCCTTGAGGATTTTGAGATATTCAAGATGGCCGCCAAAATGGCCGCCCAAACCGGAAATTCCTCTATATTTCCTTTTGAATGATGAGAAATTGAAAACAATTGATGATTTTACCCTATTTCGATGGTGCTGAATCCGAATCTGCATGATGCAACTCTTGCATCCTTGAGGGTTTTGAGATATTCAAGATGGCCGCCAAAGTGGCCGCCGAAATGACCGCCAATTAAAACCAGAAATTCCGACGTATTTCATTCTAAATGGTGAGAAATTGAAAACAATTGATGGTTTTACCCTGTTTGGAGGGTGCTGAATCCGAATCTGGATGATGCATCTCCTGCATCCTTGAGGATTTTGAGATATTCAAGATGGCCACCAAAATGGCCGCCAAAACCGGCAATTCTCACGTATATCATTCTCAATAACGAGAAAATGAAAACAATTGATTGTTCTACTCTATTTTGAGGGTGCTGAATCCAAATCTGGATGATGCAACTCTTGCATCGTTGAGGATTTTGAGATATTCAAGATGGCCGCCAAAATGGCTGCCCAAACCGGAAATTCCTGTGTATTCCCTTCTAAATGGTGAGAAATTGAAAACAATTGATGGTTATACCCTATTTCGAGGGTGCTGAATCCAAATCTGGATGATGCAAGTCTTGCATCCTTGAGGATTTTGAGATATTCAAGATGGCCGCCAAAATGGCCCCCAAAACTGGAAATTCCTATGTATTTCATTTTCAATGGTGAGAAATTGAAAACAATTGATGGTTTTGCCCTATTTCGATGGTGTTGAATCCGAATCTGGATGATGAAACTCTTGCATCCTTCAGGGTTTTGAGATATTCAAGATGGCCGCCAAAGTGGCCGCCGAAATGACCGCCAATTAAAACCAGAAATTCCTATGTATTTCCTTCTAAATGGTAAGAAATTGAAAACAATTGATGGTTTTACCCTGTTTGGAGGGTGCTGAATCCGAATCTGAACGATGCATCTCCTGCATCCTTGAGGATTATGAGATATTCAAGATGGCCACCAAAATGGCCGCCAAAACCGGAAATTCTCACGTATTTCATTCTCAATGGTTCGGAATTGAGAACCATTGATGGTTCTATCCTATTCCGATTTCAAAATGGCCGCAAAACCGGAAATTTCCACGTATTCCAATTTTAATGTTTCGCAATCGAGAACAATTTTATTGATGATTCTACCTTATTTCGATCACTGTGCTGAATGCGAATCTGGACGATACCACCCTTGCATCATTGAGAGTTTGGAGATATTCAAGATAGCCGCCAAAATGCTCGCCAGAATGGTGAGAAATTGGTAACAATTGATGGTTTTACCCTATTTCAGGTTTTCGTCAATGGCAAAATCTAAACCAAATCATAGTCTGCTGATAAACGAACGCATATTGTGCATCCCAGTTTGAGCTTGCTGTACTGTGAAACCAGCTTTACCGGATATCTTGGAGTTTGTAAGATACAGCTGTTCCAGGAATGAATCCTGCTAGACTACAGATGCGGTTGAATGTTAGAAAGATTACACTGTTTCATCTACATATCATGGATATGTTTCGAACACTAACAATCAGTGGACAAGACATACCCATCTCGAACAAAAGTGATAGTGATGTAGAGAAGTTTACTGAGATTCCCAACATTACCTGTTTTAATCCGTGAACAGTTTTAGTCGTTTCATCCATAAACACTCACATTGGTTAATTGGTTTATATTGGTGGTCTTGATGACATTGTTGAAGACAATGTTGGACATTTTTATAGTTCTGCTTCAAATTTTTCTTCAATATGATGTAATATCATATATAATAAATGGGGCGACAAACCTCGTATCTACAAAATGTCACATGTTCAGGAGAGAAAAACAAAAACAAAAACAAAAAACAAACAAACATGGCAGCCAAAGCACTATAACAAATGAGAGGTAAGACAGCTAAGGTTTGGACAGGACATCATTTACTGATTATCTGACTGTTTATTCAAAAAAGTCATTTTCACTAAAATTTCAGAAACAGGTTCTTGTCGCCCAAGCGACGATATTATAATTATATACACACGAGGAGATGGAAATATCACAGGTAACGCGCAGTAAAAAAACAAACAAACAAACGACAACATGTAAGGTAATAGTTGATAGTCCAGTACTTACGAATATCATAATCACGCAGAGTGCTTTTGAAATTCCCCTTATATTGATATCTACTACAGTGGTCATGGATGCAACCATTTCTAGTGACGTTATCAGAATATGCCACAAGTTTCATAAGAGTACGCGGCGAGACTCATAATAATACAAGAAAATTTTCAACACCAAATACCAGCAGGCCATAATTTGATATTACTCTTATAGCCAAAAAGGATTAACTTCACATCAGTCTGCAGAGCTCTTATTGGCTACCACAGGCATTACTTTATAACAATTGTGCAAAAAAAAAAAGAAAATCAGTCTTATCTTTGTGTTTGTACGTTTCAGTGTGATGTCAATATCATTTTTCTTTCAATTACGTGTTAAAGTTCCGTTTGAGACATATCGGAATATCTCAGTATATTACAATACCATTGTGACAGTCATTTTAATTGTTGGCTGATTTGACAAATTTGCTCAACCGAGTTGAATTCAAGAATACGGATTATTGCTTTTAATCCCTCGCTTCACGTTATAGCACAATATTTCACAATTTATAAGAAAATATCAAGGAATTTTCGTTTATACAGGACATTATTTTGTAAATATCTCAAAACCTTCAGCATCCTCGAAATGGGGTGAGACCATCAATTTATTTTCAAATTTTCACCATTTAGAAAAAAATATATTAACATTGGAATATCAATTTCTGCCAATTATTTTGGCGGTCATCTTGGACATCTGAAAACCCTAAGGAATGCAAAAATGGCAACAACAAAATGTCGAGGGTGCTGAATAGGGTCTCAAAAATTTCAATATTGACAGTTATTTTGGCGGTCATCTTGGAATTCTCAAAACCCCCCAAACACAAGAGTTGCATCCACCAGGTTCGGATTCAGCACCCTCAAAATAGGGTAAAACCACCAATTGTTTTCAATTTTACACAATTTAGAACGAATTAGGGGGCCTACATGGGAATTTCCGTTTTTGACGGCCATTTGGGGCTATTTTGGCGGCCATCTTTATCATCTCAAGACCATCAAGGATGCAAGAGCTGTATCCTGCAGCTTCAAATTCAGCAAACTCAAAATAGGGTAAAACCATCAATTTGTTTTCAATTATACACCATTTAGAAGGAAAACGGGATCTACATGTGAGTTTCCATTTTGGGCGGTCATTTTGGTTTCCATCTTTATTATCTCAAAACCCTTAAGGATACAAAAGTTTTATCAAGATTCTGATCCAGCACCCTAGCTCGAACTAGGATAAAACCATCGACAGTTTTTCAATTTCTCACCATTTAGAAGGAAATACAGGGGAATTTTCGGTTTTGGCGGCCATTTTGGCGGCCATCTTGAATATCTCAAAATCCTCAAGGATGCAAGAGTAGCATCAGCCAGATTCGGATTCAGCACCCTCGAAATAGCTTAGAACCATAAATTGTTTTGAACTTCTCACCATTTAGAAGGAAATACATATGAATTTCCGGGTTTTGGCGGCCATTTTGGCGGCCATCTTGAATATCTCAAGATCCTCAAGGATGAAAGAGTCGCATCAGCCAGATTTAGATTCAGCACCCTCGAAATTGGGTAAAACCATCAATTGTTTTCAATTTCTCACCATTTAGAAGGAAATACATGGGTATTTCCGGTTTGGGTGGCCATTTTGGTGGCCATCTTGAATATCTCAAAACCCTCAAGGATGCAAGAGTTGCATCATCCTGATTTGGATTCACCACTGTCGAAACAGCTTCGAACTATCAATTGTTTTCAATTTCTCACCATTAAGAAGGAAATACATATGAATTTCCGGTTTGGGCGGCCATTTTGGCGGCCATCTTGAATATCTCAAAATCTTCAAGGATGCAAGAGTAGCATCAGCCAGATTCGGATTCAGCACCCTCGAAATAGCTTAGAACCATCAATTGTTTTGAACTTCTCACCATTTAGAAGGAAATACATAGGAATTTCCGGGTTTTGGCGACCATTTTGGCAGCCATCTTGAATATCTCAAGATCCTCAAGGATGCAAGAGTCGCATCAGCCAGATTTGGATTCAGCACCCTCGAAATTGGGTAAAACCATCAATTGTTTTCAATTTCTCACCATTTAGAAGGAAATACATGGGTATTTCCGGTTTGGGCGGCCATTTTGGTGGCCATCTTGAATATCTCAAAACCCTCAAGGATGCAAGAGTTGCATCATGCAGAATCGGATTTAGCAATCCCGAAATAGGGTAAAACCATCAAAAAACATTGGGTGGACGGTAAAACAAGGTTCAGCCTTTGGCACCCAGACTAAACGTTGGGTTGTCTTCAATTAAAGTACGGTTTGCTTAATCTATTCCTGTCAGGTAACTGAAGTTAAAAGGTAAAATTTCCTTCAATACGAGATGAACTTTCAAGTTTTCAATCTCCGTCTATTCGGTCCTTATATGTAACCCTGCAACTCAAAACAAACAAAAAGTCGCCAGACATGAATTTTTAGTTAAGACCATATTCTGAAAGAACAGCCTTTAAGCTTTAAAATGATGTATAACTCAAATCAAATGGACTCTCCTAACCTATCTAACTATTGAAAAGAAAGCACAAACTCAGGAAAAGTGTGAACTGAGAAAAGAGGTTCTGAAGTACAGTGTCACTCTATTCAAGCGCTTAACCTTTACCAAACCGTGCTGGCTGTGCGATGAATGGGATAAAAAAAAACAGGAAGTAAACCACTAGAGTAACAACACTGAAGGTATTATCAGATTACACTGAAATTAAGCATGCCTCATTAACACATTCTGTCCATAATTAATGCCAACTTTCAAAGCAGTAGCGCTATCCTTTCAAAAGTTATTAGAGTTGAAAGTGAAGAGTGTGGACAAGGTTTTTCAGAAATGAAAAAGGGATTCTAAAGACACACCTAATCACACTATTCTCCCAAAAATGTTCGAGATAAACTGCTAAAAAAACACACTTTCCTGCCCGTTTTATGATACCAAATTTTAGCATAATGTAAAAGAAGACCCGCTCTTTCAGAAAATATGAAAAGTCAAGTTCGGCAAGGTTGACCCATTTCACTTATTTTCAGTCCTCACGCAAAATCAGTGTGTGCCACTTTATGTTCGTTTTGAGGTGCACGGTCACATACAACCTTGCGTTTCTGATGATTATTGTTTACTCTCCAAAGGAATGGGGTTACACATAAAAGATAATATTCTATATGGTCGATTGGAATTACGGAACATAATTATGTTATTAGAGTCCACAAAGATTGTCATAGAGACACATACGGAGAAAAAAAAATGTGCTTGTTTGTTTAACCTTGTTTGCTTTGTTACTGTTTTATGTTAAGGTGTTTAACACATAATGTACAAAACTGATCTCGCGGAATAAATTTATTCAAGTGAATAAAACTATATATGTAATGAGTGTTCATTGGAATAGTTCATTAAGCACAACTTCAGTCTGGAAACAAAGACTAGCAATGACATTGAGATGACCTTGAATGCATACAAAGGTAATGATGAGCTGCACTTTGTAATATGTGTGTAAAAAATTTGTGTATACATATGCTGCACATTAATGTTACACATTGTCTTGGACACACACAAGGACAGACACAAAGGGCCAGATGAGGATGATGGCTGCTGTGTCTTCACACCTAAGTTAGTTTGTGGAAGAAAACTTCGTCAGTTTCTTGCATTTTTAATGCCTTTGAGTTGAAGAACCTGCGAAGGAGGCAAAGAGGTTTGTTACTAAGAGTTTACTGTGTTGTTTTATGATGTACTACGTGTATGCAGAAAATGAGATCAGTATTGTTGAACTTGAATCGTGCAACTTTCACAGACAGTAGAAATGTAGTGACTTTCTGGAGAAATGTGTGTACCACACATTGCATGCTCTCTGAATAGGGTCAAATGACAGTTGCTCAGTAACTATTGTGTATATGTAGCATACAGATGCATTGCTAGAACTGAGTACCGAAGTTGTTTTACAGTGCATAAGGCTGCCTGGTTGATTGTAACTGATTGCATACTGTGATTAGTGATATGTTGTTTGGAGACTTTTGTGTGAGATCTTCAGAATACTTACAATAGTTACATGCAAAGAGTAATTGTATTGATGGATCGAAGTATTTGTACTGTAGCGTTAGGCCTAGGGCTACACTAAAGGGTAAAGTAGCTAGTAGAATTTCTACTAGGTTCTGTGTATGATGTGTTATACCTGTATGAATATGAAGAGGCATTCTTAATGATCAATAGCACGGAGAATCTAATTGTTGCTTGCATGAATAGCTCCTGCCAAGGCTTCTGCTTCTGAAGGTTAAGAGAATGATTAGTTACTCAGAAGTGTATGTTTAAGTACTGGCTAATCAAAGGAATATCACATTGCATCAGTATTGCACACAGTGAGAAAGTTATAGGCATAAGTCTACACATACCAGTATCTCAGTATCTGTAAAGAAAGCAGTGTTGAAGGCATTATAGTGTTTCAGTTATGTGTTAATGTTTGCATGGCATAATTCATATGCAATAATTGCAGTTGTTGTGTTTGCCTTTGAAATTCCAGTTTTCACGGAATGTAACACCGAATGAGTACCAAGGTAACAGAGTGTACGAGGAGTACAAACAACAGAAAGAGTGACAGAATAGAAGGAATTGCATACATGCATTGTTACCAGATGGAACGAAGGATAGGGAAAGAAACAGAGAGAGAGAGAGGAAGGTGTTTCTGATTGCGATCCCTAATAAAGTACATTGCGACATTCCCGTAAAAACATTTGTCTGCTTGGAATTCTTGCGATCGACCACTACTACACTTACAGTGAAAACTCTTATCTCAGTGAAAACTGAACAGTGAATACTCTCCCTGCGTCAATTGATATTACGGAGACATGGCTGCGACTGAGAGAGATACAGCAGTACCAGTTGATGAGACTCTTGAGAGAATGGCAGAAGTGCAAGAAGAACGTAACAGACAGCCTACAGAAAGGGGAATACAGTGGAATTTGGATGTGAGAAGGAGAGGCTTTAGGAGTTCTCTAACCAAGTGGAGACGTTCCTGCAGTAAATTGAGAACGCTGTTGCTGGAAGATGATTATGACGAAATCAAACAACATCGTAACACACTGCAGGATTGTATGGATAAATTGATCGATGCACAGGAACTGTATTCAGCCATCTGTACAGAAGACAATGACATACTGGCTCAATTCGATGAGGTCGAGGCAGATCATGCATCTGTTATGAAAGAAACCTTCAACATCCTCAAGAATCTGCGATGTGATACTTCAAGTATGCATTCGGACGCACCTCACGAGAGATCTAGATCTGAAACCGTCCAAGATGTTCAGATGAAAACTTCAGCGCAAGTTGTGCGTGATGATGTGACTCCTCTTACCCCAGAGACCAAGGAGACTCCTTTGTTAGAAATGGAATTGACCAGGAATCTACAGGATACTCTCCATCTTCATCGGCTTCCATTGCCGGAGCCCCCTGTCTTCAATGGAAGGCCGCTAAATTACCCAGCCTGGAAGATGAGCTATAACCTTCTCATCGAACATAGCAAGGTTCCACCCCATGAGAGGTTCTTCTACCTACTTAAATATCTGCGAGATGAACCAAGGGAAATGGTAGAAGGTTATGCCTTAGCAGGAGATGACATGGCCTACAGAGATGCGATAAAATCCCTGGATGAAAGATATGGCAACACATTTGTGATTTCAAATGCCTTCAGGGATCGATTGGACAGTTGGCCCAAGATAGCGCCAAAGGATTCTGCAGGACTGCGAAGGCTCTCTGACTTTCTGCGCCAATGCCACACAGCATCCAAGACGGTACATCATCTGAATCATCTCGACGACGAGAGGGAAAACAGGAAGATCACTTCAAAGCTCCCAGACTGGTTGATAACTCGATGGGGGCGAACTGTAGTCCAATGGAGAAAGGAAACTGGTGCATTCCCTCCATTTGCAGTCTTTGTCAAGTTTGTTGAGGATGAAGCTGCTATTGCTTGCGACCCAGTAGTTTCATTTGGGAGCTTGAGGGACGACAAACTGAGCCATGGAAAGCAGTCCAAAGCAAGATCGATGAACACGATGACTCAAGCTCAATCTGCAAACACGGAAGGTCGTAAATCACCCACCTGTTCATTCTGCGGGGCTGCTCATCACACAGACAAGTGTCAGTCCTTTGCGAAGTTAGATCTTCAGGCAAGGAAGGAATTCATACTAAAGAATGGACTCTGCTACGGCTGTTTGCAGAGAGGACACATGAGCAGGAGTTGTCGACGCAGGCTGAGATGTGCGAATTGCAAAGGGCAACATCCTACGCTGCTTCACGGTGACACCAGACAAACGTTCAGCACTGAGAGCACAAAGACAGAAACACGGGTAGGACCTGACAAAACAACGAGCAACCGGACGGAGCACAGGTCCACAAGCTCCTGTTCAAGAAGTGATCACAGCCACATTTCCAGCTCAATGATTGTTCCTGTCTGGCTGTCCCACAGGAATGATGCAGGAGAGAGATTGACATACGCCTTGCTGGACACACAGTCAGACACGACCTTTCTACTGAAATCCATCAAAGATGAGATGGGGATACATGGTACTGAGGTCAACTTACAGCTATCCACACTGTCAATGAAAAACCAAAGGATAACCAGTGAACGTGTAGAAGGATTGTGTGTACGAGCTCACGATGGCAAGAACAAGATAGCTCTACCACCAACATACACACGTGACATCATGCCTGCAGACCGTTCTCATGTGCCGACTCCCAAGACTGCGAAGTCCATACCCCACCTGTGCAACCTTAGCAGCAAGCTTATGCCTCTCCAAGATTGCGACATAGGCCTCTTGATCGGCTATGATTGCGCAAGAGCGTTGATGCCCAGAGACGTGATTCCTGCACCATGTAACAATGGACCATATGGAATTCGCACGGATCTCGGATGGAGCATCGTGGGAACGATGCGTCCTAACTACATTTGTGAAGATGATGATCACATCGGTACCAGTCACAGATTGATGGCCAGGGAAATCCCAGATAATTTGGTCATAGACAGAAAGGAAGTTTTCCTTTCTGAGAAGACAACAACTAGGGAACAAATCACACCCCATCAAGTAAGGAGCCTTATGGAAGCCGACTTTTCTGATGTGAATGACGAAGGAACAGTGCTCTCACAGAATGACTACAAATTCCTTGATATCTTGGAAAAGGGAATCCACAAGAGTAGCGATGGTCACTATGAGATGCCACTTCCTTTCAAGGACGAGAGGCCTCAGCTTCCAAACAACAAAGCCCAAGCAAGGTCCCGGCTTATTCAACTGGAGAGGAGGTTCAGACACAACATGGAGTATCACAAGAAGTACACTGAAGTTATGGAAACACTCATCAGCAAAGGGTACGCTGAGAGTGTTCCAGTAGGCAATGATGAGAGTACTACGTGGTACATTCCACATCATGGAGTAATACAACCCAACAAGTTGCGGGTTGTATTTGACTGCAGCGCCCAGTACAGGGGACATTCTCTGAACAGTCACCTCCTAACGGGCCCAGATCTCACGAACAAGCTGACGGGAGTTCTTTGTCGCTTTCGACGTGAGAATGTTGCATTCATATGCGACATCAAGGAGATGTTCCACCAATTCAAGGTCAATGAAGAAGACCGAGACTATCTCAGGTTCCTTTGGTGGAAAGGTGGAAACCTTGACGAGGATCCCAGCACATACCGTATGAAGGTACATCTCTTCGGGGCTGGGTCATCACCTGGTTGCGCAAATTTCGGTTTACGAAGATTGGCAACAGATCTTACTCAAGAGTTTGGAGAAGATGTCAAGAATTTCATTCATCATGACTTCTACGTTGATGATGGACTCCAGTCGATGCCCACAGCACAAGAAGTGATTCAGTTGATCACCAAAACCAAGCTGTTGTGCGAGAAGGGAGGTCTGCACTTGCACAAGTTCGTATCCAACAACAGAGAAGTGCTCAATGCTGTGCCTGAGGAGGACAGGGCCAAGAATGTGAGAGAGATCAACCTCCAACATGACGACCTGCCTATTGAGAGAGCCCTTGGCGTACAGTGGTGTGTCGAATCGGACACATTCAACTTCAGAATGACGCTGCAAGACAAGCCTCTCACCCGAAGAGGCGTATTGTCCACGGTCATGTCCATATATGACCCATTGGGACTGATAGCTCCACTCATTTTGCCGGGCAAACGAATTCTACAAGAGCTATGTAGCCTATCAGTCGACTGGGATGACCCCCTTTCTGAGGAACTGAGGACACGATGGGAGAGGTGGAGAAGTGACCTCCTCACACTTCCCACCGTATCGATCAACAGATGCTACAAGCCAGCTGACTTTGGAGAGGTGAAGTTCTCAGAGTATCATCACTTCGCTGACGCCAGCACTAGTGGGTACGGCCAGTGTACGTACTTGAGAGTCGCCAACCCTGAAGGACAAGTGCACTGTTCTCTTGTGATCGGAAAGGCCAGAGTGGCACCATTGAAAATGGTGACTATTCCTCGCTTGGAATTAACAGCTGCCGTTGTTGCGGTCAAGGTCAAGGCCTTCCTGGATACAGAATTGCAACTTGAAGGCGCTACTCACACCTTCTGGACTGACAGCAAGGTGGTTCTCGGCTACATTAACAATGATGAGAAGCGGTTTCATGTCTTCGTAGCAAACAGGGTTCATCAATTCGAAGACATTCATCCACGTCACAGTGGAGACACATCGAATCGAGGGAAAACCCGGCTGATGATGCCTCAAGGGGTTTGACGGTAGCCCAGCTGAAGGATTCTAAGTGGCTACGTGGACCTGACTTCCTGTGGAAGAGTACACTCCCCGCTCAATCTACAGGAGAGAAATTCATGGTACACACTGATGACCCGGAACTGAAGAAGTCACACGTCCATACTTCTCATGTAAGCCCAAGTTTCCTACACTCAAGTAGACTGGACCGATTTTCGACTTGGCACAAGGCCAAAAGAGCAGTTGCCAACTGTATGCTGTTTATCGCTCGACTGAGGCAGCGGTGTGAGGAGAAACGCAACAAGAACCACAACAAACGTTCAGAGGAAGAGGCCATCAATGTAGAACGCCTAAAGATCGCCGAGATAGAGATTGTGAGACTGGTACAGAGGGAAACCTTTCCAGAAGAGATCCAGGCCTTGTCAGTGATAAGCAGAGGAGATGACCTGACTATGAGGCAGAAGACGCGTCAAATGAAAATGACCAGTCGTCTTCGCCAGCTCGACCCCTTCTTAGACGACAGAGGAATCTTGCGCGTTGGAGGACGCATTCGCAAATGCGACGAGCCATACGAGAAGAAACACCCGGTCATTCTTCCTCGTCAACACCACGTGACCGAACTTGTCATTCGTCATTGCCATGAGCAGACTGCACATCAAGGAAGGGGTACAACACTTAATCAGGTCAGGCAAAGCGGGTACTGGATCCTTGGAGGCAGTGGCAGAGTGTCCAAGTACATCCGGTCATGCGTCACCTGTAAAAGACTCCGTGGTCCTGCCTTGACCCAGAAGATGTCTGATCTGCCTCCCGATCGAATTACTCCAGCACCTCCATTCACTTATTGTGGAATGGATTGTTTCGGACCTTGGATGATCAAGGAAGGCAGGAAGGAGCTCAAACGATACGGACTCTTGTTTACGTGCATGGCATCTAGAGCCGTGCATATCGAGACACTCAACGACATGAGCACAGATGCTTTCATCCAGGCGTATCGCCGTTTTGTGTCAATCAGAGGTCCAGTGCGTCAGCTCAGATGTGACAGAGGCACTAATTTCGTTGGGGCTGCGTCTGAATTCCAGAGAGCTGGCAGTGAGATGGACGGGACCAAGGTGAAAGACGTCCTACTGAGAGATGGATGTGACTTTGTTGAGTTCAAATTCAATGTTCCCTCTGCCAGTCACATGGGGGGAGCGTGGGAGAGGTTGATCAGATCTGTCCGCACCGTGCTGGATGGGTTGCTGAACCATGCTGGGTCACAGCTTGACGACGAATCCCTACGCACCTTGATGCACGAAGCCGCTGCAATCGTCAACAGCAGGCCGCTGACAATAGATGATCTAAGTGACCCCGCACATCCCGCACCGCTGACCCCGAACCAGCTCATTACGATGAAGACCAGCGTCATCCTTCCACCACCAGGGTGCTTCCAGCGGGCCGACGTATATTCAAGGAAGCGTTGGAGGAGGGTGCAGCACCTGCTGAATGAGTTTTGGAGCCGGTGGAGGAAGGAGTTCCTGCACAACCTGCAGATTAGGCAGAAATGGACCGTTCCGCAGCGAGACCTAGGAGTCGGAGACGTGGTGGTGGTGAAGGATGACAACGCTCCTCGCAACGCCTGGCCCATGGGTAGAATAGCCGAAACTTATCCTTCAGGCGACAACCATGTTCGAAAGGTAAAGGTCGCGATGGGTGAGCAGAACTTGAATGGACTTGGTAGGCGAACCACTCCATGTTCATATCTTGACCGTCCAGTTCATAAACTAGTCTTGCTCGTCCCCCAGGAAGACCAGGAGTGATTCCCGGACAAGGAGCCAGTGCATAGTTATGCTCTAGATTGTTTCCTGTCAAAGAACCTTAGATAGTTTGAGAACTGTGACATTTAGTCAAGTTGTTTCATGCATGAATGAAAGCGTTTGTTTTGGACTTGTTTATACATTCAAGCACATATAAGTTGAATTTTTGCTAATGAACAATTCAAAGGCTAAGGAGTGAAGAACACTGTTTTATGACGCATTTGAACATTGTCAACTTCAATGCCCAGAAATTGTGTTTGAAACCATACAAACACATTGGAAGTGTTGCGGTAGTCCCAACTAAATGCAAAGTGAACAGGAATCTCACTGTTATTGTTAATTGAAGTGTATGAACAATTTGAAGAGATTGCAAATGTTGCCTTTGTCATATAAAACATGTACGACATGTTCCAGATAACGAAAGTTATTGACTCTTCGAGCATAAAACTCAAAGCATTGCTTGATGTGTTATCTTTACAAGACTTGAGAAATGCACACGAGATATATAAATTGAATAATTATGTTACTGGAGAGATCGATTGCAAATAGCAATTTGTGTCGAAATTGTGGACATTCGGTCCAATTTGTGCCAAGGGTTCTAAAATTGTGTTACTAAGTGCAGATGTCTCTAAATTGCGTCAGTTCATTGTTTAGAGATTCCAATTCACATACTTATTGAGTAAATTGGTGTCCAATTTAAAGGAGCCATGTAATGAGTGTTCATTGGAATAGTTCATTAAGCACAACTTCAGTCTGGAAACAAAGACTAGCAATGACATCGAGATGACCTTGAATGCATACAAAGGTAATGATGAGCTGCACTTTGTAATATGTGTGTAAAAAATTTGTGTATACATATGCTGCACATTAATGTTACACATTGTCTTGGACACACACAAGGACAGACACAAAGGGCCAGATGAGGATGATGGCTGCTGTGTCTTCACACCTAAGTTAGTTTGTGGAAGAAAACTTCGTCAGTTTCTTGCATTTTTAATGCCTTTGAGTTGAAGAACCTGCGAAGGAGGCAAAGAGGTTTGTTACTAAGAAAGAGTTTACTGTGTTGTTTTATGATGTACTACGTGTATGCAGAAAATGAGATCAGTATTGTTGAACTTGAATCGTGCAACTTTCACAGACAGTAGAAATGTAGTGACTTTCTGGAGAAATGTGTGTACCACACATTGCATGCTCTCTGAATAGGGTCAAATGACAGTTGCTCAGTAACTATTGTGTATATGTAGCATACAGATGCATTGCTAGAACTGAGTACCGAAGTTGTTTTACAGTGCATAAGGCTGCCTGGTTGATTGTAACTGATTGCATACTGTGATTAGTGATATGTTGTTTGGAGACTTTTGTGTGAGATCTTCAGAATACTTACAATAGTTACATGCAAAGAGTAATTGTATTGATGGATCGAAGTATTTGTACTGTAGCGTTAGGCCTAGGGCTACACTAAAGGGTAAAGTAGCTAGTAGAATTTCTACTAGGTTCTGTGTATGATGTGTTATACCTGTATGAATATGAAGAGGCATTCTTAATGATCAATAGCACGGAGAATCTAATTGTTGCTTGCATGAATAGCTCCTGCCAAGGCTTCTGCTTCTGAAGGTTAAGAGAATGATTAGTTACTCAGAAGTGTATGTTTAAGTACTGGCTAATCAAAGGAATATCACATTGCATCAGTATTGCACACAGTGAGAAAGTTATAGGCATAAGTCTACACATACCAGTATCTCAGTATCTGTAAAGAAAGCAGTGTTGAAGGCATTATAGTGTTTCAGTTATGTGTTAATGTTTGCATGGCATAATTCATATGCAATAATTGCAGTTGTTGTGTTTGCCTTTGAAATTCCAGTTTTCACGGAATGTAACACCGAATGAGTACCAAGGTAACAGAGTGTACGAGGAGTACAAACAACAGAAAGAGTGACAGAATAGAAGGAATTGCATACATGCATTGTTACCAGATGGAACGAAGGATAGGGAAAGAAACAGAGAGAGAGAGAGGAAGGTGTTTCTGATTGCGATCCCTAATAAAGTACATTGCGACATTCCCGTAAAAACATTTGTCTGCTTGGAATTCTTGCGATCGACCACTACTACACTTACAATATATATATTCACCTTATCCAGCAATTTGTTCTCAATAGTGTTTTGATCAGAGGAAAACTAGTGTGTTAGTTGTCGCATGTCACAAGTTATCCCGGGTTACATGAAGAGCTGTCACTATACCTTGCCACTACAACTCGACTACTGTGGAAACCGTTCTTCGTTATTCTGCCAAGTGCCATAATATCCCCCCCCCCCGAAAAAAAAAAGCGCAAGCGCGCGAAAACGAGTGCTTTAACAGTTCAATCGTGTGCAGTGGATGAAGTTGGGGGAGACAAATCATTTTGTCCCCCAAGCAATTCCCGAGATGAGGACAAATCTCGAACTTTCTTTATGGTAAATTGGACAACTACCGCCAGAATTATGCACCGGATCGCTGAATTGCAATCATAAATATGCAAAAGCTACTCGGTCCCTTTCGATAGACTTTGTACACTTTTGAGATTGGCGTTTTATTTCCTTATATTTATCAAAGAGTGTGCAGCAGATCTTTCACTTACAAAAGCTCCCTCATATGCAGAGGCGTCGATGGAGGGAGGGGGATGGTTCCCCCATAAAAGTATTGGGGACAAACAGATCATTTTGCTCCTCCTCGTAACTCCCGAGATATGGAAATGTTCTTACTTTTTTTGATAGAAGACTGTCTAAATATTTCACCCAAAGATGACTGAATTTCAATTCTGAAAATACAAAATCTCCCTCGCGTAAGAGGGGGATAGGCCTAACCCCTCCCATACCCTCCCCGTTCAATCATTTCTACTTAATACACTTTAGATTGACAGATTTCAAAATGTTTCATCCAAAGTGTGCACCAGGTCTGTTACTTCAGTTTAAAGAAATGCAAATGTTCCTTGGGTGGGAGGAGATATATAGATACTTTCAGTTAACGGAGGATTCCCCCTCCCCCCTAAAAAAAAATAGTATACACTTCTGGGATTGACATTTCAACAGATTACATTATGTGTGTACGAGATATTTGTTGCTGCCAGTAATTACCAGCAGTTGCGCCCGGTGCACCCCCATTCCCTAATTTCCAAAGCGAAAAAAGTACAGCTTCAAACGACAGTTTTTGGACTGTAAAATGTCAAAATTTTCAAGCTCGCTCGCTTCGCTCGCTCGCATTGAATCGTCATGCCATTCTCCTGATGTTGCTGCCGGGTAATTGCCAGCAGTTGCGACCGGTGAACCCCCCCCCCCCTTATTTTTCAAAGCGAAAAAAAATATAGCTACAAACGGCAGTTTGGGGACTGTAAAATGTCAAAATTTTCAAGCTCACTCGCATCTGGGAGGTGGAAAGAGAAACACCTCCCTGCTCGCATTTAATCGTTATGTCATTCTCCTGATGTTGCTGCCAGTAATTGCCAGCAGTTGCGCCCGGTGCGCCCCCACCCCCTTAATTTCCTAAGCGAAAAAAGTACAGCTACAAACGGCAGTTTTTTGGACTGTAAAATGTCAAAAATTTTCGAGCTCGCTCGCTTCGCTCGCTCGCATTCAATCGTCACGCCATTCTCCTGATGTTGCTGCCGGGTAATTACCAGCTTTGTGCCCGGTGCGCCTTCCCCCTTATTTTTCAAAGCGAAAAAGATATAGGTACAAACGGCAGTTTGGGGACTGTGAAATGTCAAAATTTTCAAGCTCGCTCGCATTTAATCGTTATGTCATTCTCCTGATGTTGCTGCCAGTAATTGTCAACAGTTGCGCCCGATGCGCCCCCACCCCTCTTAATTTCCTAAGCGAAAAAATATAGCTGCCAACTGCCGTTTTGGGACTGTACAATGTCAAAATTTTCAAGCTCGCTTGCTTCGCTCGCTCGCATTTAATCGCTATGCTATTCTCCGTATGTTGCTGCCGGGTAATTGCCAGCAGTTGCGCCCGGTACCCCCCCCCCCCCCTTAATTTTCAAAGCGAAAAAATGTAGCTACAAACGGCAGTTTTGGGACTGTAAAATGTCAAAATTTTCAAGCTCGCTCGCATTTAATCGTTATGTCATTCTCCTGATGTTGCTGCCAGTATTAGAGGGACATTCCAGACGATTTTCATAATTTCACATCATGTAGTACATAAATCGACAACTCACTGGATAGATTTGTGGACTTTCTAATATTGTGGTTCTTGAGCAGAGAAACAATACTTTGAAAAACCTTAAACAAACGAGATATGAAACTCGTCACACTGAAGACGAGTTAGGTGATACGCTTGGGGTCATCAGATGTCGGTCATCCGTGATCGACAAAGAAAAGAATGTAATACAGAACCTTGAAGTTCTAATGAGATACTTAGTTGAACTTTTTTGGGCCTACATTATTCAGATCACATTTGTTTTTCTGTCACACAAACTAAGTGGAAATTCTGTGCGTGTGCGACTAAGTCGATTTACGGACTTTTTGAGTACTTACAGTGCATAAACTTAGACCCCGTTTACGGTGCGGGGCTGGGCCGAGCCGCGGCCGAGCTGCAATCAAGGACAACCTCAATTGCGAGGCCGAGCCCCGCAATTTAGTCCGTTTACACTGCCGGGCTCGGCCGCGCTTTTGATTCGAACCTTTCAATATTTTGTCGTAGTGGCGCTCTACCCTTTTAAACAAACGCAATTTGGTATTGTCTGGTTTTCAGATCCTTTGCCAACTGAATTCCGTGGCGACGAAGTCGCCGTTCGGGCAAAGGCCTTTGTCGAAGGAGAAAATCCTTTGCAGGACAAAACCACCTTAAACTATACTAGTTTTCGACGTTGAAGTAGTTAATATCCTGAATAGCGAAATAGTACAGGCGAGGGTTTGGAAGCCAGACTAAAATTGGCCGCGCATTTAGCCCAGTTTGCGCTTACACTGAGAAAAAGGCCGGGCGCGACCGCGGCTCGGCCGCGGCCGAGACCACCTCCAGAGCGTGGCCTAATGCGAGGCCAATTTTGGCCCCGCATTTGGCCTTTTGCGCGTTTACACCGAACGCGGCCGAGCCTCGCACTGTAAACGGGGTCCAAGTGATCCTCGGCACGTACAAATAAAACATGACAATTAAGTGTTTATAACCATCCTGGCTTTAACAGTGGCCTTTTAAAACATGACCTTTGACCATTATTTACATAACCAATATGACTCCCTCTAATCTTGCTATCACAATGATCAGTTCAGAGAGCTCTTACAACTATATACAAGCCTGTGAGATTTACCAGCAGTAAAACCAATGAAGCCTCCGATACAAAACAGGGGATATAGAGCAAGTGAGTCTGTTTACATGAGAATGTGATTTATCCTGGACGAAAGTGATACCTCAATTAAAGAGAAAAGGGCAAAACATCACCTTTAACCATGTAACTATAGGTCTCCTCCAACTAAGAGTACACTTTGAACGTAAGCTTATACGTGAATGATAATTTATGACGATCTCACGTGATCGACACACATTCAAAGGGGACAGTTAGAAGTGGAAGGAGTGCTTAATCGTGTCATTAATTCCTAATCAATGACACCACTACTTTAGGCATATCATAATTTCTCATCTAAAATCAATGGCCTATAGGACTCATGCACCATTACTTGTATCGTGCATAAACTTTGTTTTTTAAGCTTTGAGTGAAACGTGTCATAACATAATTCTGTAATTCCATCAGCAGTGATCGATATAATAAAGAAGAAAGATATATCACCGTATTGAACGCTTAGAACCTAACGGGGGGGGGGGGGGGGGGTATTATAGCATGATACTCGGTTCTTTACTGCCCAGATGCCAACAACACCCATCACCCACGGCTACGCATAGAGAAACAGCCATGGCGAAAATAAAACTTTGCTTTCTCGTAGGCAGAATGACACAGAACCCCGTCAAACACACTTTTATTGGCAGGGATGGGCATGAAAAAGTGTATTACTAATACTAAACAGCGTATGCATTCCATTCATGTGGCGCGAGATACCTCTATAGCAACATAAAGCCTGTCTTCAACTCCGTTGGTCGAACAATGGCAACCTGAAATTTCAAAGAGATGAGCGAGACGCTATATACACCTGGCCCAGAGTTAATTTATTCAGTTCTCATTCCTACTTTAAGTTGGGTTATGCTATTGTAATCATTCCCATCTGCAGTATAACAAAACCAAAGTGAGGGAAAAGGGGAGAGAAAAACGAGAGGTGGCAAAAGGAAAACTGCATGCACAACTGCAATCCATGTCATTGCGTGTGACAGGTGAAGCAAATGTATTAGTTGTTATAGCAGTGGTTTATGAGCATAAACTGGCAAATAGACAGACAATGTCAAATATAAAAACCATCAATTTAATGTCAGAGAAGATGGTAAACAAGATGCATTGAAACTGTAACTAAATCGCTGCTCTTCTACTCGATCACGGAACGTCTAACTCTATATTCAACAAAAAACAAATGTTAGGGGAAAGAAACAAATTTAGATATAACATTCTTAAATTAAAAACAAGAAAAAAAAATGTCCACGTCAGGATTAAAAAAAAAAACGCCGCACGAACATGCATTATATTCTAGATGGGAATACGGTCTTGATGCAAAGGTCCAATGATTGTCTCATTACTTTAAAAGCAATCTATGGTTCCCTTACCATCACCAGTACCACACCACAATGACGTCTCTAAAATCAATGGTAGCACATTTATCATTGCATCATGCATTAACTCCCTTTGCCTAAACTACCAGTGGAACGTGTCATATTATATTGCGTATTTCGATCAGTAGTGATTGACTTTAAAGAAGAAAGATGATGCAAAAAATTGAACGCTTACCACATTGCTTATAGGGCTATTCCAGTTTGGTACTGATCTGTTCTATTCTCCCAGATGCCAGCAACATAATATCACCTATGGCTAACTAGTGAAACAGCCATGACGAAAATAAACGACAGAGAACCCCGTCATAATCACTACACTTGGAAAGGTGTTGCCCGAAATTCCTCATTATGAAGCAATATCAAGTCACTTCCTTCCCTGCCTGTCTTTAACTCCGTTATTTGGTCAAACAATAACCTGGAATTCCAAAGAGATAAGCGAGACGCCATGCACCTGGACTAGAGTTAATTAATTCAGTTCCCATTCATGTTAGTTATGTAAACGAACACGTTCCTAAATATCCTGCTACAGTATAACAAGAACAAATGAAGAGAAAAGGAAAGAGAAAACGAATCGTGGCAAGCGGGACACTGTAACAAGGGGAAATTTACAACATTAAGTGTGACAAAATTATTGAAGCAAACCCAATCTCCAAACTCCAATACAAAGCAAGGGAAATAGAGCAGCCGTGTTCACGGGTTACGTACACTTGATAAAATAATACGATAAATGACATCGGAGTAAAGCTGAACTGCCGAAAAAAAAAGAGAGAAAAAAAAAAAGAAAGAACGGATAAAAGTCCTGCGGGGGTCGAACCTCTCGCCTTCCGGTATGGCGTTATGAAGAACCAGCGCGCTAACAGATTATGCCACATTGCTGTCCTGAAGATCGAGTGCAAAACTTAAATGTAAATACTATTGTGACAGTGTCGACTTGTGATGGCGCTATTCAATTTCTCACAAGTGGCAGCGTGGATTCGATCAATATACAGTTGCAAAGAAAAATTGGGAATCGTTCCGTACAGATTGCATTCTCATTTTCAGTTTTAAATTGCAAAATTGTCAACCTGATGAGGAGATTTGAAAACATAAAATGCATGATTACTAAAGCTTATTGTCTAAACTACAACATATTTATGTTTCAGAGGAAATGGAGCAAAATCAGATGAGGTAAAGGTGCTTAAACGTTGTCAAGTCAATGCATGGTTTAAAAAAAAAAATCACCTCCCATAGACATAACACGTAAACTTGTCTGATTTTGAGTCTTTACCTTTAATCACAATTTCTAGTGTGATGACGTCATCATATTTCAAAACCATCACATGGACTTGAAAGGCAAATGTTCAAACTGCAACATATCTGAATTTGGGATAATATTGAGCTTAAACAACAGAGATACGAGCAAATGAATGTCAGAAACAGTACCTCAAAAAAATCAATTCCACTTTTTTCATCTAAAATGACGATATGATGACGTCATCGCGTTTTCCTGGCAATATTGATACCAGGAATGTTATTTACAATTCATATACTTTTGTAATATGCAATAGAAATATAGGGTCAACGGACGATTTAAAGAGCCATGGCGAAATAAACAAAGACATGTTTTTTCACTATATTTGCAGAAAGACGCGCACGTGGAATTTCAACTTTGACGCCAGTGCATTCCTTTGTTATAGGTCGAAATCGATCGGAAATCAATGGATATTGTTACTCAAAGTATCAGGAATCCAAATCAGTCAAAAAAATTGCATTTTCATGTTGCTTACGGGCTCTGCGCGCGGAATTGCGCGGACGGACGCGCACGCGAGAAAATGTTTGAAACGCTTAAAATTGTCTGAAACTTCGAGATTTCCCATTGGGAAGTCGTTTTGAGCCTTTTAAAATTTTGACGCGCGCTTACGCGCGCGTAATGATGACCTGTGTAACTAGCGTTAAAAAGTAAGATAGAGCGTGACCTGAACTTCATGTCCACCGAAAATGATACAGAAATGACATCTAGTTATGAAGTTATGATCGATCATGTGACAAGGTCCGAAAATCACAAAATGGCGCCTAGATGACGTCATAGATATGTTACTGTCATGAAAACCTTATTGTGGCTAGATTTTGTCATGAGACATGTTGACTGAAAATGTCATGTTATTTCGTTATGTCATTCTTGAGATATTGACGACACAAAATTGTCCAGAAAGAAAGAAGAATAAAAAAAAATAAAGAGAGATTTTGACAATCACAATAGGTGATACGCTGATAGCGTATCACCTAATAAAGTTGTGGCCTGTCGCCTTTTATTATTATCACTTTTTTTATATCTCGGCCATTTCAAAACCAATTTTCATCACATTAACGTTGAATCCTTCTTAGAATTACATGCTCTTTCATATTTCCTAAGAGGTTTCTCATTGTCTCACTTAGGAATGTAAAAAAACATGAATTCTCACCTCAACCAGTACTGTACAGCCCCTTGAAGTAGCGGACAGCAACGAAAAATAGCAGTAAGTTCATAATGGGTATAAAGTTCTCTGTATCTATCAGTACAATGTAGAACATGACTTTTGTATTCATAACGAAATCGAGTTTATGCTTCCAGTATTTGGTTGGCACTCACGCGCCTGGTATGAAGACTAAGCAATGAGTGACACTGTTGCATACATAGCATGTCTGATCTGTGCGTGTCGTTTTTTGATGATTTTATCTGGAGTTTTGTGTTGGATTTGGTTGCTTCGACTGCTCTTCCATTTCCGCGCAATACTGGCGTCTTCTCTGCAAGCTTGTTCTCCCTGATTTTATCAGACGTAAACAGAAGGGGATTATGTACATGCAGCTGCCAAACAGCAACGTAACTTTTGCCATGAGCAGTAGGCCGCCTATGCATGCTTTCGGGCAGATTTTTTTCCCCTTGGGGGCGGGGGGGGGGGGGGGTGTTATCGTTGATAAACACTCTCACACAGAAAGACATGGAGCTGCTGCTATTAGTTGCTCCATACTTTAGCCACGGAGCTACACTGTGTGTTTGTGGCTCCATAGTAAACAATCAGGTTAAATGGAGCTAGCTAGGAGCTGGTGTGCGAAAGGAGAAGGGCCCCGCCCTCTGGGTTCCACCTTCCTGCAGTCTATTGTCTGTGCCAAATCGTCTCTTTCACCTGCTTTCGAGGCACAAACGTTTTGCGTCTTGCGTCTAGATGTAACACCCCCCCCCCCCCCTATAAGCAAGGTTTTTGTATAAATCGACCTCTTTGCAGGAGTTTCAATAACAGCAACAATAAGTACACCCTTACATAAAGATATAGCGTTGGAGACGAAGTCATCTCTTCCAATTTGCATTATAGTATAATAGTAGTTTGGTTGCATCCAATATTACCGTTATCAAAGCTCCTCATCGTAGTATCTTATCACGGACACTATACGTTCAGAACTGGAAAAAAATTTTTTAAAAGAATCTCCAATTCTCTATATTTTTTTTTTATGAGGATGACCATTTTCAACCATGGGCGCGTCGCAGAATCCCCCCCTTTTTTTTGGGGGGGGGGGGGGGGGCTCAGGAGGGAAGGGGAGGGGGAGGGTGGTAGTTTTTGGGGAGGTCAAGGGCGATCGTCCCACTCTAGTCGACGAGAAGAATGTCGGGCGGATCTTTTGAAGTCGTGGTTCTTTTTTGAACCCCCCCTTTTCTTTTCTTTTTTTTTGGTGGTGTTGTTCCAGTTCCGTGACCCTTGTCAAAATTACTTGTATGTAGTATAGGCCTACTGTAATAGCGGGGAGGTGGAAATAGCTACAACACTCTTTCTTGTCTATTGTAGGCTCTGCATAGTGTCGTCTTCTGCTTTGTTCAAAGTGCCGATATATCCTAGAATAATGGGATTTCAGTGAGATAACCACTGCATAGATCATGTAAATCGTTAGGTGATCCCTGTTTCGTTCCCATTTCTGTGTGCCGCTGCTCCTGTGTGTGATTTTGGAAATATAATAGTAATGTGATATACAACTCAGAAAAAACTTCTACGTGGAAACAGCACACCAGTGTCAGCGAAGCCAGGCATCCCGGCGTGTGCGCGTCGGGATCCGCCCCCTTCATGATTGATTGAACACTCAGGTACAACCATTCACCGATACCATCAGTTTCAACTAGTCTCGGGTATATAGCTTAGGGGAGGTGGGCAGACATTGCTTCGAAATACAAATGCGATCCCATCATTCTGTTGCAGGTCAAGTGGGAAGCCTTGAAAAGAGAAATTATGTACCAAGTTCGAACAGAATTTGATGAAAAGAATAGGGTAATATAGTAATACCAGATAAACCGCATGTTAAAGGTTTCGTAAAATATCGGAAACAGAATAAGAAAGTTATGGGAAGTTTGGGGTTTTACGAAAGTTTACGAGAAACTGTGATGTAGGCCTAAGCTGTGATCAAAGCTGTAAACTGTGACACTTAAGAATTTTGGTGATCATGTCACAGCCTCGAAGGCCCCGCATTGACTCACGTGAATTTGCACGGAATTTCTTCTAATAAATTCATGTATTCATTTAAAATTTCCAATAATTGCAAATGTTTCCAATAACCAACCAAAATAAATGACTACTGGATGGGGTGGATTTAAGGGTTGCAGTCGATAATGCATAGGTTAAAACGCAAGTTTTTCTCATATTTTTGTGCCAAAGCCTGAAGGTCAGTCATGACATCATCACGTCAGTTATAAGGTACTAATGCGACAAATAGGCCTAATTCATTTATGTCCCATTTGTGTTTTACACCCTTCTACCATTTTACTCGTCTGATTCTACTTCTGATACGATTTGTGATTCCGATAAGGAGTGAAATTGTGGCCTAAAAGATCGCCTTTGTAGGGTATGAGCAGTATCATCATCATTACAGGTCTGTCACAAAAGAATTACTGTTGAGTAGCGACAACTCTTTAGAGACACGGTAAATGCCTTGAAATTCCCTGGATCTAATTTCATGTAAAGAACAAAATCTGTTCAGGTGTGGACATTCTCTTCATAGTGATAGCATAAACTCAAATAATTCCTTCGCTCACAATGGCGGATTGTATCTCTAACAGCTTAAATGCCTTCCTGATAATAGTGTCTATTTGTCAATATTTGTAAATCAAAGAAAACAGCAGAATTCTTAGACAATGGAGATATAATTTTAACTCCTTGGTTTGGTCATAGAGCTACTGGGATAGCTCAGTGGTGAGACCAAGGAGATACTCGCCTCATCAGCCTCCTCGGTTAGAACAATATTCTTTGATAACTCATTTGTCAAATAGATATATGACGGAGGCCCACAAGGCGAGCTAGCATCTCATCCTCCTTGGTTACAGAACAGTACAAGGAGAGCTAGTACGTACACCAAACTTCATGGTATAGACTAGGGAGGTGGGAAAATCCGCATCCCTGTATAGACCAAGGAGGCATGATGCTCCTCGGTTAGACCATGGACCTACGTAGGTCCATGGTTAGACCAGGACCTGCGACCTGGTTAGACAGACGGCTTGGTTGGTGTACTACAGTTTGTAGCATCGTTTATCAACTGACCGCCGCTTCTTTTTCTTTTTTTTTTCAGTCTGGTACAACCGTAACCTTGGATACCACCCAGTCGTGCGTGTCAGTGGATTTGTTCTTATTCCATTAAAGACATGTGCAAAGTTTGATCCTGGGCCTGCAATGTTCGATTCTCCAATTTTCCATAACACCACAGCTGATAGTCGGATGTTAGTCGCCTCAATCTCGCCACTGCTATCGCTTGCTTGAGTGTTTAGTGTGTATGTGGGAATGTTCAATCTTCCTACTGTGTTCATCCAACTGTACCATGTTTCTTCGCACGATTTTGTCGGCCCGATTGCAATTAAATTTCCTAGACCTGAATTTGAAGATGAATAGGCCTAGTGGCTGTCATGATGATTACCAAAACGCTCTGACCTCGGCTTTAAATGTCAAATGAAAGATTATGCCCGTCGTCGGAATACGTAATTGTTTGTATTAAATGTAGGCCTGAATGATTTGGCAATGTCCGGGTGCATTCAGATTATATGCTCTTGTGATGCCCCTTTCTTTCTTATATGAATTGGTCTAGTAGTTTCGTATGAACAGTTATAATAATCTTTTCTGGATCGCAGTTGACAGATAGGCCTATCCACTGACATCCATTACAGGGGACGAAAGAAATGAAGTATGCCTCGGTCATTGCGCGGAACCACGTATATTAGGAGGAGACTCTAAGAGATATGCTATCCTGCCTCCCAAACTTCAAAAGCTTGTTCAGAGTAATGGTAATCGAGTCGCTTTAAATTGATGGGAGTTGTTTAATCATGACTTTATTCAAGTTCAAGGAAGTATTAGAATGACATGTATGTTAAAAAAAAAATCACCAAATACTTGCAAATACTTTGAGAGAGGTGCACCTCCCTGGTTCTTCAGAAAAGTGTCCATGGTGTCCTCCTCGCCCACCCACCTCATGTACTCTAGCCTTACCTTGTCTAGAGATCGAACAGCGAACATCAAACAGTGAACAATGTCAAAGGTAATGCAAATGTCCCATCTCAGATTTTTGTATGCCCAACGACGCAGGCATCCATTGAGTGTCCGATAGTATCAAAGTGAGCTTACACGGGAACACATTTCGTGCGTATGTGTACGTGTGTGTATGTCACGCTGGCAGTAGGGGCCCAGACTCGGTATGGGTTGACAGATTTACAACAAGCTATTATTTTGGTTGGGGGGAGGGGGGGGGGGGGGGGAGGATATACGAAACGCCTGCTTTGGGTGTAAGCTGGTTCAAGGCAGACACGAGCTGGTACGATCGTCCCTGCGCTCGTGACCTCTACCTTTTGTTCTTTAACGGGCCCCGAAATGATCTCAACAGAGCATAGGGGTCACGAAGTAAGTTCAGAATGGCAACTCTTTCTTTTCACCCTGACAGTTTTTTTTTTTTTTTTTTTTAAGCTTAGGGGTCATCACCAGACAAGTTCGGTATCGCAACTTTGCTCACCGATCCATTCCTCTTCCCAAAACATAACTGGGTTCACTGTAAAACTCTCATTTCTCGAAATATAAATCATCAAGTAAAATTAGTTGCTGTTGTTGTTGTTGTTGGTGGTGGTGGTGGTGTTGTTGTTGTTTCTAGTGTAATTATAGCGCCAATCGCTTTTCTTCTGTCAACTTTTTTTCCCTATTCAGGCATCTCCTTTCTTGCTCTTTCGTTTCCCCTTGTGTCTTCCTCCTAAGTCAAATGACATTGAAAATACTCGGAAGTTCACTTTACTTTCTTTTTTTGTGTTCATGTGCTTTGTTCCTTCAGATAAAAAAAAAAAGGAGAACTAACGCAACGACAATGCCCACGTTCACGTTTATCGATAATGGTCTCCGTCACCAGGTTATAGGCCTATACTGATACCATGACAATATTACGCACGTAGGCCCCTATACTATTCACGTAACCAGCTATTTCTTATGACATGCACTTTGTCGTATAATTTTCAGTGGAAAATCTTAATTTTGTCAGACTGATTTATTTCGTGGAAGTGGAGAAATGAAACAAACTGACCCTAACACTGAACTTTTACTTTTTGTTCGGACAGGACTTTGAGCTGAAAGTTTCGTACTTTTCCACGCTAACCATATCACAATTGACCAGAGAGGAAGTCGCCTATTGAACATCGACAACATTCCCACAGTCATCTCTGAACACATGATAAATCAATGGTTACATGAATGGTTACATTTCTGTGAAGAACATTATTACGGAGCGTAGTGCCCATGTGTGTGAGAGAGATAGATTAGGTTTGACACAGCTTGACACGTTGATTGGTGTAACAAGCTTGGTTTGAATGAGTGTTGGTGTTGCATTGCATTAGGCCTTTTTTCACCTGATGTTGCACTGCAACAAGTCCGATCTTAAATATGAAACACCGAGCTAGTGTTAAATTTCCGGTGCTCATTCATGGTGTTAGATCAACACCTCTGGGTGTCATTTCAAAATATAAAATCGTTGTTTTTTTTAATACTAGTAGTTTCTTAAGGACTGAATTTCTTGTTAATTCGGAACAAGACGATAGAGAATTTTCAGATAAAGTACTTGATTTTTGAAAAAAAAAGTGTTAACACATTTACACCACAGTAACACCAGTTGGTGTGGTCTCTTATTGAAGCTGGACGGGTGTTATACCATTGAAATTAACACCACCAATATCAAATCAACACCATGCGGTGTCATTAATGAATTAACTCTATCGCAGTGTCAAAAATACCACCAGCCACAGTGTCAAATTAACATCACGAAGTGCCAGGTGAACACTTTTTAACACCGTCACAATACATTTTCTACACCTGTGGGTGTGGTCCTTTATTGAAGCTTGATCGGTGTTAGATTTAACACAATACACCGATGTTTTTACAGTGTGGAAATTTGCTGAAATGACATTCAGTGCCTTACATCACTGAACAGTCATTATATTTTGGCTTCTGTGCTGTATGGTTGACTTATAGGTGGGTTGGGGGGGGGGAGTGAAAAAGGTGACTTCAAAACTTTTTGTTTGCCCAATTCGGGCGTTTTCTCTCGAACACATGGCTGAGATATTAAAAAAACCCAAAGTAAAACAAAGTGGTCTTCATAAAAGGTGGGTCCCACGTTTTATTGGGACTACTTTGTTTTTGGATATCTCAGCCAGTTCAAAACCGATTTTTATCAAATGAAATTTCAGTTGCTGTTGATATGCTCTCTAATATTTCATAAGTGGTTTCTGATTTTCTCACAAAAACTTAATACTTGAATTCCCATGTCAACATAAACTATAACATCTCTTTATAAAAGAAGTAACGATACTTTTCACACTATTAAGCACGGAATGTGCAGGGGTGGGATGGGCTACTGTGAAGGTATACCTCGACGCTCAGTTATATGCATTTCCATTTCCATCGTATTGCCAGCGCCTGTTGAGTTTCCCTTCCCGTCACCATTTAGGCTGTACTACGGTATACAGTTGTATTTATGAGTGTGTGTGTGTGTGTGTCTGTCTGTTTGTTTTTTTCATGTATATGTATGGTGAGTATGGTGTGTATTTGTTTTTGTGTGTATGTGTGTGTGCTAGACTGAATCTTTTCCGTTATTGCGATCACTTAATTGGATGAATGATTAATCTTTACAAAATATAAGATTTTAATGTTTCTCTGCTACAGGAGATCTATGTTGATGACGACGTTTGGAAACAATTACTGTGAAATCGATCGGATTGATATGAAATTTTGAATACATCAGGCTGTACCCCTGATGTGCGTGGTTTAGTTGACTGGTACAGTCATAGCACACACCACGGAAACATTGGGGGATACCATTGACCTTGCTGACCTCTGTGTTTTATGCATCTAGAGCGTGCCCAAAGCGTGTCGGAGGCATGATGCGATCGGGTTGTCCATCCGTCCGTCCGTCCGTTTGTCCGTCTGTTTGATTACCCCAGTTCTCGTTATAAATCAAAGTCTGACAAAACCAGTTCATATGACAATATGATTATTGTTACGTGAGAATGAAAATGACATTACACTCTCAAAGTGAACGCAAAGTGAGGTATACCCACGGTATTGTTCGTTGTGCAGCTCCCACATGCAGTGTTGTGAAGTACAATTGCCCCCCCCCCCCCGCCTTTCTGACTGAAAAGTTCTAGTATCTTACATGGAGCTGACGTGTAGTAGCTCCATGGTTCTATCGCATCACTTCCATACGAAGCGTGGATAGGCCTATGATAGAAGTAAGATAGACGTAAGATTTCGTCCTAAATGGGAGAGTGACCTCAATCTATTCAATCCGTCTGTCTATCTATGCATCCATCTGTATCTGTTTGTCTACGTAAATATATGTATGTATTATTTTGTATCAATCAATCAATCAACCAATCATCAATCAATCAGTTGTCAATCAATCTATCTATCTATCTATCTATCTATCTATCTACCTATCTATCTATACGGAGTATTTATGTTTATATATTATAGAGATAAGGTCATATCGCTAATGTTTTTATTAGCTCACCTGAGCCGAGGGCTGAAGTGAGCTATTGCGATCGCTCTTCGTCCGGCGTCCGTCGTGCGTCGTGCGTCGTGCGTAAACTTTTTACATTTTCATCTTCTTCTTGAGAACCCCAATACCGATTTTCACCAAACTTGGCAGGTAGCATCCCTAGGGGGAATAGGATCTCAATTTGTTCAAATGGGCACCATGGCCCACCTGGGGGGCCCCAGGGGGCCCAAGCCCCCTAAAATTAATGAATCTTTAAAATCTTCTCTAGAACCAGAAGTGATAGGGCTTGGTTGATACTATGAGTTAGTACATTGATGACTGTAGTTTCAAGTTTGTTCATGGGGGAATCAGGGGTGCCCCCCTTGGGACCCAGAGGAGGGGGTGAGGAGGGGTCCTAATGGGACCTATATTGTACATTTTCATCTTCACTTTGAGATCCCCATGTCTGATTTTCACCAAACTTGGTAGCTAGCATCCTGAGGGGGATAGGATCTCAATTTGTTCAAATGGGCACCATGGCCCACCTAGGGGCCTCCAGGGGGGTCCAAACCCCCTAAGATTAAGGAATCTTTAAAAATATTTTCTAGAACCAGAAGTGATAGGGCTAAGATAATACTATGAGTTAGTACATTGATGACTTTAGTTCCAAGTTTGTTCATTGCAGATCCAGGGCTGCCTGCGCCTCCCCCCCCCCTCCACCCTGGAGTTGAGGGGGGGGGGATCCATGTATGCAGACCTAAGTTTCCAATGTTCTTAGGTAAGAGTGTGCAAGAATGCATGGAAGGTGAAATTGCGATACTCAGGTGAGCGCGTGACCCCCGGGTCTCTTGTCTGCCTGTCTGTCTGTCTGTCTATCTATCAATTTGTATCCGTCTCAGACTAACTAATGTTGAAACCCCCTTACTTTTTTTTTCCGTCACAGCGTGTTCTCAGGATGCTACCACTACGATGGCCACCACGCAGACGGCAGCCCCTACGACACCACCACCACGACAGTCACTCGACTGCACGTTCGAAGACAACAACGACGGGTTTTGTGGTTTTCAGCAGGACACTGCGGACGTCTTTGACTGGACTCGGCACGCTGGAAAAACGGCGTCGGCAAATACGGGACCCTCCGTGGACCACACATACGGCACGGGAGAGGGTGAGCAGTACGGATTCTGCATGGCGCATTAGAGGGTTAATGATGATGATGATAATGATAATGATAATAATAATAATAATAATAATAATAATAATAATAATAATGATAATAATAATAATAATAATAATAATAATGATAATAATAATGACAATGATAAATTCTTATTTACCCAGGGCAGCCTCTTCAGTGTTGCCACTGTTCTTTCCAGAGGGCCCTGCCATTATTATTACCCTAGCGTTGCCAGGTACCCATTTATACACGTGGGTCGAGAGGGACATTAGTTTTGTGGGTAAAAACATCTATAGTCCAAGGACGTAAGCACTGGACGGGATTCGAACTCGGATCCTCCGATCGGGAGTCGGGAGTCTTATCCACCATGCCACAGCGCCACAAAGGGTAATTGTCACTGGTGTAAAGATAATGCTAATGGTATAGGCTTACAGGCACGTTTGAATAGGTGTCTGCGATTCGTTTGCAAAATTCTCTCTAGGGCTTTTTACACTTGTAAATTTTTGCTTAGTCCCGTACCAACGGTGGGGCTAAGGGGGGGGGGGGGGGGGGTGGGGGCGCCTTAGCCCCACCGTTGGTACGGGACTATCCTTAGCCCACTTTCTGTTTACACTCGTTTTTGCCAAAGTGGGCTAGCCCCACCGATAGTCCGGTACTATCTGGCCCAGCAAAATAGCAGGGTTAGCACCGCAATTGCGGTGCCAAGCAAGTGAGTGTAAACAGAACGAAAAAATAATCCGTGGCTAAGCGACGGAGACGAAGTCCGACCCCCACTGACCAATCAGAAACGAGGTAATCAAGTGCTGCCGGTGCGTGCGTGTACGTGCACAGTGCACAGCGTAATCATGAATATTCATGTGGTTTGGAAAGTCCGGGGCTAAGAAATACGAGTGTAAAAAGGTCAGTTTTCTCCTTAGCCCCGGACAAGAGATAGTACGGGACTAATTGGCCAGTGTAAAAAGCTGAAAAAAATTGGTACGGGACTAACGATAGTCCTGGGTCAGAGAAAGTCCGGAGTTAAGAAACACAAGTGTAAAAAGCCCTCTAGTATGCAACGTTGCCTTGGAAATGAGCTTCTCTTCTCTACAGTTTACCTATATGTTTATCTATTTCGTTTTATTTTCATAGGGTAGCTCTATGAGTTAAAAAAAAATGATTTACAAAGGGGACCTGCATAAAGACAACACAAAATAGGTCGAAGTACATACAAAGTTAATTACAGTAACTTCACAGTAAAACAAAGAAAGCAATTATTTCTAACAAGCTGCATACGAAATCAAAATTTAAAGGAAAATGGATTACAGGTGAAAGACCACTTTCAACCTGCTTGTAATACATCGAAAGGGCCTATTATGAAACTATTAACTTAGTGCTGGCTTCATTGAACGGTCAAGTCAATGAATGGCCATCGCATTTCAACTTCAAAGTGACTTTATCACAGAGGTACAGTCAATTCAATTCAATTCAATTCATTTATTTTCATTTTTCTCTTTTTCCAACAGAACATAACACAGTATAAATTAGGAATTATATCACAAAGGTATACATACAACTTGCAAATGATATCAAATGATACAATAATAAAGTTACATATACAATTGTATATGCATGTATACTTGCAAAAATAATACAAGGTTATGTTTCAGTTGAGAAAAAGAAAGAATTGAGAGGTCCACTAAAAAGCAAGCTTGTAGATTGTGAACCACACAAAGATATAGAAGTGTGGAAAGACAGTAAAATCAGCACCAACGCCCCCCCCCCCCCGACACGTTATTTTAGCGTCACAATCAAGTTTTCACGAAAAACTTCAGTGATATCTACCAGAAGCCAGCCGGTAGAATGAAGATGATGCTCTGTATCAGATAATGATGTGTGATGGTTTGATAACACATCAACGGTCATAACATGTGGGGGAGGGGTCATCTCGTAATTTACAAAATAATGATGAGTTTAGCATTTTTTAATGTAAAGCTCGTTAGACGAATATGAAAGGTCATGATTTCGTTAAACCAATTTTTCAATTTATCTGACATTATTGAATGACATATTCTCTGTTGCACGTTTTTGACGTGATTCTTGACTTTGTATTATAACAAAATCAACATTTCAGTTTCAGTTTGTTTTATTATACGTGAAATTGAAATTAGATGTTCTTTGAGATTTTGCAACTTTCCCGTCCTCCTTCCAGGTTACTACATTTACACGGAGGCATCGAACCCGCGTCGGCCAGGCGACATCGCGAATTTGCTCACCCCTCCCCTGGTCGCAAACGGTGGCGACAAGTGTTTCAGTTTCTACTACCAGCTCAACGGGGAGGATGTGGGGAGTCTACGCATACTCTTCCAGCGGGAGAACAGCACTGATCGGGATACGCTGCGAGAGTGGAGCGGGGACCAAGGCACCGTCTGGCAGAAAGCCAGCATAACCATTTCTCAGCGAAACTACGCCTTTCAGGTAGGCTTGATACGATTTTCATTACCCTTCCTATTGATATGAAATTGTCTTGACATGTTTTTATGTCTTTGTGGTACCGCTTGGTCGCAGTATTGTTTCCCCTTCGGCAACATATCACAAGAAGATGATCATAATACTTTAACAAAAGATTTAGTGATCATCATATTTTTGCACACCATATGAATACCATTCACGCTTTTTGGAAAACAGAAATTAGTTGCGTGTGCATTTGTGAGAACAGGGCCCTCAGTGGTGCAGTCTGCAATTTTTCATCTCTCTCTTCAATCTGAACAGGTGGTAGTGAATGACTTTTAATATAAAACACCAATGTATTCAATGGAGTAACAAGAGAAGCTATAAGGGTAAACCAGGCATGAAAGTTAAGGTCTACCTGTGCTCCTGTTACAACTGACGTATAAAAAAGCAGCACCAAAAGTTAAAAGATAAGATCAATAATGAGAAAATGCTAGAGATGTCAAGAAAGTGTGTTTAAAGGTGATGGCTAGTAACTGATCAGTGGGGATCAGTGGGAATGCTGGGGGATGATTGTTCCAATCCTTGTGGGATTCATTTAAGAGTACATTATGTATGTATTGTTGTGTGAAAATTATTTGCTTCAGACTGTCAGAATGGTCTCATATTCGAGTAATGTGCAGTTTAATGTTTCCTGGTTGGCATGCCTGGTCAGTGACGGGGCGATAAAACTGCACATTACTTGAATATTAGACCATTCTGAAGCAAATAATTTTCACGCAACAATATATATACATATATATTATATATATAATGTACTCTTAAATGGAACAATCATCCCCCAGCATTCCCACTGATTCAAACGAACGATGAGGGCAGCAAATGTTGTCGGTATTGGTATCCAGCGTCTTCTCAATACGATGTTCCTTATTTAAAGTGTGGAAGAAAGAAGACAAACGTTTTGAAGGTTTCCATGGTGGTAGATAATTTAGGGGTGGATGGTTTCATGGCACACCAAGTTCTTTCTTGGATGAGAGTGTGGTCCTGAAGACTATTTGACAAAGATGGACTGGCAGCCCTTATCCCTTCTGGGCCCTGTTTTATGAAGAGTTGTTATTGATTAGTTGATTTCTATCATAAATCTATGGCAGCCTGTGTGTTAAGGAAATTTATAATCGATCATTTGATTAAACAGGGCGTGGTCCCCAACGGTCACCAGTTGAACGGGGCAGATCCCATCATTTTAGATTTATTGCCACTTGGGCTAGTATGAGATGGTCTACTTTCCAGTTCGTCTAACACCACTACGGTTAAACGCATTTGATCTACTATCAATTTCGTCTAATGCCATTTGGTCTAATCTTTACTTGGTCTAATGCCCAGTTTTGGCTAATCAAGGTTTCGTCTAATGACCAGATGGTCTAATTGCAATTTTGTCTCCTTGGATTTGTTTTTCCACCCGGAAGCAGACCAACTGGTAATGAGGCTAATTGGCAGTTGGACTAGATGTTCATTAGACGAAATGGTTATAGACGAAACGGGATTAGACCATGTGGGTTGTGACTATGCTGTTAGACGAAATGGGAGTAGAACAAGTAATAGATCACCTTATTTTATACTCCAAATGCATTCGCCAGATTGTGGGGATATCAAGAGCACAACGCTTTCATTTAAATGACACATACAAATACACTTTTCGAATGTTCCATACTCTCTAAAAAAAAAATCGAGTGAAAATTTTCACTCTAAAAAGAGTGAATACATAAAAGAGAGAATTTCGAGTGAAATTGGAGTGAATTTTGAGTGAAAATGCTCATTTTCACTCATTTTGGAGTGACGTCAGGGATCACTCGAAGATTTTGGAGTGATCACTGACGTCACTCCAAAATGAGTGAAAATGAACATTTTCACTCAAAATTCACTCCAATTTCACTCGAAATTCACTCTTTTTTGTATTC
Source organism: Diadema antillarum (assembly GCF_040938485.1). Lineage (NCBI taxonomy): Eukaryota > Metazoa > Echinodermata > Echinoidea > Diadematoida > Diadematidae > Diadema > Diadema antillarum. Next base: position 1,661,470 of record NW_027271399.1, on the reverse strand, counting down.
ACTCTTTTTAGAGTGAATATTTTCACTCGATTTTTTTAGAGAGTACACGCGCCTCCATCATGCCAAAATCATATCAACAATCCTACATTTTCCGAATCATATCATCTTAATAATTTGATATCTTTCAAATGAGAATTTCATAATTCATCCGCATCTGTGTGACATGTACTTACTTATGTTATCGACAATGCGATTAACTTTTCTAGCTGTAATCGTCTAGAATTAAAGTAGTTCAAGTAGAATTAAAATGATCCAAGCACAGTTATCATGACACAGATTTAATCACTATATGTTTTATCTTGAATGACTTTCCCACAGATCATCTTTGAGAGTGTTGTAGGAGAAAGCTACCGCGGTGACGTGGCAATAGATGACGTAACGTTCGAGGATTCACCCTGTCCTCTAGGTGGGTTTTTGCTGCAGTGCAATTTTGGTTCACTATCCGTGTCAAGGCGCTTTAAAGGCATAATCTACCATTTGCAGATGAAACAAAAAACCACCTTTGTTGCTTCAGAATAGATCTGAATTGTGAGTAAGGGATAGAAACGACCAATGCAAAAATGTTAATCAGTATGAGGAATGTCGAGTATTTTTAAATACACACAATTTGAACGATTACAGTTATGGTAAAAATAACATTATTTCTGCTATAAACCGTCTGCAGTTATGGTCTATTGAGAAAAATAGTGACATTTTCTCATATTTTAGACTTTATTGCAAAGTTTTATATGGTAAGATGTTTGGTGAAATAACTGACCTTATATGCAGCAAATGTGATAACTCCAACATTTTATTAATCACTGCTCTCATGGGTAAACAATGTATTCAAGGAGCAGCGGAAACGTTCTGCGTCAAACAAGCTGATCGCAATAATATTTGTTTTCATGATTATTATCATTATTATTATTATTATTATTATCGACATTATTAAAATAAGTTTCTGTCATAGGTCTAATATGTCTTCGGTTTGATTTAGGACAATCCTCATTCAGAGAGATGCTAAACATTGCGAAAACAGATGAGATTAATAACGATAATCATAGGAGAGAGCCCCAAATTGGTTATATCAAATTGGTTCTGCCTACATGGTGAACTGTCTTCTTTATTTGCCATGTACAATACTATGTCATTCAGTATTCAGTATTACCTATCATCAAAACTTGGTTGTATTCTGCAGACTGTGTCATGTTGCAAGTGAAAATTTAAACGAATTTGCCCGGAATTCCATGTCAATGGAATATAATGTACATGTAATCAATTATAGTCGTAGGACATGCGAGAGGGCACATTTTGAGATGTAACCCTCTGTTTAGGGAAAAAAAATGTTTGTTTGTATTTTCACTTAACCTCCACCAAATGTAGAGACGCTGATGTGCACGTTCGAAGACAAGAGGATCTGTGGGTTTACCCAGGACAGGACGGATGACTTTAACTTCTACTGGTGGAAAGGACGGACATGGTCTTGGGGAACTGGGCCGCGATATGACCACACATTCAAGAACTCGAGCGGTGAGCGGTGTTCTTGTTTGTGGGGTTATTCCACCTCTGTTCCAGATAAATGTCGCAAACTGTCATGGAGACAAAATCATGTACTATTGAGTGCTTCATTGTTCTAGTGCTCTGCTTCTCAATCGGTGGGCCGCGAAGCTTTCGAAGATGTTCCGCGATGTCGATCAAAATGATATAAAACAAATCCGTACTTGATCTAACTATGGGCCTCGAAATACATTATATGAGGCAAAGTGGGCATCGGGCAGGACAAAGTTGAGAAGCGCAATTCTAGTGCATAGTTCATATTCAAAAGAAGTTTTGTTGTGGTATTTGATCGCTTCACGTCTCTTCTCGCAATTGAAATGATGACGTCATTGCCTTACAGCTCTCCTGTTGGCTGACGAACATATGATGGAGATTCCTTCCTGATAACTTCCGCATCTTATTTTTTACTATCATTATTATTATTTTTTTTAAGTGAAGCTTCCATGGTGTCTTTGTGTGACTTTTCTTTATGTATCATTCTGAATGCGTGATAATGTCCGTTGTTTCATGTACACTGAGTATGGAAACATGGGCTGGTGTGAAGAGAGATAAAATAATACCATCAGCATCGAAGACTTTTGACCGAAGTCACTAACATGACTCGATTGAACATGGCATCCATACTGAATTAACCAAGGCATGCTGACCTCTGGAAACCATTCGTCTGTTCTGAAAACAGGTCACTACATGTTCATGGAAGCTTCATACATGCAAGATGGTCACACTGCCCGGCTGATAAGCCCGCCGCTAATGGGGTACTCCTCGAAGCCGTCTTGCATGATCTTCTTCTACCACATGTACGGCTACGAAGTCGGCGAGCTGAATGTCTACATCAAGAACGAGACGTCTGATGCCCTGGGAAATCCGGTCTGGAGCTTGGCCGGTAACCGTGGCGACCGATGGAGGGCAGCAGAGGTCCAAATAACAACCCCTCTTATTCATCAGGTGTGTGGGATAAATATATCGTACAGTAATGACGGATGTTTTATTTTGTGTTACATACATTGCATCTTATCCCTCTCCGCTATAGATACATTCGTATATTCGAATAAAGTTGGGGGGGGGGGGGGAAACAAGTAAAGCTTGATTTGATAGTATGTCACTATTGATAGGACGGTATCGGATGTTCTCTTTTGATCTTGAGATAGGCCTACGTGTGTTGACATGTTGGAAATGGCCGACGTTATATTAAAAAAGAACATGTTGATGTTAACGCAAGTAAACCATGACAGCAGGTATTTTAAATGCCATCTTCACCTTCAGATATATTCTGCTTCTAGAACTGAAGAAGTTTCTTTTGTTGATTATTTGTTTGCTTTTAGCGGAAGGCTATTGTATCAGTATGTACTATTTTACTTACGATGTGTTGGCATCTCCTCCTTCAGGTTGTATTCGAGGCGGTGAGGGGAGAAAGTAGTAGCGGAGATATTGCTATTGATGACGTCAACATAACTTTTGCTGAATGTCCCGGACACCGTGAGTGTTCTGTTTTTATTCCTGTCAGTTTACTTTTATCCATTTCCTCTTTTCTTTTTCTTCGGAAATGCGACCTCAAGCTCTAGCCAACTATGGTTTCTGTTGGCGGTTATGATGGTAGTGTTGTTTTCAGCCTAGTATATATATATATATATATATATATTTGCCGTTTTCTTGAGTATGGAATCTCATCGTGATAAAAATCATAAAAGGAAATGGCAACAAATTACGCGCAAAAAGCTCTCGATTTAAACAAAAAAGAAAAGATAGTTGGTTCAACGTTTGACGGTGTTGTTGTAGCATGATTTTAACACTTTTGTATTTATCAAAAGATAATCGATTATAAATTTCCTTACCACACAGGCTGCCATAGACTTACAATAGAAATCAACTATACGATTAATTTTATAACTATTCATAAAACAGGACCCAGATATGTATAAGTAGAAGCGAGAGAAACATAAGCTCTGGAGACTGGATTTGTTACATTTTTCAGCTTAGTTTATTTCTGGAGTTTAAAAGTTTTAACTCAAAACTCCAAAAGTTAACAAGTACAAGTCGCCTTCACAATAATATCAGAGAGAAATCTGAAAGTGGCATGCTTCCATGATGGATGTTGAATCAGATCTCTCCTCATGACCTTAAGAGGAGAGGCGATCGGACCGATCTTTCTGTGCAGGGTTTCTCGGAAATAGATGAGGGAGGAAGTGGCTTTCACCTTCTCAGTAGTTGTTTAATTTTGGTGAGTGAAATGGGAGAGTAGCGTTGACCTTTACCAAGGAAAGGACCAATGATTTCGTAACTGATAAAACAGAGAGAATGAAAGTCTCTTTGTTCTGCCAAAGTAAACTTTTAACATTTATAGGAAGGTGACTTGTTGTAAAATGAAGAGGGGATTTAACTCCCATTTCTCTTCTTGAAACGAAATTAAACTGAATAAGATGGATCTGCCTTTAAATTAATCACTACATAACACTACATCAGGCAGATTCTATAGGGCTCGTGCCATTTCACAACTTGATGAACGTTGTGCGTTATACATCCATGTATCGTTATGACGGCGGGAAAAAAAAAAAGACCAACAGGCCAGAAAATAGACTGATAGTGCTTATAATTTGCACTTCACTACTTTTGCCCCATAGACGTGTATAGAAATGAAAGCAGCGTGACGTGTCAGTTTGAAGAAGCGGAGTTGTGCCATTACAAACAGGACAAGACCGATGATTTCGACTGGAGATGGACAAACCGCGGCACATTTTGGCGTTTCACTGGACCTTCAATTGACCACACGAGGAAGGATGAACTAGGTAAGGCATACTAACATTTCTCAGTATGTTTTCAAATACTTCTGTTATAGCTTTTCCCTTTGCTCTATTACATGTGTTTATGATCAGAAGAATAATTGCCGATGGATGATCGACATCACCGTTCGTCACACAAAATTCACACTTCGCAATGATGACACAGATGACCATTAAGACGAGGGAGGGGATGTCCTAGCCAACTTTATTTCAATGAGGACGCATATCAAAGAAATAAAAAAGAAGACAATTTACGTTATAAAATGCTTCGTATCTTTATCATGTCTTTCGTTGAAATTTCTTTGCGATAAGCTAATCATTGCAACTTGAGATCATAATATATAATAATACAACGTATATATGATATATCCTCTAGCCTCCCCCTTTAAAAACAAAACAAAACACGAAATTATGCAGGAGCACGAAACAAATACGAAAGATCCTAGAATTTTACTTTCTTTTGCAGTTCAACACATCGCTGGTACCTCAGTTTATTTTAGTGCGAGATTAATTTTGTTTCGCCTGCAATGCACTCTTGTCGAATTGTAGCTTCATATTAAAAAACAATGTATAAAGTTTGGTGATGATTTATATTGATGATAGCTGCCCCATCTATCCTGTCCATGTTCATCTGTTCTCGATGAACTGCATCATTATCATTATCATTACATTACATTACATTACATTACATTACGTTACATTACATTACATTACGTTACATTACATTACATTACATTACATTACATTACATTACATTACATTACATTACATTACATTACATTACATTATATTACATTACATTACATTAAATTTCATTATTGTCTTTGTATACAATCGGAGATATTTTGATAAACATGATCGTGAGAGCGTGAAGTTTAAAGAGCTATTGTTATTTGTTCTGGTACGCAGGGTTTTTCGTCTACATAGATGCTACATTTTCAGGGCCGCGAGACGCTGTGGCCAGATTGATATCGCCTGAAGTTCCTCCCCAGCGGCGCAAGTCCTGCGTGGTGTTTTGGTATCATATGTACGGTAGAGATGTGGAAGAGCTCAAGGTTTACATACAGCCGAGAGGCGAAAGCCTGCCCAGCACGCCGGCGTGGAGAGAAAGCGGTGACCATGGCGACGTGTGGCACAGGGCAGCCATTGACATCAGCCTACGTAACATAGCCTTCAAGGTAGGTCATCAAGGCACTGAAGGGTTATAAAACAAGATGAGACATTGACCTCTGTTTCTTAAAATAAAAAGAAAAATCAAGGGCAATAAACCAATAAAAATGTGAGCTTCACCACGTGAGGTGGTGCAGGATGTTGATATTTACTTATCATCTCTTTAAGACCACCATAGCGCTTTGCTCACCTTCTTGTATCCGTTATTGCAAGATGTACGTTAGTCAAATGATTATGCTTCTGTTCAGTACTTCGGTGCTACCATAATAATCTTCAACTCGGACGTTACACCAAGATCCACCTCCCGAGGCGATGTTAATCAAATAATCATCGTCTGCGAGGGAGATGGCTACAAGAGCGATATCTTTATCGATTCCAATCGGGGATATGTAAAAAGTGCTAACGAAAAAGACTATCACATGATATGTGATAGCATGGATGCTGGGGGAAATTGTTAAGCAATCCCAATGGTCAAACATAGTTACTTGTGAGGTCTATAAACGCTGATATCCTCCTCAAAGACAGTGCGTTCATATCATATTTACGCTTTATAGAGTTGTAGGACACATTAGAGATTGCTCAATTTCAAAGACGTTGATGATTATGGTAGGGGTCTGCCGCGTCCAAAATATCAAACCCTACTGGTAGGATATTGAGCAACATTTGCCTAAGCGCAAGTAGCAGGAACAAAAATACAAACAAACAACGAGCGCTTGGAAACATTGTATTAAGTGCATTACAAATGTGTTATTATCATTATTATTATTTTAAAAAAGAACCTGCCGCTGCGTTCATTTTCGTGATGAATTTCTGTTTAACTTCTGTTTTTCGACTCTGGTTTAACATGCGTGAAATTCACCGAGCTGAGACTGCATTCTCAATTCTGCATTCGATGAATAGTCTTTGTTTATCTTGAAGCAGTATTCACTTATCTTAAATATAGCAATACTTTGTCATATATAATATATATATATATATATATATATATATATATATATATAAAACTTCTTTGGTCCTATGGATTCTATCTTTTAACCTAATACATGTTTATTTTTACTTCACATACTCCTCTCAGATTGTCTTTGAGGGCAAACGCGGAGCACATATCCGTGACGATATTGCTCTCGATGATGTGGAACTCTTCCAGAATTCACCCTGCCCAGATTGTATGTATGAACTATACACGCTTTATGTTCCGTTTGTTTGCATTGCGTGCTGTGTGTGTGCTTTTTGTACTCATGTATTTCGTGCGTAGATCTTGTGACAAGTGCGTGTTCTGCGTGTGTATGTGCTTGTGGCTGTTAGTCAGCCGTCTTTCAACTTTTCAGTTCCACGGTGTATTATGCTTTGTACGCGATGTCAGTAGATTTTTAGCACTGTGGTCCTAGGTCCTACAAGAGTTAACGCCGCCGAAGCCATTTTCACGTGACCAGTCACCATCACTCCTATCCCTCGTTGTTTGCTCTGGAAGGAAAGAAAGAAAGTTGAATTGAAAACTCTTCTCCACACAGAATCTTTCCCATTCATCATTATTATTTGTTCATAGAATCATGTAAAGACTAATCTATTAGCAAATCTTTTTTTTTCGCCAAACCTGTGTGCTCCATGAAAGTATCGATGCCATGCCGAGCAGGGTGACATTGACTCGTTTGAGAGTGTTCTTGTTATCCTCTACTCTCCCTCCTTTTATCCCTCTATCTATCTGACCATCTCATTCATCAGCTCGTTTCTGTTCACTTTTGTTCGTTCATCGATGCCGGCCACAGTTTACACCACCCCGCCTGCCCCTACCACCCTCCCGCCGATATGGAGAGACATCAGTTGCACATTCGAAGAAGGCTACTGCAACTACACTCAGGCATGGGACGATATCTTCGACTGGGTGAGACACCAAGGCAAAAACACCTGGAGCTTTTGGGAACCTAAGCTCGCCAAAGACCACACCCTAGGGAATTCTCAAGGTAAGCTGTTTTCTTCTCCTCCTCTTCTTCTCCTCCTCCTCCTTCTTTTTCTTCTCTGCTGAATAAGACATTAGCTCTTAAAGGGATCGTATAGTTTTGGTTGAGACCTAATTTCAGGTTTCTAACATTTTTTGGTGAGATAATCAGAAACCTCTTATGAATGTAATTCTATGAGGAATTCAACGTTTATTTGATGAAAATTGGTTTTGAAATGTCTGAGATATCAAAAAACAGCGATTCTACTAAAGTGTGGGACCCACACTTTATCACGATCGCTTTGTTTTACTTTGTTCTTGGATGTTTCAGTCATTCTAAACCCGATTTTCATCAAATAAACTTTGAATTCCTCTTAAAATGGTATACTCTGTACTATATAATAAGTGTTTTCTTGGTGTCTCGCAAAAATTTAATTTTTATCTCCACCAATACTGTACAATCCCTTTAATCGGCCAGATGACAAGATTGCTAATGATGGATAGTCTTTGTTCCATTATTTTGAATCATCGCTTCAATGGGGAAGGGGGGGGGGGGGGAGGGAATCAAACTGTTGATGTATGTCATCCTCTACACAAGAAAGGTTCATGAACGTTTTTACACTCATCGTCCTCATTGAACAGGTAGATGAAAGGTCTAGGAAAAGAATAACAATAAGAATAAATTTACAAGATTTCGCTGACTCTAAAGCAAGCGTAAGATGGTAATGAGATATTTATGAGCCGTGAAGAGGAAGTCATTTTTGCCTAAAAACTAGGCCTATATGTACATATAAAATACTTTGTTTTGAATCATATCTTTGCTTCCACAAAATTTAAAGTCTGTTGTAAATGACTAACGTCAGATATTAATGCAACAGTTTTCAGAAACTAGCGATTCATAGTTTTGTTGAACTGCATTTTCTCAGACATGAGCAAGGAAGGATTACGCAATGAAAGTCATTATGTTTTTTTGTTTTGTTAGTGTTTAGCATTCACTGATTTTAGAAAATGTTAATCATGGAAATGTAAGCCGACGTGAAATGCATATGACAGAGTGAGGAAGGTATTTCAGCAGGTACCTTGTAACACCGTACTCTTTCAACGAAAGAGTACGGCCAGGTTACACAGTACTGTGTGAGGTAAATTCTGTAGAGATGAAATTATACTTTACTGCATGCGTAAAGTATTATGACGGGACCGGCCTTCCATGATGTCACCGCAGTGTGGCATTTAACACTATGTGTCTTGTATCAATCTCCATAGGATATTTCATGATTATGAACAATATGTGGTGGTTCTTCCACCGCCCCAACGACATGGCCCGGATGTACTCGCCACTCCTACAGGAGTCGTCCACACCTCGCTGTCTCCAGTTCTTCTATCTTCTTAACGGTTGGATCCCGGAAGTCTTCCTGAACGTCTACGTTTTGCGCTACGGTGACACACTAGCCTTTGATCCAGACTTATCTTACGTTGGACACAAGGGCGTTGATTGGCAAGAGGCTTTGCTCGACATACCACCCTCAGATTATCCAGTCTATGTAAGTAAGGCGCCTGGTGCGTGTGGTGGGTCACTTTGCTAGCAGCCAAGGAAAAAACAAAAAAACCAAAGAGATTTACACCTGTAAAATCTCTTTGGAAAAGACACTCCCATAACTCCCAACAAAGAACGTCATGTACGTCGCAGGGACCCCTTGGAACGGGGAGGGGGGGGGGGGGGACTGTAGCCCCACCTCCACTTTTTTGTCTCATAATGATAATCATCATCATCATCATCATGAATTAAAAAAAAAAATAATCGGGAGGGGCGGGGCCCACAACACCTATGAATTTCCAAATGTTCCATTCTACATTTTCCCGGCTAACCAGGGTGAAGGAGGGGGAATTGACTGTGACCCCCCCCCCCCACCCCCACCCCCCACCCCCCCCCCCCCCAAAAAAAAAAATGTTCTGCAGCCCTTGTGTAGTTTGGCCTTGGCCCAAACTCCACAAATTGGTCCTCTTACTGTGGGATCCCCTTATCTATATTCAGGGACGTATGTCCTATTTTCTGACTTACTTTGATTTTGATCATACTATTATTGTATGAATTTGGTACATTGTATGTTTATTTCAGCACCTATTCCCATGAATTGAAAGTGGTGTAAGTTCAAAGGTCAAAGTAAAGTGGTTCATTTCAGGTCGTGAATTCACTAAAGCTTAGAATTTCCATGAGTGTTGATACAAGTTGATGGAATTCAAAAGGAGAATCATTGAAAACTATCATTTTTTTTTTGTCGTCTTCCTTTCACAGATTGTCTTTGAAGGGGTGCTGGGCCGGCTTTGGTGGCACCCAGAAACTGGTTTGGATGACATCACTCTGTTGGAAGGAAAATGTCAAAGAAGTAAGGCAAACAATTTCATATCATACTTATCTATACTACTCCTATCATCCCATCATATATCCCATCATCTCCTTACCTGCATTGTATATAGAACGTGCAAGTGTATTTTGAAACCTTTCAAGTTGAGAGACAAATACTGTGAAACGCTGCAGGTATAGCGTGAAATATATCAGGTTTCCCTGTTTGACCCGTCAAAATACTGAATGAGCGGTGGAAAGATTATTTGCCAGGACGAATCGAAGTGTTGCTTGAAAAATATAGTGTGTGTGTGTGAGTGTTATCATAAAATAAAAAAGTGTGTGTGTGTGTGTGTGTGTTTGTGTGTGTGAGAGTATAGAAAATACGGCGTAATTATCGTCAGAATCTTCCTGGTTTTTCTCCGTGTCCATCAGGTACAACAGCCCCACTTCCCATGCAAGCGGATTGTGACTTCGAAGGAAAAGGCGAAGCGGCCCTATGTGGCTTTACTAATAAGAGAAAATACAGAGAATATTGGTGGTACCGAGACCAGGAATTCAACTGGATGATGAATTCGGGAAACACGAGCACACTGGAGACGGGCCCCCCGTCAGACCACACGTTTAGAAATGCAACAGGTAGGGTGGGGTCATCCCACAAGACCGACACCCACGAGTCATACAGCCCACGAGTTCGACATCGAAAAGAGGTCCATGAGTCATACAGCTCACGAATCATACAGCCTATGAGTTCGACGCTAGGCAAATAAAGCCCATGAGTTCGACAATAGGTAAAAACAGCCCACGAGTTGGACAGATACAACACGTTACTTATGTGTCGGTCTCGTAGTGTCAAACTCATGGGCTATATGACTTGTGAGCTGTATAACTCATGGGCTGTGCTGTATGACTCGTGAGTTCTATGATTCGTGGGCTGTATGACTCGTGGGTGTCGGTCTCGTGACGTGCACCCGGTAGGGTTGACCTCATTAAAGAGATATTTAGCAAACGTTATAACCGTCAAGATGACTTAAAACAGAGTACACAAAGTGCAATAGAAGTTGAATGAACTGACATAAGTTTAGAATGTTAGAAGTGTTTGTGTGATAATACCAAACTAGATAATTTAAGGGGATTTCATTTCAACCATTACCAACAAATTGTGTCTCTTGCAACATATTTATGTGCAAGAGTTACTTAGACCGCTCACGTGATATTCTATCTCCCATGCTATGTGTATTTCTCCCCTCTGAATGAGCAGTTGTTGTTATTGAGTCCACTGCTTGGGAATTCTAACTGTGGTTTTCCCTCTGACGTTCTTCCTTTTATAATCGTTATGCTAATGTGTTTCTTCATTACGAGTTATGAGATAGGCGGTAGAACATCTCGCGAATTAATCTACATCATGCAGCAACAATTATACCCACTCAGCATGTCATCAAGTTTAGTAAAGGATTCATAGTATGAGCTAGAGAGGATGGTGTACTTGGTCTTCTCTGGATGACTACGCAGCGAGTATAGGAGCACTGTGTATTTCGGAATTTAGGACCAGGAAAATATTCTTAATAATGGTAATGACTCTCTGTATACATCCCTTTGATAACACATGGAATACTCGATGGACAAGAGATTCTGAAAAGAGTGAAGGAAATAACGTTTCCTTTTGATGAGTGTGTTTATTTTCTTCGTTCTTTCACATAATGTTGGGTGTTTCTTTGTGGTAGGCTTTCTCATTATCTTAAACTAAATATTCAGAAGTGATGTTTTCATCAACCTGACTGCAAAATAAAATGAACCTTTTGCATCGACCCCTACTTACAGGTCACTACATGTATATGGAAGCATCGCAGCCACAACGCCCCGGTGACCGAGCGCGTCTCATTTCTCCGCCCCTTAGCAGCAATGGCCAGCGAATCTGTCTGCATTTTTATTTCTACATGAAAGGGCGCGACATGGGGGCGTTGAGTGTCAAGTGGCTTACCCCTACCGCTCCGGAAAAGGAGATTTACAGGGCGAAGACTAAACTTGCGGATCGCTGGCAGTCGGCCTACGTTGATATCTCATTCGTATCCGACAATTACCAGGTCTGTATGCCTCACTTGATGTAGTCCCACTTTTAGCCTCTCTCATGCTTTGCTGTAAATAGAATCGCGGACGAAAAATACGAGCTTATTTCAAGACAGCATATATATATATATATATATATATATATATATATATATATATATGTGTGTGTGTGTGTGTGTGTGACTGTGTGTGTGTGTAATTTGTGGGTGGGTGTGATGTGGGTAGAAGTGACGGTATAAAATCGCATGTGGGAACCTCTACGGCATAACGAAAGGACATTCATTGTTTGTCGACTGAGATTGGAGATGACAGCTGCATTAATGTCTGTAGTAAACATGTTTATTTATTAGTCATAGGCATCATTGTATTCCGTTGTATCGACTGGTAAATTGCAGTCAGATATACAGGGAATAAGTATGTTTTCCCCTCCTGTCAACTGCTTTGGTCATAATCGACCTAAGCTCAAAATAAACATCCCTTACTTCTTTAACCATTCAAATGAATTTACACACGAAATAAAGCCAAACAACTTGAAAAGAAATGCAACACACAAGATTTCGTACTTTCTTATAACAAACTTAAGTGAAAATTCATTTAAGATATACAATATTTTGTTTTCTCGATAATTTTTTTGGAGATAACATTTTGATCATTCGACCAAACTTTCGTTCGGCGATTGTTTGTACATGTATTTACACCTGATTGATTCGAATTGAATTTGGTAGAATAGACTGAGATTGCCTAACACTGATGGAGAAAAGATAATGTCAAATCTGTTTGATGTCTTGGCAGGTGATCTTTGAAGGAGTAGTCGGGAATGGTTATCGAGGAGATATTGCCATCGATGATATCAGGTGAGTTTTTCCAATGGAAAAGCTAATTTCCTCTCGATGCAGTTAAGAAGGCCCTTAGTATCGAGGACATTAAAGGGGATGGCTAGTACCTGATCAGTGGGAATCAGTGGGAATGCTGAGGGGTAATTGTTCCAATCCTTGTGGATTCATCTAAGAGTACATTATTAATCTATTGTTGTGTGAAAATGATTTGCTTCAGAATGGTCTCATATTCTAGAAATGTGCAGTTTAATGTTTCCAGGTTAGCATGCCTGCGTACAGTGACGGGGCGATCATTAATGGGCTGTTAACGATTGGAGGGGGCTTCAGCTTCTTTTGTTAAAAAAATAATGATCATAATGGACTGTGATAATGATGATCTTGTCAGGTTGACCAGTTAACTCATATCGGATTATACGGAGAGCATGAAAGTTCTATTGTTTTTGGGTGGTAGAAGGCTTCTTTTGTGTAAAAACAAATTATTATTTTTGTTCTACCACCCAACGTTCTTCCACCACGGAAGCCTTTAAAGATCTTGTTTTTCCCCAGTGTTTATGTATATTCTTTTGAACTACAATAACCATGATCTCGATGAGATATTATCGCTTGTTTCATTGTTCGTCGGTTTATTTTTGACACATTCCACTCCGAGCATTGTATAGTTCCAACCTGAATTTATATTGCCCAGGTTCTTACCAATGCCCTGCAGTGGGTACGAAGCAGAAGTTTCCTGCGGCTTCGACATGGGGTACGAAGACTGCTTCTTCCGCCAAGACGACGTCAACCTCCTGGAGTGGCTGTGGTTTGACTCTGTGGGTATAGACCCGTCGCCTTTAGCAAATATCTCAGGTGCGGACGGTTCCGTCGGATTTGGAAGAATGTTCATATTCTACATAATTATCTGTGGCCATATCCGTGAACGATATTTTTAATTTAAAAACTAGCAATATTCGTAGAATGGAAAATACTTTCCGTGGATAGGTGTTACCGGAGACTACAGGGTTGGACAGGGTGATTTCAGTCTTCTTCATCGCCAAATTATACGAATGAGTACTTGACAACGCCAGGAAAATAAGAATGGCAGGGCCTATGGGAGAGTCGGTGCCATCGCCGAACATGTTTGAAATATAAATCGCTTCGCTTTACAGACCTACAAAATCTATTCGTCACAATAGCCTTATTGTAGTAGTAAGGTGAATTGCAGACACAGAGCTGAATTCTTCCAGTGGAATACTTTGGTATAAGTCACGTTTTCTTTCTCACACACACATTCTCTTTCCAATCAATTCACAGCGCCGGTTGGTTCATTCCTATACATCACCAGTAGCTCCATGGCCACCGCGAACTCAGCTGTGCTCCGCCTCCCCAAACTGAGGAGACTAGACATGGACCACTGCCTATCTCTTGATGCCATCGTTCGGGGCGACGCTAAGGACGCGGCCCTGACCGTAGCTGTAGAATACACCAATAACACATGGCGCCCGCTCTTGAAATTCTGCTCCCTGAATGCGTCGCAGTGGACAACCTTTTACCAAACGATCGACCTCGATCTGATACAGGAAGATCCCTTTCAGGTTTGTCGATACGAACTTCTTTCAAACACACCTCCCCACCTTAAATGATAGAAAACAAGTTTGATTTGAAGGAGTATGATAATGAGATTGTATTTTTTTTTTTTTCATGTAAAACATAATTGTTATAAAATATGTACGCAACTATATCTGTTATGATTCGACTGCACATACTCTTAAGTGCTTCTGCTCGTTCTATCTATAGAGATTTTAATTCAGTATATCTTACACACATTGTTCTTGTTCTCCATTATGTTTTTTTTTTGATCTGCGACTGTGTTGATTTTCAGATAAGACTCTCTGCAACAATCACCAATAGCAATGGAAACGCCATCATTGCGATTGACAACGTCACTCTTTCACAGGCGTCGTGTGACGTAGGTAAGAGGGGAATTCCGCGATATTACGATATCTTAGGTTATGAAAAGGAGTATATTACATCATCATGAATCGGAAATGACAGAATACTCAAGGTATGTCTACCAACTCGCACTCGAGAAATAAACACAATATGCGTAATTTTAGGTAGAGTTATTCAGGGAACAGTCAAACCGGTTAACCGTACGTCATGTTTTCCTATACAGTGTATGTGCTTTCCTTGCGATAGCAACAGGGCAATCGTGTTGGTTGACATTCTTGGGCTAATGGCGGAGTTACCATACTTGCTGCCACACCAGATAGGCAAGTGTACTGAAGTGAAGGCCAAATAAACTATAACGGCAGAAGGGATTGCGTCGTAGAGAATGATTCCCTTCTCGACAATGGTGCAGCTCATAATCGCCGTAGAGGGTGCTAACTGGCGCAGTTTCAGAAAGCGCTATAGTCAAGAGGAGTAATTATCTCTATTCAGCTTATGAACAAAAAAATACATGTAGATACATTGTAGATGGGTACCAAGTATACAGATAAACAGATATCTTGATAGATAAATCTCCTGATCGTTTTTTGTTATGACTACTGCAATTACTTTGGTTTGAGAGCTGTAATCAGCCTCTTTGTGTTGCTGCCTCTGGGCGTTAAAAGAACCCCCAGAGTGCACCCAAATTTTTACACTAAATCTCATTTCCTACAGTAAGTTCATAAAGAGAGGAAATGAAGAGACGCATCCCTCACATCAGAATGTTGGCAACGATTTGATTCTGATCTATGTGAAACCACTAGGTAATAACATCATTAGGCAACATTATTGGCAGAGAGAATGGTGTGGATCTTTATGGGCGATGATAGTCATCACCGGGGCCCGTTTCATAAAACTTGTCATCAGTGACAAGTTGTCATAGATGTGACAAGCTACAGAAATCCTTGCATCTGATTGGTTGAGACCAAATTTGTCACAGAAATGTGGCAGTTGTCACTGATGACAAGTTTTATGAAACGGACCCCGGATCTACTTCGTAGGGATCGTTTCGCCTATACGTTCCTGACTTCTTGTGCACTAAGCATTAATTTGGTAATATAAATTATAAATGACCATTGTGTTTTCTGTCCCTGTGACTTTTATTTTCAGTTAAGGCCAATGCTCGAAGCTCAGGGGGACGTGGTGGTGGTGGTGGTGGTGGTCGAGGGAGTACCGCTCTCGGGGCCATTCTTGGCCTCGTCCTAGTCGCCGTAGTCGTCATGCTTATCGCCGCGTGGTTCTACATTCGTCGCTCGGGTGGTTTCGGCGATACGCCTTTTGCCATCAAGTACAAGAACAAGGAGGACAACGCGAATCCGGTCACGCTATCCGGCGAAGCGGGTATTTCGAACCCGGTTTACGAGAAATCCGCCTGATAATGATGGAAAGGGAAGAGTTGTTACAGACGCGAAAAAAGTGTAGTCATAGAGTTGATAATTTGAAATATGAGTAACCTTTACTGCACTATGTCAGGAGAGGTTATGGACTTTGCAATGGGAGAAGGACCAAGACGAATTTCAGATTTTCTTATTTATCTGAATATCCCATCTCGTGTATAATGACGACTTTGCGTCGATCGAATGTTCGTTGTGGTGTCAATGCTTTTTCCCCTTGCCATGTCTCAAGTGATGGCAGTTTTTGTACCTCTTGAGCTTAAAATGTACCAAACAGGTTTTAGAGTAAAATTAAAGCTGTCACTCTTTCTTAAAATCAGTGAAGGTTCAAAGATTGCAAAATAAGTTGAAATCCGCCCGAATGACAAATGATACACTAGAAATGATATCTGAGGAACACAGCAGCAAATAAAAACAGTGAAGCACAAGGAAATCGTTTTAAAAGTTTACCATGCAGACTAGTAGTAGGTAGTTGTTTCGTAGTTCCGTCATGAAAAGTAGACCTTTCCGCCGAAATATTATTCTGTTACAAGCCAGGCTGAACGTCACTCTGAATACCATTAACCTTGTTTACGTGTGGTAACTATTACGTAATTCTATCAACTCTTGTGTTGCTCAGAATTTCATTTTGTGAATATGTACATGTACATTTCCCATACTGTTCTTTTGGTTACTTTTAGCGACTTAACATAAAGGCTTTCCGAGATTTGTTTAAGGTTTTGGAGGTATTATAGGATCGGGGAGGGGTTTATGAGAAGGATGGGGGGGGGGGGGGGGGGGGGGCGTCCCTCCTCCCTGCTTCTCCCCGACCTCCTCCCTAATCAATCCGCCATTTATTCTACTCAAAACAACCTTAAAGTAACCCAGTGCCTCTTATAGCAGTTACACGAGCTTATTATTTGTGCTGGACAAAAGAATTGAATTGAATTGAATTGAATTGAAATTTGGTGAAAACAAAGATGAAAGCAGTCATTGTACGGGTCCACTCCTCTTCTCCGCAAGGTGTAATTGTACAAGACTGTTATGAGCAGAAACATTCCGGCGGTTCTTTTATGTCACCGATCATCATTCCAATTTAGTGGATGAAATTTATTTTCCGCAATTTCGCCCGATGTACTTCTTCCCTTGAAATGATGGTAAGGAAAGCAGCAAAAAAATTGTATCAATTCAAATACCAGCACCTAGCGGTGTAGCAAGACATCGTCATCGATAAAGTCCACTTGGAATTTTACTTTACTCTCACGAGTTAATTCTAATTTCCTACCAGCTCTGACTTCGAGGAGAAGTGCTTAGTTCTCGAAAATATTTGAATTTGAAATCAAGATGACAATTTATCCCGACAGGATTTTGTGAATAGATTAATGATATTGGACCAGCGAATGGAGTAAATACCACAAACTGATAATGATAATGCTGTAGCTATTTTTATTGTGTAAACTGATGTATACATTTGTGAAAGTCTGTGGAAGAGATTAACCTCTTATTAATAAAGAGTTTCTGAGATTGTCGATTGAATTATGACAGAGCGTATCCCACCATTAAGACTAAGCAATAAAACTTCGATCTCGATTGGCGTCTTAAATTCTGTAATTTATCACGATACTCAAACGGTTCAGATATCGTGAGATGTTTCCTCTTTGATTTCTCCTTGAGCGCAACTTATTAACATATTAATTTTGACAAAAATCGAAATATTTTAAGCTTGATCAGAAAGGAAACCTACAAGTTTCAAATAAATGTACAAGTATTCATATGAATGTATATGCAATATATCGACATGATTTAATTCATTATAATGTATCTGCGTATCCCTCACATTTCCCTGTAAATTTGTTCTGGTTTCTTAAAGTTTATTCTTATATTGAGAGAGCGTGTGTACTTATTTACGTCTATCTTACTTTGTTCATTCAGCAACTGATGTGTGCTATTTAGCCTTCATGGAAGCATTGGTTTCTTCATACCCTTTGCCGATTTGCAGCAGTATTTCCACCATCATCGGTAACACATCTTAACAAAATTATGTATGTAATTATAAAGTTTGGTCAAGTGTAGACTGATATGAAAAGGGTTAACTGGTGGGTGCATTGAGTAGCACTTTCATTGTGGTCGTACAATCATTGAAGCAGCTTTTATATATTTTCTTGCATATGATAGTTGTTTCTCTTTCTCATTACTCGGTGCTAAAACAAATATATGTCTCTATAATTTTGAACAAGTTGGCGATATTACTTATCTTTTCAAACATGTAAAAGCGTTTCAGATTGAAACAATAGCGTATGATATGTATATTGCTTAAGTATTCAGCAACATTATAATGGTATCAGCATGTAGCATCGTACAGTACAAAATTATATATTTTGTGTGAGTGTGTATACTTACATTGAATGGGAAAATTACTTGGGCCCTACATTCTCAAGAATGTTCAATTCAAGGTCGATGTGAAGGAGATGTATATTTACGTGATGATATCAAATAACATGTTAAGATAGTCGAAGTTGGAAGAAATGTGATATATTTAGATCTAGCTGCTCAACTGACATTGTGTGCTGTCCATCATGTGCTAAAATCAGCGATAGTGTCATTGTAATACACTATGTGCTGTAGTTTCTGGCGTACTCTTCTGGATAATTCGTTACCTTGAATACTCTGACGCTCAGGGTCAATATGAAAATGTGCTGATTGGAACTTAGTTTTTGACCGTCTTCAGAGTACACATCATAGATATCTTAGGATTTTTCTAAATTTTCTCTTTAGTGTAGATTAGGTTACCATCGTAGTTCTTTGTATTCACTATTCCAAAAGATGATGATTTCAAAGTGTCACCTTACGTCTTGCATTCGGTAGGATCATGACTAGGAAGGTTCGTCATTCCAAATGTTGTATGTTTGTTTGTTTGTTTGTTTGTTGTTCTCAAGGATGTAGTGCTAAAAAAATCCAAGACTGAACTGAGTTCAGTGTTCCAAAGTCCTTGTAGCAGAGATTGAGATATGTTTCCTGGCTGACCAAACTGTATGACGTATAATAATATAGGTAAAATTAAGATATTATGTGCGTTTCATGTACGTATTAGAATAGCACCTGTAAAGTGATTCGGCTGAAAATTTTAGCAGTTTTATTTTATGTAGAACCATATATGAGACATATTTCAGAACAAGCAATTCGCGTCTTTTCTATCTGTCACATTCATCTGTGTTGCACATTTTCTTGTCAGTTATTCGCGTATAAAATGATTTAATGGAGGGTGCATGTTACAAGTTTTATTTCTGACCTCGCTATATACCTAACGTTATTGTCGCTAGAGTAAAATCATTTTGTGTTCAGTCAAAGAAAGAGAGAAATAAAGACAGAAACAAAGCTCATGTCGTTTATGATTTTATACATGAATTAAAAAAAGACTTGTTTATGAATCATTAGTGAAGACATCAAAGTCGAGCTCGGAAAGGGAATGTCCAGCGTTCAGGCGATCACTGATGGGCGAGCTCTAGTCAAAATACGATAAGCTGTGAACATCTCGCTACAGGCTCGTAAGTTTTGTGCAGAGATTTATTTCCCCCCTCTACCCATTTATGTAATATTATTGTCATGACGTCGTTTGGAACCCGAAAACAGCTCGTCGAATGAGTGTGATTTCGTCACAAAACCAACAGTAAGTCCCCGGATGGTTTATATACATGTGAATCTTAATTTTGTATCATTACTGTATTTCCATTTTTACCATTCACTCTTGTCACATTAATTCGAGGATATTGTTTATGTCAAGATTATGTACTGGTCTTGCAAAGATCATCTAAATAATAAATGTTGTTTTATAACATAATAAGGGGTAGAAATCAAACTGATTGAAACAGTATTGCTGAGATACGGCTCCGAAGTTAAGGACCCAAATAAAAACAAAACAAAACAAAACACGCACTGATTGTTTAAAAGTGCTCTCAGTCAATAATCTATTTTATGCCTTTTAACTTCATTTTAGGATGTGAGAATGATTACTTCTTCAGAAAAGGATATACTGAACCTTTAGAAACTCATCGTTGTTGACCCAAATCTTGTAAGCCCTATTTCCGTATACCTCAGAGAAAATTAGCCCTTATGACCAGATGACGAGGTTTTTGTGAAGTACGGTTCCATAAAATTACCATAAATTAGGCTAAAAAAAAGAAAGAAAGAAAGATGAATTCCAAAGAAATTACAAATTTGATGAAGTTTTGTGTATAAAATGAATTAAAAGTTGACTGCATCTAGTCTCCAATATAATTGTGCGTGCACATGTATTTTGAAACCTTTCACTTTGTGAAACAAATGCCGTGTCAAACGCAAGTATAACGCGAAATACTGGTAAGTTATAGTTTTGTATGTGTGTGTGTGTCTGTTTGTGTGTGTGTATATGTGTGTGTGTAGACTTCTTTTCTTGGACCTATACCCCACAGGAATCTCCTTTTTTACCGGTTCCCCCCACACATCATCTCTGGTTTTGTTTTGTTTTGTTTTGTTTTGTTTTGTTTTGTTTTTTTCAAAATATGAATATGTCATACTCTAGACTGATTGAAGTGTTTTCTGTCGGCTAAATGTTATCATTATGTGAAGTTTATTCTGTGTACATAAATTTATATGGGATTTTCAGATAATGTTTTTAATGAACACCGCTCACGTTTTAGTAAGTAATGCGTTTACTAAGTATGAATCAAAGGTTTTATGCACGAAAACTTCTTTTTTTAAGTTTAGTTTCGTGTTATTAACTCAATCAGCTCATTTGGATAAGGAAGTTTCAAAATGAAGACAACACACATACACACACACACACACACACACACACACACAATAATATAAAAACAACGTTCACATAATAATGGCAGAGACAAGATCAGTAGCTTGACAAAATCGAACAAAGATAATTCTCACAATTACAAGTTTTGGTAACAGTAAAACTTATACCCTATATATGCACATCAACATTCTACTTACATTATTAGGTAAAAACAAGGAAAAAACAAGGAAGGTAACAAACCATACCGCGTGTTTTTTGTTTGAGCACTGAGTATGAACTCATGAACACATGGGCTATAATAATGGGGGATTTCAAGTTCGTTTTTCTCGCTATCGCCAATGCTGAGAATATGAGTAGGAAATCACCGAATATGATGAGGTCCGACACAACGTGTTATTATCATACCATATTCTTCAGTTCCAAATTAGATAATCGCTTAGCTAAATTTCTTTGTTTTCTACTATAGGCATTAACTCTACAAAGAACCTAATTCATGTACAACCAACAAAACTTCCATTTGTCATGCCATAGACCTCCTTTCAGATATTTCCACTGTATTAGCTTTAATAGTACATGTAACATGTATGAATGATTATACGTTGGGTTCATGGTATAGGCCTTATATACGTATGTGATATACACAATATTAGGTACTAATATGCTTATCATCGTTGTGTCCTCAGCACTGCTTGCGCTTCTCAACCGTAACTCTAACGGGGTGTTGCAAGAAAGTTGCAATCAATTGCAAATAATTGCTAATTTTGAAACAACCATTCTGATTGGCTCAGGGTCTGCCCTATTAAGAAGACATGCATGCAACAATGATTTTGATTGGCCAGTGACAATCAGTTGCAAGTTGCAATTGATTGCAACTTTCTTGCAACACCCCATCTAAGTCTTAGCGAGGAGAAAAGCATAGAGCTTGTATAAAATTTGTGAATTACTCTAGGAGATGAGGGCATCTCAAGATCCGTCAAAGACTCCATGCATGAAAATTTGATATCATGACGTCAGGTCAAACAAACAGAAAGAAAGGACTATGACACAATGATGACAATTAGGACAAGA
This sequence comes from Diadema antillarum, assembly GCF_040938485.1. Classification (NCBI taxonomy): domain Eukaryota; kingdom Metazoa; phylum Echinodermata; class Echinoidea; order Diadematoida; family Diadematidae; genus Diadema; species Diadema antillarum. Next base: position 1,639,615 of record NW_027271399.1, on the reverse strand, counting down.
ACGAAAGCAGGGACGGAACAGGCAGGGAAACAAACTAAACTAAAGTTGAGCATGGGAGTAAGTTGATCCACCACCCATAGCCCAAATAATAAAGGAGTTAGACACTCCAATTGTGCCATTTATTGATGAGCCATGACATAACCCCTAACCCCACCATTATTTTCTATATTGACACAGAACCTTTTGTTGCAGAACGAAAAATGCATTTTCGACCATAAAAGTGAAAAGGTGTAAAACACATGAGTGCAGAATTTTTCCATGTGCATCATAATTGATATTATAGCTATATAACATGAATATTAGATGATGATTGTGAAGTTCAGAGATGGGTGCGATGAACATAAATTTATGTATTTCTGTAGACATCGTATAATGTTATAGGACTGGGGTAAGTTGGGGCAAGTTAAGCCATGGTCCAGCTTGCCCCACTATATAAGGTCCCATCTTGCCAAAATTCATTTCGAAGCAATTCACATAGCATTATATTTTTAGATATGAAACTAATGAGAAAAATTTCAAGATATGTGGAAAGGTAGGAAGAAAAGATAAATAAACTTTGTATTTTCTTCTTGAGAATAATTGAATCTTTGCATCTTAGTTGAAGACAAAAGTTTAATGACAGTCCTATTTGATAAAATAATCGAATCCTAATATCTGTGTCATGTGTTTGCACACAAGGCTGGAAGTTTATTCTAAAAGTCAATATCATGAACTTTCCTTTTCGTATCATTTTGATCTTGATGAGAAACTTTTATGTTTTACTTAGGCCAAGGCTAAATGCCATTGACCTAAACTCAGCCATTGCATTATAGCTAGTTTTTATATAATGCATTTCACACTTATCAAGTATCTCAATGCACTTTACAGACTATTAAATCAGTATAATTTTCTTATAAAGATAGAATATCATTACCATGTAATTTTACTTTATATCCATTTATAATCCATTGGTTTTCGCTCTTTCAACGCACACAATCGAGAAATGAGATAATAATCAATAAGTCTTGAAGATGTCTTTATTTTTTGATTGAAGCTGAGTAATCATTAAAGTGGATAATACTCTTATTTCAGTTGTTGTATGCAAATGTACCTTTGATTAACAAAACCTTTACATAACACAATATTCTAGGTCTCAACATTTAGATCTATCCTCTTATTTCACTGTCTTTTTATTTGTGTACAAAAGTATGTATAATGGGTTTTAGGAGTTTGTCATAATGAGAGTCCACCATCAAACTATATCTATAGGGCCTATCATTGCCTATTATGTACACACAAACACGCAACTTGAAACTGGCTGCTGCATGGATTGAACTAATTTTCCTTACAATAAATTTGACAATTTTGATTTTCCCCAAAATGAATGTGTTTGTAACTCTGTACAGGGACACAAGTAATAATTTTCTCAATTTTGTAGTAACAAGATTTTGTTTTTCTTCTGACAGAACAATGTTTTTACTACTTTTAGTTTGTTTATTTGGACAATGGTTTACTACATGGAATACTTTTTAAAAAAAATCGAAATAGGAACACTGTGAGTACCGGAAGTGTTTGAAATGAACGACATGAACAACATTGGAAGTTTGCTTCAGGTAATGGTCAACTTATTTGTGACATGATTTGCTTAATCAGACATGAAACTATGACAGATGGATGGAGCTGACTTTTCTTATCAAGTTGACAATCTTCGTTTATAATTTGTTAATCCATCAGTGAAAGGGGCTCAATTTGTTTCCAAGTGTTGAAGCATGAACAGAAGATGATAATTACGTTGGATGTTGTTGAACTTTACGACATTATATTAAAAAAAAATCAAGTAAAAATGTTTTTGTACTTGATTTACATCTTTATCTAGGTCATTGCTCAACTTACCCCTGTCTGCAGCACAACTTACCCCATCAGATGCTGGATCAACTTACCCCCTTGGGCAAGTTGAGCCATTTGACCTCTGTTTTTGTTTTTGTCACAAAGGTCATACTGGCCTAATTCTGAGTGGGGATAACAAATAAAAACAAAAAAAGAAAAACAAAATGTTTCCAATGGATTAGATAAGATGGAAAGACACTAATTTCTGCAAGATAACCAGTCATTTCTGTTGTAACATGCTAAAAGCAAAAATTGGCTCAACCTGTAGACCCTACCCCGCCTTCCCCTACACACATGCGCCACCGCCCCCACCCACGTCACCCGGCCCACTATCCAGCTTGCCACGTAACCAGTGCCGTACGCCGTATCGTAACGCTACCGGCACGTTCGGATCCCCGTGCACCGCACCGTGTGTGTGTTCGGTCGGCGATCAATTTACAAGCAAGCTTCATGACTGTTGTATGTACAATTGTACCTAACTAGCTAGTGACTGCGGAGGACATAAAAATAGTAACTGAAATGGCGTTTGGAATCTATTCACTGCTGGAAGCAGCGTTGTTGTGCATAAATGCCATCGCAATTCTGAATGAGGAAAGATTCCTCAACAAAGGCAAGTACCGATTAAGGTCTAGAACCAGAATTCTACCCCTAAAAAGTGTGTCGTTTTTACCGATTGAAACGACATCGTCCCATATATAGAACTTGGTGTATGGTTTAGTAAGATCTTGAGGTGAGTGGACTACTACAAATTGTACGTAGGACACCTTCTAGTCTAGGCCAACTAGATCCAGCTCCAGAGGGAGTCTAGTACTAGGCAGGCCTCCAAAGTACTAAAGAACTGTAGACCAACAAGCTGAGCCGTGATGTGGTTAGTTCAGTTTCCATGTGCGGTATTAGATTGTTCGGGAACAATGTCAATGACAATGTACAGTATGATGAACTGAACTGAGATGTTGCTGTGTTTCTGAATGTTTTGCAACTTTGCGTACAGAATTCTGTTTTGTGGAATGTGGATGATGTCACATCTTCAACATGAACACAAGTATTCAAAAAGTTACATGTCGAAACTAAGTATTTCTACTGAAAATCGAGAAGCTTGGGAACTTGCTGCATTAAAGTAACTGTTAAAGATTGACTCACAAGGCCAACAAGGAGGAGGTATTCTGTTCATGTTTCCTTGCTGACCTTATGAAGGCGAGTGTGCACAGTTCTGTTACTCAACTAAACTGTATTTAAAGAACCCTATACAATTACAAAGCAAATTATGTCGTAGATTCGTACTTATCTGCAGGTAGGGCCTACTGTAAAAGTGGAAATTTTCGTGGTGTTGAAATTTTTGCACATTTCATGCAACCAGAAACTAGCGTGAAAAAAGCATGCGAATATTTTTCCTTGCCATAAATAAGTTCCAGTAGTTGATGTCTTGATTCCACGGAATTAAAAACATGCGAAACTCTTCTTACCCGGCTGAGCGCAAAAATATCCACTTTTACAGGAACTAGATCTTTACACAGCCCTGTTGCTGTAGCAAAATGATTTAAGTACATGTTTGTCTTCATGAGATATACCATGTATGATGTAATGAAGTGCCAACATGCTTCTTTTCTGTTATTTGCAGTTGGTTGGGGAAGTGAACAAAATGTTGGAGGCTTTGGGGAGGAGCCAGGCATGAAAACACAAATCATCAGTCTTATCAAATCGATACGCATCGTCATGAGAGGTAAGTCGACACGAGAGCCTCTGAGGATCACATAGTCATCCTATGGTTTTCAAGTACAATTTTGTACGACTTGTAAAATGATTTTGACATCAAGAACTAATCAAGAAGTACGCATAGGTTTTTCTGCCCCATTTTCAAGAAAAAATTTTGACAATGTCCTACCTGTGAAAGGACTCCGTAATTTTTTTTTTTTTTTTTTGGGGGGGGGGGGGAAGAACACACCCAGGCTGCAAAATATTCCATGAAGACAGCATTTTTCGAGGTGACTTAACAGTAGTCACACAAAGGTGACAATCTCATCAGAGAACGGTATGAAAGAAGGATTTTGATCCAAGGATACATTTTCGGAGCACAAATACACTAAAAAAAAGAAAAGAAAAAAACCCAACAACAACAACATCACCTGATTTCTTCAGATGATGCCCTGATTGTCAAACTGTAGCCTTGGTGTGTGGAACTCTACTTTTTGACTGGACTCTAGTATGCAACTCCCCTTGAATTAGAGATACACTGTATCTATATTCATGAATTGTGAAATGCTGTACAAACTTTACACAGAGTAGGGAGCAGTAAATGGCTCTGCATGTTTTCTTTTCACACTTCTTCCAAGGCCTGTGGTGTGATAAAAACAAAACAATTTAAGACAATGGTATTATAGCATGTTCAGGATGATTATACCTGAGTACAGTGGAACCCTGTTACATGTATAATGAAGTTGATACAGTACATAACAACACTCTGCTGTATCAAAGGCATACATTGTATATTGGTGGTCCAAACTTCGTAGATACATGTATCTGTGTTGTTGCTGGTTTTTTTCTGATCCAGATGTTTGTTGTTGTTTTTCAACTCATATGTAACAAGAAACTAAGTAGAACATGGAGATTTTGGGGTCAAATGTTCCTTGCTGTAATGAGGTTACCCTGTGATACATTTAAGAAGAGTAGTCATCTTTTTTATCCATGTGCAGTTCATTTGAGAAATCTTATACAGACGTATACAAATGACAAAATACACTCTACATACATGAACGATCACATTACCAATTGTGGTATAATTTGTATCATGGATTAGTGTCATTAGACTAAAAAGTAAATTTCAGTTTTGTTTTGTTTTTTCTCTCTCTCATCCTCCCTTCTCTCTGCAGTACCTCTGATATTTCTGAATGCAGCAACTATCATTGTGAAACTTCTGCTTGGATAACGCAATGTACTGATGCTAACTTCAAGCCATGAAGGAACTTTTCAACACATGGACATTTGTATGCTGGCTGAGAAAACTAAAAAACCTAGAATCACTTGTCCTCAGGGGCAAGATGGAAGGGATTGAGTTCACTGAGCTGCTGCAGTTATCAGAAGACTCATATTGTGTCTTGAGGACATTTGGAAGGCAAGAGTTTAGCGTGTTTTGAATGATCAAAGCATTTCCACGGAAGAAAAGAAAATGTGTACACATACAACATGTTTTGCATTGAAAGAATTACTTTATGACCGCCTGCCCAAGGTCTCAAAGTAAATTCTTTCCTTGCTTCAGAATACACTGTACATGCATTAAATGTCATATACAATGTATTTGTTACGTTAACATGGAAGGTATTTTTGAAATGATTTGCAAACTTTAAAGTTCACGGGTCCCTTTTGCAGCCCTGCAAATTAGATTCCTTTCATAGTTTGTATATTGTAAAGGTAGGTAACTCAGCCCTATTCTCAGAATGATATAACTAAAAACTTCTCTATGATGGAGGGGGAATAAATGATGTAGATTTTCAGTGAATTTACTGGGAACCCCCCCCCCAAAAAAAAAAAAAAATGCAACCATTGTTCGTTGTACAAAAGGGAAGTGTCTGTACAACTGCCATGAGGTTAGTTTTTCATTTCTTTTCTTTTTTTAAAACCTCTGGAGTACAGTACCTTAGGATTTCATACCATGTTTTGAGAGACATTATTCTTTAACCATGCAAACTTTGATGACATTTACAATAGGGATATCATACAAGCCTTTAAGCGGTTATTGTTTCACTGTGTGTGTGTGAATTGTCACAAAGTAAGACAAATAAAGGCAATCCAATAATAATGCCTAATATTTGTCATGTTGCACTTGCTAGACAACCTCCTTGCATGAAGTTAGATTGTTTATCATGTTACTAAAGACACAGCTGTGCAGTCAAATTTGCATGCATAGGTCAATGACACATACACTAATGTAGGTGTATATCAAATTGGCAGAGTTAGCGAAAATAAAAGGCCCCAATTTACATTCACAACCTCGTGCATTCAACCCCGGAGTGACTGCACCCATCTCCTTGGTGTCGTGAATGTAGTTTATTCACAACTCGAAAACATGATGTACAATGTACAGACAGTAGGATATAAGCCATTGTACATATTTGCTTTGTTCTGCACAATAGCACTGTGTTGTCAGTGATGTACTGATACTACATTCTGTGCATATTGCCATTTCCCTTATGTACTAAATGTATTAGTGTGACTTGTACATGTAAGCCTATCATGCAAGGCAGACCTGTTAGAAATTTCTACTATATTAACTAGAAATGCCTTAGTTGTCAAGCGGGGATATCTAAAAGTGTTGACCTAATATATAGGATGATTCATGTCATTGTGTTCCCAATAAATCATATGTTTCTGTGAGTTCTGCACTGTCAGTACATGTATACAGAAGTAGGAACATAGAAAAAAATGCTCTACTTACTAACCATCAACTGCAAGGTGTGAATCATGTGTTGCAATAAGACTTTTTAGCTCTCAAATAGCAGTCATGCATTTACAATGTATTTTCTTTTTAAGTTATTTGGCATGTCCTGTGTGCAGTCAGCTTACTCCTTCATTTGCGTACAGAATTTTGCCTGTTGCAGTTAGTTACTAGTTAGGCAGTGCCCTCAATTCTAAATCATTATAAATGCAACTAGATGAGAACTTTCATTTCCTTTCCTTGCCATCAACAGGTGGTTTTGTATTTTGCTATCGTACCATGATTGAAAGAAAGAAATATGTACAATTTGTACAGAATGGATATCAGGACAGGATTCTTCAACCAACATCCCTGCCAGTCAGACTTACTGTGGGCTAGTAAACTAGACAGACACTTGCCAGTGTAACATATAGGCCTATGTCAGATACTGGTCCAAGGCCCATCGTGCAAGTAGAAGGATTTTTTTTAATGTTATTCATTTATGTATTTATTTATCATTCCATTCCTCCATTTGATTTTCTGTTTTATTGCATTTATCTATTAATGTTTCCAAGAATTCTGTTTTGACAAGAAGGAAAATAATGAAATTAATCATATAATGTACATTGTACAGTCATGTTAAAGATGATTACCAGAAAACGGTGTGTAAATGTGTGTGTGGTGTGTACATTCACATACAGTGTATTTACTGTATTTGCAAAATAAACATATTATGTAATAATATTGTGAATTTATTGATTTGATTTTATTATTTGCAGGACTTTCGTTTAAGAACATCGCAGGATTATCTTTGTGCCAGATTGCATAATGGAGCCACACACTACTCAGTATTCTCTGCAATGGGGGACAACTGGACATACTTTTGCAAAGAACTTCATAGATGCGGGAACAAAACACACACACACACACACACACAACAAACAAACAAAACAAAAACAGCCATGACACAAAACATATATGACTCTTTGAAATGAAGTTTGACAACGACATTACAAGTAGGAACACTAACATACTAAAATTTCAGAAATGTCGTACATGTACTTGTATAAACCTATTTTCCTTCATTTTTCCTTCCAGAAATTTCTTCATTATGAATATTCTTACACATGCATTCATTTGTAAACTGCAATGCTACCAGCAGTTGGCTACCTTAGAGGGGTTGCTTTGATAGGTGTGGATGTAAGTGTACCAAAGGATTAAATAAGTGTGTGATTGCCGTGAGGTTGTCTGGTTTAACATACGCTGTAGCTCTTTTTAGTATGGAGCTGTGCTTTCACCGGCATGGAGAAAGTTTTGCATGTGTGACTTGGTGAGACCACGTCGTGTACATGTGAGTGTGATTGCTTGGTACAAATTATATGCCTTTCATGATGCAAGCTTGTAAAGATGTTTTGGGCCAGGTTGTTTATTACAGGGTGGGATAAATTGTTCTGAAATAAGTTGGAACAATGAACCGTGGATGAAGTGTGGAACGCATCATTTATTATGAAAATATGGGTACATGTACATCTTGTCAAGACCTAGTTGTACTGGTATGTTTGTATGACTGTACAGTTTGATATAATTATGTGAGTTTTTGAATGACTACACAAGGACGAAACTGACATAAACAGATATACCGTGCCTACACAGTGTATGCTGCTTCGTCTTCTACATCAATTAGGCATGAACAAACTCGTATATAAATGGTCATGATAGATATTGATTGGTGATTGGTCATAAAGCAGCGAGGATCGAAATTGTTACACGTGACATTGTATTGCGAGCATTGACGTCACGTCAGGAGATAATGATTCGGGGGGGGGGGGGGCATTTCATGAAGCGTTTTGGTCGGATATTTTTTCTGACAAACTGTTACAAGCTACAGAAATCCTTGCATCTGATTGGCTAAGAGCAACTTTGTCGGACAAAATGCTTCATGAAATGCCCCCCAGAACTTGACCGGCTGCCGACTGGGCTTTAATGAAAGTGGTCGATTTGTGTACAGACCATAATAATTGTATACAATATCGCCTTGTCTATCGTTGCAATATAACACTTTAATAGTCCTTTGGGAGTTGTACTTTTGAGTCCAGACAATTATTTTCCCTCGGTGCTGCGCACTACGGGAAAATGATTCTCTGGGAAATATAACTCCCGCGGGAAAATTAGATGTTAGATGTTAGATACATGTATTATGATCTATAGCGGAATCGAATTGATTTTGACATTTTGAAATGAAAAACTGCATGGAAGCAACATATCATACACAAAACTTAAGAGAAAACAGCATCAAACACGTCCAAATTAGTGAGGGGCGTGTACATGTATGCAACGGCGTAGCCAGGATTTCATCTTAGTTATTAGTCTGCGAGGGAGCGAAGCGACCGAGCCCGAGCGAGCGGAGCGAGCGAGGGGGGGGGGGGAGGGTGTGGGAGGGGGGTGTCCCCCCTCCCACGGTAAGAACTTTTTGCATTTTGATGTTGTAAATGGTGCAATTTGATGCATGTTTTTGCGCGTTTTATCGACGTGAAACAGTCCCACTTGTTTAAGGTAGCAGTTTATTTTGATGTCGATTATTATTGAACAATTTGCCTGTAAAATGGTATAATTTAAATACACTTCTTGTATCAATTCTCTTCACTGAATCATGAACGCGACTGAACCCGAGCGAGCGGAGCGAGCGAGGGGGAGGGGAGGGTGTGGGAGGGGGGTGTGCCCCCTCCCACGGTGAGAACTTTTTGCATTTTGATGTTGCAAATAGTGCAATTTGATGCTTGTTTTTGCGCGTTTTATATCGACGTGAAACAGTCCCACTTGTTTAAGGTAGCAGTATATTTTAGTGTAGATTATTATTGAACAATTTGCCTATAAAATGGTATAATTTGAATACACTTCTTGTATTAATTCTTTTCACTGAATATCACGAACGCGACTGAACCCGAGCGAGCGGAGCGAGCGAAGGGGGAGGGGAGGGTGTGGGAGGGGGTGTCCCCCCTCCCACGGTAAGAACTTTTTGCGTTTTGATGTTGCAAATGGTGCAATTTGATGCATGTTTTTGCGTGTTTTAACGAGTTGAAACAGTCCCACTTGTTTAAGGTTGCAGTATATCTTGATGTAGATTATCATTGAACAATTTGCCTGTAATATGGCATGATTTAAATACACTTGTTGTATTAATTTTTTTCTCTGAATATCATGAACGCGACTGAACCCGAGCGAGCGGAGCGAGCGAGGGGTGAGGGGAAGGTGTGGGAGAACATTTTGCATTTTGATGTTGCAAATGGTGCAATTTGATGCATGTTTTTGCGCGTTTTATCGACGTGAAACAGTAACACTTGTTTGGTAGCAGTATATTTTGATGTAGATTATTATTGAACAATTTGCCTATAAAATGGTATCATTATCTTCTTGTATTAATTCTTTTCACTGAATATCATGAACGCGACTGAACCCGAACAAGCGGAGCGAGCGAAGGGGGAGGGCAGGGTGTGGGAGGGGGTATTCCCCCCTCCCACGGTGAGAACTTTTTGCATTTTGATGTTGCAAATGGTGCAATTTGATGCATGTTTTTGCGTGTTTTAACGAGTTGAAACAGTCCCACTTGTTTAAGGTTGCAGTATATTTTAGTGTAGATTATTATTGAACAATTTGCCTATAAAATGGTATCATTTAAATAATCTTCTTGTATTAATTCTTACACTGAATATCATGAACGCTGTCTGTTCAGCAATCAAACAGAAAAAGCATGCACACGAGGGTGTAGATATAGAGGCATATCCCCTCCCACACGAACGTGATTTTGCGTTTTCAGACCTGAAATTCAGCGATCTGGTGCAAATTTTTGGTGCAATACTTTTTCATCGAAGTGTTAAAATCACGGAATTTAGCTCTTATTCTGAATGTACACCATCTGTGTGTATGTATAAAGTCTAGTGAGGTAGAGCTTAGGGGAAGGGGGATTTCCCCTCCCGCTCGCGGAGCTTTTGCGTTTTTAGAATTGAAAGAAAGCGATCTGGGTATAGCCACAGTCTACTTCTATGCATGGCGGCCTAGAAGGGGGTAGGGGCGGGCGAGCAGGGAGAAGGCGTGGGCGAGTGTTATCTCCACCCTTCCCTTCCGATGGAGCTTTTGCCTTTTTAAGGTTGAAATTTAGATATCTCGTATACGCATATTTGATGGAATCAACATTTGGGAAATCACAAAAACCCCCCCACAAAACAACTGATGGGGGGGGGGGGGACTGAGGGAGGAAAGGGTCGATTAAAAGGGGAAACTCCCCTTATACATGAGGGAACCTTGAGTTTTCGGAATATAAGTGTTAAGTCTTGTGCACTCAGAATTATTCATAATTTTTGTGCAAATCTAAAAAGTGTACTAAGCTAGGGAAAGAGGCACAGAGGGGGAGGGTTTGGGAGGGGGTATCCCCCTCCCAAGCACGAGAGATTTTGCATATTTTGAATTGAAATTCAACGATCTGGTGCACACTTTGAGTGAAATATTCAAACAAATATCTTATTTGATGAAAGGTTGCAAAGGAGACCCGCTTCATGTGCATGCATACAGTATACACGCATTTTTTTTTTCCGCCCCCCAAATCCCCGGTCCAAATCTTAGGGGGGGGGGGGGGGGGGCGACCGCCCCCATCGCCCCCCCCCCCCCCCCTGGCTACGCCAGTGCATGTATGTTCCGCGCTGAACGTGGCAAGTCACACCCCATGCATGGCGTTATTGACACGGATATTATGTATACCCTACAATATCGACAGTTTATATCCGGGTATCGAAAGCAACATCAATCAGATGGCAACAGAGAAAGATACGTCCGTGAAAGCATTTAAGACCAGGTTGCCTATTGTGCCATTTACTTGTCTGATACAAAAGTGGAGTCTGCTACCATGGCATTAGTTATATAGCACCCGATAGGATTTATTAATTCCTTTACAAAAATGTAGGCATTTACATGTTTGCAGCTGCGTACGTTGTTGATAATTTATTTAGATAAGATGTAGATACGATGCAAGACAATGTCACAGAGAGTGGAAATTATGACACGGAAAGGAAGATATAAGAGGGGAGAAAAGAAACAACATATCATCAAAAAAAGACAGAGAATAACTTATTAAAGATAAAAAAGCACAGTTTCTTTCCCCTTTACATGGATATTCTGGATCTTTCGATATTTACAAATTTTTATAAAGAATTAATGAAAAAAAAATAATGACAATATCATGATACCCCGGCATTCCAAATATTGAATTTCCAGTGGAGAATGTTTAAACGTAGCTGCCGTATACACGTATATTATGCACTGTACTCAGACAGTGTCAGGGGCGCGCGAAAATCTCAGACTGAGATGAGGACTGCTTGGCCGTGACCGACCACTCCAGTCGACCCCGTAGGAGCCTCGCTGACTGGGATGACTCCATCGAGACAAGATGTGGGTCGTCGAGCTGTCTCTCCGCCACTGCTTCGGCATCATGCCCCTGAAGACAGACTTAAAACTCGGGCTGCAGAACGCGTAGATGAAGGGGTTGACGATGCCCGTGATGTATGCCAACGTCTTGCAGGTGAGATGGACAATGATGGCCGTCCGCCCGTCTGTGTCTTCCCCCGTATTGTACTTCGTGACAACGCTCCATAGCAGGAAGGCTTCGAGTGGAGCTCGACAGATGAAGAAAACGATGACGATGACGACGACCTGCCGTGTCAAAGTCTTCTTCTCTCGATGCCGCACCCATCGAAGAGAACGAATACTACCTTCGCTTCTTTTCCGCTCGGTGTTGCTTCTCGTGAAGTCCATGAGAATCCTCGCGTAGCAGAATGAATGGATTATCATGGGAATGACGAAGATAACCATTGTGACGTAGGAGTATGTTGCGATGTGACCTATCGTAACGATGTCGTCACATTCGGAGAAGATGACACTTGGCACCATGAGAACGAAAGATGCTGAAAAGAGAAGACAAGATTATGATAGAGGACGCGACTCCATCATAGATTATTCAGTCAATTTATTGAGATGACGCGAAAGATAAAAGTGGTTTTTTCCAAAAGGCAGAAATGTGTCACCAAGAGCTTCGTTTGTTTGCTTTTGTTTGTTTGTTTGTTTGTTTGTTTGCATTTTGGGTTTAGCAACAATAAATGAACCCGAAGATGTTTTAACTGCTCAGGTCAACAGAATGTTAATATCGATTACATCTTCTCGTCTGGAGCTACTAAGTATATAAACTGGTGGATCAACTAGCGAGCGCGTTAAACGTAGGACTGTACCGCCCTCCTAATACGACTTAAATCAATTAGGCTCGAAAGCCAATGCAGATTGTTGTGTTTTCTTTGCCTTTTTTAGATTTTTATCGAGGGCGGAAAATTGAAACCCATCCATTGCTCACCAATCCAAGCACAGACTATGATAACCGTTCGCCGTCCTTTCGTCCACCTTTTGATTGACGTCAAGGGGTTGATTGTGACATCATACCGGAGCAACGTCATAACCAGAAGCAGACAGCAGGTAGCTTGTTGAGCAATCTGAATGTGTAAGTAAAAAGAAAGCTCCAAAAGTTCTTTGTAGTGAGTGCGGTAAGCAATGGTAAGCATGATTGTATTAGGAGAAAATGGAAATTGGTATACTCGAGATGATGTAAGCAATAGTACTACAGTATATAGATAACGATGAAGTGATTACGACGATAACGAAACTGATGATGACGGTGGTGATACTGATCGTGACAGGAAAAAACAACAACAGCAAAAGAAAATATGTAGGAGAAAACATTATGGAAAACAGGGTTTTAGTTATTTTTACCATTGTCATTGTTGCCACTACTATCAAGGTTATTATCACTAATCATCATCGTTGCACTGACATTTATGTGGCCGTAATGGGAGCACTATCAGTTTATTAACTTTTGGACTCCTATATTTTACATTAATCACTCATTTTCATGTCTATGCATCCGTTTACAACCAACATTATGGAAATCTAGAATATGCTTCTCACGGCGATTTGGTTTTCATGAGTGAGGCGTTACGCTGCTTCCAAGATATTCATCCAAATATCAATAAAATTACATGTATTTTGTTCTTGGACAAACAGACAAGCAGCTCTGATTGATTTAAGTATGAGAAAACGCAACAAAAAACTCTTGATTTATTTGTAACCTCAACAATTAGTCATAATTATTTTCCATCTTCTTCTCAGAATATGAAACTCGGTGTTGATATAGTTATCACGCGATTTCCTATTTCAGTTTAAGCGAAGATAACACTATCAAGCTACAAGAAGGACCCGTTTTTTATTGCTACATTTTATTTTCGGAGGGAGAGAGGTCAGTGCTCCGATAAGAAAAAAAAATCTCCGGCAAACCTCAGGTTATCTTTTAGATTAATTTTCTTTCGTTTCCCTTCTCTTGTTATCTTTTTTTTTTTTTACATTCAAAAGCGTGCGCGCGTGTGTGTAGGGGGGGGGGGGGCAAATGGTTATTGTCTTGTCTATGATTCTCACCTGTATATACAACAATTGTCATACTTTAATTTTGTGTAGTGTCGAAGTTAACCATGTTAACGCAGCCGACTCCTCAGCTATTATAATCATGTAATAATATGCTTCGTAATAAGCAATCATTCTCACGTGGCTGGTGCACTTCATTCCACAGGTATGTCAAATCTTTGGATAAGCTAAATTGTTACGTTTTTTAATTTGCCACACTCTAATCGTCTATCTTGAGCCAACTGCATGGGTTACCGAAGTTTTTAAGGTTTCCTTTTATTTTCAAATTTATGCATTATGCTATCACACAATTGAAAATAGATTACGTCATTCTTGGTTGCATTGTCCGTATTATAATTATGTGACTTTGAGAAAAACAAGGTCACCGTCTGAATACTCCAAGGCTAACACAGCACAGTTAATGATTAACAAAAATTCACAAAAGTGATACAATATCCATCTCATTCTGATTCCACCCTCTTGGAAATATTATATAATAATCAAGGGTTGCAAAGATAAGATCATGTGGGACTGTGTACACGGGAGGTCCCTCTCTTCCCCCACTCTCCCTATACCCCTTCTCTTTTATCATACTATCTATCTCTGGTCTTACCATTGTATATACCGATTGTGTGATATTCATACGTGTTATGCAAAGGAGATGTGTAGGAAGATCTGCCGGCAGAAATTGAGAAGTGGACAGGGATAAAGACAATTGTTTGTAGTGCTCGTTCAAGTTTATCATTTCTAAGCCCGGTGCGAACATACATCACAATAGTAAACATTGTAAAGAGTGAATAATTCAGAAAGACAAAGACCTGCAATGTACATCTTAAATGCAACATGTCCTATAAGCATTGTGTAAAATGATTATCTTGTATATAACTGGATTATTATAGGCCTTTGCAGGGAAATCCACATTATTAGGATGAGCTGATGACGATAATGGTGACCACCGTTGTCGCTTTTGGTGATAATGATGGATGATGATAATGATGATGATGATGATGATGATGATGATGATGATGATGATGAAGGAGAAGATGATGATGATGATGATAGTATAGTAGTGATGGTTATTAAGGATCGCGGAGGGAAAGGGTGAAAATGGCAGCTTTTTTGCGGAGTATAGAAAGACGCTGATGGCGAGAAAGGAAGAACGCAGAAGGAACGGGGGAGAGGGAGGGGGTAATTATGGAAGAGAAAGAGAAGTTGGAAGAGAGTAAGGACGTTGGGAATAATGAACACTGATATTATCTTATGATGAAAGTAATCTATGGGAGAAGAGAAGACTATCGGGACGAGAAATAGGATCGGGGGAAGAGGACGAAAAGGAGGAGGAGAAAGAGGAAGATTCAGAGGACTAAGAGGATGAGTATTAGAGGGGCAAGACTAGTGCAAAGGGAGGAGCGGTGCCAGAAGGAAAGCAATTTAACTGTAATTGGCATGCTGCTCTGAGACCTACAATGATGGACTTCGTACGACTGCGCGCAAAACTCGAGGCAAATGTACTCACATACTGCAGATAACTGACAACTTGACACTGTATCCAGCTCAGTTCTCTTATCATCAGTGCATTCAGCATCGCGTTGATGGTCAGGTAGATGATGTCCGAAACTGCAAGGTTGGCCTTCAGCTGGTTGATGGTCGTGCGGAGGGACGGGAAAGAAGCGACGAACCCGATGACGAGAAGATTGCACGTGATGCCGATGACGGCGATGGGAAGGAATAGGTAGAGGTCATAGAGCTCGGCGAAGTCGGTGGTCGAGTTAGACTGTAGACCGGCTGATCTTGGGCAGGGAATATCGGTCAAGTGTGACACCTTGACAACGGCATCCAAGGTATCGCCACTCGACATAATGGTATACGAATGGTAATATTCTCTTGTTTCTTTGGCACTCAAAAGTTTGTTGAGGAACAAATCACTCATGCGTGTCCAAAGGGAGACTGTAAAGTAGGAAGAAAGCTAAGCGAGCGTGCTGATATGTTTGTGGCTTTAACCGGTTTGTAAAGTAATCTTTACTATGACAGCCTCGTTTTGTTCACAAAAAAAAAGGGAGAGAGAGAGAGATGGAGGTGCGGGGGGGGGGGGGGTAATAAGATTAGCTGAAAGCTGCTGCGGTTCGCCAATACCTGCACGAGTGTATGGAAATGATGGCAACAGATGGTTCAGCGCCGAGTAAACACCATCATGAAATTAATCTGTCACAGACACCTTATCTTAGATAACATCAGTGATGCTACTTGAAGGCAGCTTGCATGTTATGTCCTAAAGAATCTCGATTTGTCATCTTATTGTATAAGGCGCAGTTTGATGTGACTCTTCCAACATTGGTATCCTTAGCATTGTCATAACCATTGCCATCGTCATCACAGTGGCTGGGAAACTCAAAGGTTTCAAGAAATTGTGCAATTTTTGCCCGCAACCAAAAAGATTCACATACTTGATATTTATGATATAGGCACACACATTTTCGAGCTATTCGCTTTTAAATTTCTTTTTTCCATGATTGTTTGGGGGTTGGAGATGGAGGGTGGATGGTTACAAAAGACTTTCTTGATAGCAGAGATGCCAAGCTGGGAAGTACATGTATAAGAATCTTCACTCTTCTCTCTCCCCTAAGACACCCCCCCCCCCCCCACACACACACACACATTATACATATATCATAATAAACCTTGTGTGTTCTGGTGGGAATGTGATGAGTGATTTATTTGGAAAATTAGAAAATAATGAAAGCAATGTAGATTTTTGCGGGGGGGGGGTGGCAAAATTGAGAATGGTTTTGAAGGTTTGCTGGAATCACAAACCATTGCAAAACAATGCGATTATGTAAAACTGCATGTGTGCCTCTCTAGCCAGGTATTTTAGGGCACCTGGTAGAGATGGGGTACTAAAGTACACGTAATACTTTATCACATAGCTAGGGGTGTGTTTCAATTTCGACCTGTGTGAAATGTAGAGCAGCGCCCTCATGGACGACAATGCTCACAGTGAGGAAACTCATGTGGGCAAAACGAGGCAATAATACCGCTATCAACTACATGTAAAAAAAAAAAAAAAGCCCTAAGCTGGTACAACTTGTTCCAATCGGCTTCCAATCAACATTGACTAGCAAGCAACACAAATTATACTTAACCACGTTTTCTTTTTTTCCCCTCTTCTTCTCCTATTTTTTTATTTTTTTATTTTTTTTTATTTTTTTATTTTTATTTTTTTGTTGTTGTTGTTCTCGTGCCATTTCCGGATGAAAAAGGTGGGGGTGAGGTGCCAAAGAGGTTACTGTATTCCTATGCATTATGCAAAATAAGTGCTGTCTGAGCAGTCATGATAGTCTATCAACATTACCAACTGACCTGCATGTACTTGGTAATCTCCTCTGAATTCTTAAAATTCTACACTTAACTGAAAAAAAAAAAACATGATGAAATGTCCAAAGTATGAGTAGCTTTAAACAAGATCAGTTAAACGAGAACTCTGGATGATTTTCAGACTTTTACAATTGAACAACTATAAATTAGTTATACTGGGTACAGAGAATATGTGATTGGGATGAGGAATAATAATGTTTTCCAAATTTACAACAAATCACAATGAAAAAGAATGATGGCATAGATGCTTCACCACAAGAATGCACGAGTGATGGCTCAGGGAAGCATATCAAAAGAAGAAAGCATGCATAAATTCTACACAGGTGATCTTGTTGAGCAAGCAGTATTGCAATAAAATTACATTGTAACATTTCTGAAATGTGTGAGCCTCCTACTCATGCATTCTTACCGTTAGCCTCCTCACGCATTCTTATGGTGAGCCCCCTCATGCATTCTCATAGTGAAGCTGTATGTCATCGTTCTTCTTCAGTGTGATCTGTGTTGAGTTTTTCAGAGTGTATATAGGTTTCTCTGCTCAAGGACCACAATATTACTTCCATAAATTTTAACATGGAGCTGTTGATTTATGTACTACATGATGTGAAATTCTGACTTCCCCTTCAAAGAAGATGCATGGTTTAAAAAGAGCAGAATAAATATGACATCATACAATGATCAATTTTCCACCCTCTTGGGACTTGGCCTCTCCAGACTCTTCTGATCAGGTTGTTTGCTTCATTAATTAGTACATCCCAAGTACTATCATATCAGCATCAAAATAAACACAAAGAAATGTAGGTATTTGTGATTACATATTTATTATTTTTTTGTTTGTCTCCGCTCTGAAATTTTCAGCTAAATGAACAGCTGGAGTGTTAACAGGCTGATCAGAAGTATGCATTACATATTCATTTAAAGGGGATGGCTAGTGCCCGTAAACGATCGCCCCGTCACTGTACAGGCATGCTAACCTGGAAACATTAAACTGCACATTACTTGAATATGAGACCATTCTGAAGCAAATAATTTTCACACAACAATAGATATATAATGTACTCTTAAATGAACCCCAAAAGGATTGGAACAATCATCCCCCAGCATTCCCATTGATTCCCACTGATCAGTTACTGGCCATCCCCTTTAAAAGACATACTGTAAATGTAGAAATTCTCATGGTACATCAACTTTCGCGAATTTTGCGCTACTTCTGGCTAGCGCGATTTCTACAACCCGCGAAAATATCTTCACAGTTTTCTCTGCACATCTTGAACAGTGTTGAATGGGTTGACAATTGTGCACTGCAGATTCAAGAACCTGTGAATATGTTTTTGAGCTGCTCAGAGTGTAAATTCAATCATGCAAAAATATTGACATTTACAGTACACATACTGTAAGCCTACATTGTACCTCGAAAGATGAAAACATCAGCAACAGACCATTTCTGTAATGTACTACAATTTATGGATGTTTCTTGTCATACTGCCTAGTAACGAAGCACTTAATTCACCTGCTCCCTCACATTAAGTTCCTATAGGCTAGACTTCAATCTGTTGTTGCTAGGTAGGGAACGTCTCCGGCAAGCTTTGTGGTTGTTAAAGGGCAACTTAATGACGCATGCATAAAATCTGAACACATTACAGAAGGTCTATTGATTTGACACAACAGTCGCCCTTGCCTAAGTCAAATCCAAAGGGACAGGAAAAAATCCTTCAACTGACATGAACTTCGACTCACACGATAGAATTAACACATGATATACCCATCCGAAGTAGAATTTTTCTTTGACTTGGCCAATTTTTTGACTTGTGCGAGGTCGACATCGGCAAGGTTGACTGCATCTTAGCCCCTGTGCTTTAATCTATTGAGGACAGACTGATTTTGCTACAACATGCATTTCCCATAGACCCCTGCCCGAGTATACTCAGGACTCATCCTCAATGGGTTAAGGAAGAAACAAGAAATACATGTAGTCATGAAATGTACAGCAATCCTGATACAGTACATAAGCATAAAGCTGGCCAGAACTTGAAATACATGTAGCATATATGCAAATTAGGCAATAATTGTTCTACAGTAACTGTACATTATAACAACAGTTTACGATTATACCGTACAGTAGCACAACTCCTCCTTGTGCAACATATTCATAAATTCCTCTGAAACAATATTCCCAGTGTTTGCCGTGATTACCTTTTTCAAAGAAGAATGTGTTGCAGCATTTATTTCTTTGAACTTTTGATAGATACACACTACTCTGCAAGCTTTGAATTGAGAGATTCATGCACTGCAACCGCTGGCTGATGGTGAAACCCTAAAAAAGTGCTAGAGGCACTACATGTTATTCCAGCGGTTGGCGAGAGGGGACTGATGATTCATAAAGGTGGACTTTGTTTTAACCCTAACTACATGTATGCCGGGCTATTTAGGTAGATGATAGACGGGGGCCTCCCAGGCCCCCCTCCAGATCTCGGCCGTCGACTGCGCGCTCACGACGAAAATTGGCACACACATTGCCTATGACGTAATCTAAAGTACCATGAAGTTAATTTTTCAAAAAATTATTATTTATGCTAAAGTATGCTAATTTAAGCAAAATGAATCAGACAATGAAATCAGACAATTTGGTATAAATCACTAAATAAAGCTCAAAACAGGCACATTTTTTGTGTAAATATTCTTTTTAGTGTCCTTAGCAAATGCAAGAGAAAAAAATTGTGTCATCAAAAAAATTTCTTCAGAATTTGGTTTTTTAAATTTCTTATGTACTTCCTTGTTTTTTCGATTTGTTTTTCATTGTTTTTCAATGAACTTTGTCCGTGACATTGTTCTGAACAAGAAAGTATGTTATTAATGGATTTTAATCAATAAAACCCCCAAATAATCATGCTTTTATGAAATTGGCCTGTAAGCACAGTTTGCATTGAAATTGTACACGAATTCATATTTTTGCGCTATTTTTGGTCTGACATGCACATACAATGTACATATTTATGCGCAACTTTGGAACTGCGCGCCCTGGCATCGCAAATTTGGTGTCAAATGATGCGGGAGACTCAAAAGAAAAAAGTCATGAAACGTCGCAGCGATAGCTTCTCGCGACAGCGATACATCATGCAGAACGTTGAGGGGGGGCCTCAGAGCCCCCCCCCCCCCCCCCCTCCCCAGCCTAGTTGATGATGATGATGAGTTAGGGTTAATAGTATAACAAAGTCTCATTTCTTGATTTGTTTGCTTGTCTCTCTACAGGAATAGCTCTCTTTTCATTAGTTTGAAAGTTTCAATAACTTTTGAAAAGTTTTCTCTACATCTTTCTGCATCCATGTCCTGCCCCCCCCCCATTCCACAAAAAAAGACAAACTAAAAACACTAAACATAACCTATCAAGCCTCTTTCTCATGTCCCTGAATGCTTACATAAAAGAAAACAATAACATGATATGCTTTCTACTGTTGTTGTCGTTTATTTTTTCCCTTTCTTTCTTTTTGGTCCAGCAGAAGAACTTCAAGAATGTATAAATACAGCGTGCTGAGCTTTATGTCTCCCTGCCGGCTTATTCCCCATGCAACTACCATACAGGAGACACTTCTTTCTGGAAACAAAACACAAACATAATTGCCATCTGATGACTGAAAATATGTACATGTATTGTCTAGATACTTTTTCCAAATATCACAGACAGCCACGAACTCTTGAAAGCCTGAACTCTGACTCTACACAAGGTCACCACAGAGGGCAGTGTCCTACAAATAATCTGTTTGTTGACTGGAAAAAAAAAAAACCCTCCCCGGAATATTTGATTTGTACATGTATACACATTCTCACAAGGTATCAGCATGAGCTCTTACACTTTTTACTTTAATACGACACAGTGAGCACATGTACACTATCATGTACTGGTAGGCCTACGCCCTCTCATTGAAATACATGTACCAGGCACACATATTCTGCATTATGAGATTCTCAACGTAATACAGAATTTGCAATATAATTGCAAACCTAACCCATGCAACCATATGAATACATGTACTCTCCATCAAATCATAAACTAAGTAGGAATAGGATTACTATAAGATTATTTGTTTTGTTGTTGTTGTTGTTTTTTTGAGAGAGATTTGCTGACTTCACAAACACAAAGAAAGCAGACTACAACTTCCCAATTGAGGAGGTCCACAATTTTCATATGCACATGACCGTGTCAGGACAGACACATTTCCACTTGGTATTAACCCGTTGAGGACGGTTTGATTTTGCTACAACACGCAATTCCCATAGACACCTGCCCGAGTATACTCGGGACTCGTCCTCAACGGGTTAAGAGTCACAAGCATCTTTCCTAGCTTTTGACAGCAACATGTAAGACCTCACTTAACAAGCTTTAACACTAAATGTGGCCCTGCTTCACAAAATCATCAAAAAGTAATCACACATGTATTTTTAGTTAAGGGCAGGTTCTGAAAGAGCAGACTCTAAGCTTTAAAATGACATATATGAATAACTCAAGTACACACTTCCGAAAAGTGTTTAACTGAGAAAAGAGCCTTTAGAGTTTAGGATCTATTCAAGTGCTTAATCTTACCAAGCTGTGGTCTGTGTAACGAATGGGACAAAAAACAGGATGTTGTACTCCACAGCAACCAAGGGATTATCAGATTACAGTATGCTGAAATTTGGCACATTCTATCAACACATTCTAGTCATGACTAAGACCAAACTTTCAAAGTAGCAGCATTAGTTATTAGAGCTAAAACAGTGTAAAAGGTTTATAAGAAATGAAAAGGGACTTTAAATGAGACATACCTACTCACACTGTATCTACCAAAAAGTGTTCCAGAAAATCTGCACAACCCCCACTATTATTTGTTTGTTTTATGATCCCCAACTTTAGAATTCTGCAGAAGAAAAGTGATTCTTTCAGAAAATATTAAAAGAGATTGATTAGGTTGACCCATTTCACTTATTTTGAGTCCTAACATAAAGTTGGGATATGAAACTTTTTGTTGGTTTCTTGATGCATGGTCACATATAAGCAGCTCATTGAAAGGGAATCACCTAAGTCCTAATTCCTGCTCACAATCTTTCCGGAGCCATGCTCCCCTAATCACTCGATCAGCTAATCTTTCTTGATACTAAAAATCTAGATTGACTGAAGCATGACAGTGAAAAAATATCCTTCCTTGAATCCGACAACACAAATTGATCTTCGGTTTCCTTCCCCGGCACTCACACATCCACACAGCTCATAAGTCATGCTTACAATGTGTGTCATGGACATGGGATGTCTCCCTCAGCTATTATGTATCTTGGTAGCATACATGTGACACAGCTACTATCAAGGTCCCAGTACCTCTGACAGTCATGTCAAGTTTTTGAGGCTTGCATGATAGGAAAAGAAGTAAAACTTTGATAATGATGAGTCTCTCTGGCAAATGACTACTGTAAATTCAGAAATGTCATCCACATTTTAGTTTCGCAAATTTTGTGACAGCCAAGATTCGTGAAATTAAAATTCATGCAAAAGTTCTTGTCTAGACTATATGCATTGACTGCAAGTGGCAATTAGTGAAAATTTCATGCTGGGTATAAGATCGTCGGCTCCAATTGGCAAAAATTTCATGCCTGGAACATTCCCTGCTTCACAGTATGTCAATTGATCATGTGATGGTCAACTGTCATACGCCGTCTTTGTCAGGGTTGGCTCAGTTCTCCCCAAATTTTGATGCGACTTTGATGACATCAGATGCGACAACTCTCTCTTGAAAGTAAACTCTCATCTCAAGGCTGAATCTCTTTTATTCAACATGAATGTATGAAAATGAGGAGGAGAAACCATGACAGCCCCTGTATAATGCCCATCCTGACAATACATGCACAATAACAACAAAGTCTGATAAACAATTTCATTGTCTTAGAAGACCCTGTGTAACTACAATATTATTTTGGATTTACAGGTGTACATTATGTCATACAAAAGATAAACACCTCCGTCAAACCATTAGGGGTGTCATACAATGTGCACTCAAAATGAAATTGCAGTCCCATATACATACTATTTTTTTGGATAATGGTATGGCTTTGAAAGAGAAACCGAATGTGACAAGATAGAAATTTCTGCTTCAATTTCCCGTTCTAACAAAATTCCCCCTCCACAGGCAAATACCAGCTGTGTGAAGTTGCTTTTGGGTACAATTTTATGGATGCAATTTCAGAATAAATGAGAAGATATTACTGTACTTGCATGCAAAGAAAAATCAAAACAATAAATAAGAAATGCAGGGTTTTTTTTTCTGTCATTAATAAAGCTGAAGATATATTCATTCAGTCTAGTTTGAAACACAAATTTCTTGATATCTTAAAGGGATGGTACAGTATTGGTGGAGATGAGAATCGGGCTTTCAACTTTTTGTGGAATACCAAGAAAACACTTATGAAATAGTACAGAGCATACCATTTTCAGAGGAATCCAACTTTACTTGATGAAAATCGGGTTTAGAATGACTGAACATCCAAAAACAAAGTAAAACAAAGCGATCATAATAAAATGTGGATCCCACACTTTATTAGAATCGCTCTGTTTTGGATATCTCAGCCATATCAAAACCAATTTTCATCAAATAAACGTTAAATTCCTCATGGAATTACATGCTCTTTCATATTTCATAAGAGTTTTCTCATTATCTCACCAAGAAATGTTAGAAACCCGAAATTAGGTCTCAACCAAAACTATACGATCCCTTTAACATCCCCAGAATATCACAATTACCAGGCAATTATATGTAACAAAACTTCAATGATATGCATCATTACTGAGAATTAAATGCTGTCAAATATGTTAGAAACAATCACATACAATCACAATGTTACTGGTTTATGATGAATGATTTTATACGCAGGTGAGAGACAACATAGCAAAATCACCACTATCTTCACAGGTGTAACCATACACCAAAACTTTCTGTGTAACCATACACCAAAACTTTGTCTGTCTGTCTTGACTGTCTGTCTGTCTGCAGCTGCTTGGCGGGATATGTGCTGACACAAAACTTAACCCCAATTGCTCCTGTCAGGGGTTACAGGCCATTCCATGCCATGTTAATATCTCTTTGTTCCTCTTCCAACTTGACTTACAGTGAGCAATATGTTCCACTAATGTAGCGCAATGGCCATAAGAGGGGGCCAAAATGTCGCGGCCCACGTGGTGGTGTAACACTGCATGCAGAAGCTGAAAAGGGTCAGTAACATAACTTTTTATTTTTTCTTCTTAAAATGCCACAATGTCTCTTGACCAGTAGCTTTATGATCCAGCACTATCCCTGTTGCTGTTCCCGTGCTGTAATCTGGGCATTTTCCTCGCTGGTGGGGATTCGGCATCTAGATTGGCGTTCCCCTGATCTCGCTTTTTGTGAACATTCTGAAAGCGAGTACAAGAAAATTGAGTGCATCAGTAGGGTGTAAAAGTAAGATAATATACTGCACTAATTCTCGAATTACAGCCGCAATAACGAACATGTAAGCACAGGGCTTCACGGGCTACATCACACAAACTTGTCAGACCGACCAATCAAAGTAGAACTGTGCATATCGTTTTAGGAGCACAAACTGAGATCAGAATGGTGCATGATGTACATGTAAATACATGTATTACAATCAATCTCTTTAACTGCACTTTTCATCAGAGCAGGATGGTAAACATGTTATCATCTGTATGACTGCAAAAGAAAACATGCCACAAAGAAGAAAAAAAAAACTATCACAAAAAAAAAAAAAAATACTGATCATAATTACAAACTCTTGCACATTATGTCTGCAGAATTTTAAATCTTCATGCCCCCAATAAAGAAAAAGAATTCTGGGTTTAGGGCAATGGCATAATAATGATGAGTGAACAGTGAATAATTTTCCCCCTTTTTTCAATATTTGTGGAGTTTTACAGTGTGAGCAAATTTAAAGCCATTTCCCAAACTACCTAGTACTCTAGCCATGGCTGTTACTCCAGAATGTCTACTCATCTATCTTGGCAGCAAAAGAAACCCCTAACACACACTTCTCAGGATTACCTTCTTATCCCATTGTTGATGCAGGTACCTCAGAAGAATGTTTGTCTTTTCTGTTGTTATCACTGTGAAAAAGCAAAACAAAACAGAAACAAAAGTAATTAACTGCAGTTGTATGAATGTGATTCCAGTGATCAGCAATTCAATGAGTCAAGCATATCCCAACATATTTCTGTCTAAAATGCAGTATGCAATCATTTCAATGAAACAGCTGCATTTCATACAGGGAACTCAATGAATTCAGAAAAAGCATGCTTACCTCAAGGGATTTTTTTTTCTTACTTTTAAAGAATATTTATCACATCAGGTATTCCTAATACATCTGCTTTTTTCGTTAAGCACACAACCTTTAATAGAGATATTTTTCGTAACATATGAAATCCAACTTATACAATTCAGTTACTGCCAAGCAGACCAAACCCCTAGCAGCAGGTTGCCACTTGGAATGCATTTAACAATGAGCACATGCAAAACAGAGTCTATATTACGATCGCCCCGTCACTGTACAGGCATGCTAACTTGGAAACATTAAACTGCACAAGTTACTTGACTATGAGACCATTCTGAAGCAAATAATTTTCACACAACAATAGATATATAATTTACTCTTAAATGAATCCCACAAGGATTGGAACAATCATCCCCCAGCATTCCCACTGATTCTCACTGATCAGTTACTAGCCATCCCCTTTAAATCTAAACAACCTTCCTGAATTCAGGCCTTAACCCTAAAAAGGCGGGGGGGGGGGGGGGGGGGGCTGTTGAATCAACCCCCCCTGACATTTTCCACGACTATTCTGCCGCGCGAAATCTTTTGACACCATTTTCGCGAAAATCGGGCATATCGTTATGCTGCTGCACGACCTTTTATACATGCCTGTCAGACCGAAAGTGGCTCAAAAATGTTATTTTGTGTACAAAGTCTATGCAAATAGAGTTTTCTCACCTGATTCATTATAGAGATATGATTACAATGTATTTTCACTTTTACAGGCTGAAATCAATTGATTTTTAGCATAAATATGCTTGAAATAGGATCTGTCATAAATTTTTCGAAAAAACCCCCGATAAAACAAAAGATTAAAAAAACAGAGAAACACATAAGAAATTCATAAAACAATAGAATACATAAGAAATTAATTTTGATAACGGATTTTTTTTTAATTACATTGTTAGGAATGCTACAAAAAATTTTATCACCAAAAAATTAGGATTCTAGGAGCTTTATCTTCTGATTTAGAGCAAATTGATATACGATTTTATGCATATATTAGAATAATTAATATAATAAAAATCTCCATTTCTTTTTGTAAAGTTTGGTAGATTATACCACAGGTAATGCATGTGCAAATATTTATGGTGATTGTGCGACTGATGGCCGAGATCTCGTCGGGGGGATTCAACCATCCCTTGGCCACAGAACAGCCCAAAAAGCCTGGCCTGGTTAGGGTTAATGTTTTTGTCACTGACAGAACACCACTGCTTTGATGTTCACTATTTCACCTTTTGAAAAGATTTTCCTGCTATTTAATGAAATACCTGTGCGAGTTGCACGACAATTCAAAGTCACACTTCCAAATCCCAAAACAGTAACACTCATTCTGAAGTCTTTACACCTATTCGAAAACAGCTATCAAATATCCCAATAACTGCAATTGACATACAGGAACCCATGCTGGTGTTACTTTTCTTCAATGACTAAGGAAGGTTAACAATTCATAAGAAACTGGAAGAAAGCATGCAGAGAATGTACTACTGTAAAACATCAAAGTAAATCAAGTGGATATTTAAATCAAAAACTTTAAATTGAAACTGAAGTGCTAAAATCTAATTACATACACTTACTAAGCATACATTATTCTCTGCAACCACATGAAATACAATTATGTTTATGACATCAATGTACGGACAAATACAATTTGTGCATGGTACATAATCACTTCAATAGATACGTACCCTGTTCTGATGGATAATCTTTGGTGGGTAGATACACGCTGGGCTTCTTACTTTGCTAAATTAGGATGTAAGGAACAAATAAACGTTATCAAGTAATAAAACAGTAAGATGAAGATTTCCATGAATTAAAAACTCAGTATGCAGTGTCAAATGTATCAGAACCAAGATGAAAAAATAAAAGAAAATGAAACTACCCACGTACGTGTGTATATACAAAGTGATACATCAAGTATGAAATACCTGCTCAATTACAACTGAAAGTTTTGATTTGAAAAGTAATGTACATGTAGTATAATCCAAAAATGACAGATTTTTAATGTTGCAATGCAAAAATATTTATTAACACCGCACACTGATTGTAATACTTCAAATAAGAAACACTGATATTCACCGTGGTTATGAAATACATGTATGCCATAAGAATTCAAGCTTTTATCATTAATTCTGATTAGGCCAACAAGTAGCTCATACAGGCTGTCATGCGCTATACCTTTTTACCTAGCCTCTTAAGGATACTGTACCTTCAGCACATCCATCAGTAGCATCAATTCAAAGCAACATAAAGAGTTTTTCATTGACAGACAGTTGGATATTTTTGAAATTCACTGGGTACCAAGGGTAATGTGTTCTAAAGTTACCATTGCATGATGAAGGCATATCAAAACAAAACAGCAAAACGAGCTTCTTCTCTCTTTAATGACACAACCATTCAAAATGTTAGGGCATCAAAGAAAGCAAGTGAACTGCCTGAATATGGAAAATTTTATTTGATTTATGAATTAATATTTGGGTTGTCAGTCAGAAACAGCTAATATACTCACTGTGCTTCGATTTGGCTCTGTGTGAAACCTTGTGAAGTTATTTTCATTGTGGCATGGAAGGCCTTTCAGTAATTCTCCAACACTCTGACAGAAGGAAAAAAAACAACATGGAGGGCAGGGAGGCTAAAAAGAGCATTCAAACATGGAACATGGCATCTGTTACATCATGCAGCATACATTTGTAGCATGTATTTTTCCTTGATACCTCACCCACAGCATACTACATATGTTGATGTCATGAAATCTGATCAAGAAGAGATCATTTACTTTTTTTTTTCTATACTTCATTCATTGAGATCAAGTGAACTCCTCACATTCCTGTTAAATATAGACTGTTACTCTGGATTAGCACAACCTGACATTACTAATTTTGTTTAAAACATGCAATTTCACAATGTTAGGTGATGGCGTGTGAAAGCATAATGTCGCTGGCGGTCAAACTTTGGACGTGGTCATGTATGGTCGAATTATGGGCGGCTTGCTTTTATGATTCGGAATTCTTCTTCTCTCTCTCTCTTTGTCGTACAGCATTCCCACTAGTTTAATATTGCAGGGAGTTGGAACCATCTCCATCCCTGATTAAAGTCCATAGTAACATACAGAGAATGCTGTACATGTAGATGGAGTTATAAGGCCCTAAGCCTTGCCCTTGGCTATGAGTATGACTTCCCCTCTTTCTTGTCAGCAGGTCTCTGAATTGACAAAAGCTAGAGAAAGATCAGTCTGTACAGATCTGGTCGTCGGGATAAATTCGGCGAAGACTGCGTCTGTCTCTGCTGGCTTCACGGAATCCCATCAAAGGAGAGGAGCCGATGGCGATAAAAAAGTAAACAAAGATTATGACTCCTCCGGACAGACTGATTTTTCTGTCTAGTCTCTATGAACTGCACTGTACATAACCTAACTGCGAAACACAGCCCGAACGCTGGACGCGAAGCATTCGGCTCCCACAGTATAACTCGAAATGTGTTACTGATGTGTACAAGGAGCACCTCGGGGTTTAGACAGAAAGATCCGTCTGTCCGGAGGACTCTTTTATATTTTGCCATTAACGCTGTCCTCCGTGATCCGTGAAGCCAGACGTAGTCTCCGCGGAACATTCCCCGACGGACAGATACAGACCGATCTTTCGGTCAACTCGGGGTTAGTATACACACAGTCGTAACCTTAACTAAGCGCAAATGTGAATTTGTGTACAGTCTAGTGTTAGATTAGTTAAACGCGAAACGTCCTTTACGCCTTGATTTGTAAACATGTTTATTTATATCTGTTATTTTCACATGTACACAGACATTATCACTCACATTTTCGTATTCACATTGTAAATGTTTGTAATTGTAAGGAGGTTAATTTCGACCCTACTCTCATACCCCGACATATTCCCGAGTCTGGCCGAGAGCTCGAGAGGGGGTGGATAGAGTCAATAAAATCTTACAAATCTTACTTTATAATATAAGCGTAGTATTGAACGAACAGGACTAGAATCTACTAGAGTATTCTAGCACGTGGTAGTAGACTTGTACAGTACATGTAGTATGTGCCTGGTTAGTGGTATAAAATCGTAGAATTACTAGTAGGGCCTATTTCATTTCTTGGTCACAACCCGGCCCGGCCCTGCACTGCAAGAAATGGGTGACGTGAGCGTGACTCCCGTGAGAGAATCCCCCTGGCAGAACACTCGCTCTCAACTCGAACGGAGTACTTTCTGACTATCTGCAAAGATTAGACATCTGGGTTATCTCACCATGGTGTTCAAGCGTTGCAGAATTCTTGGTAATAGAAAAATGTAGATTTTAGTGAAGATCTAACGTTAGATCGGGTCACTTCACGTCAAGAAGGGCAAAAGAGGGTGCGGGTCACTAAACTGCATGCAAATAATCTTGTGTATCATATCACGGTACGATACGTGTACACACGTACGGTGTACAATACTGCGTATATCAAGCGCTGGGAATGCGCGCTGCAATCTGCCTGCGTCTTGTTGGCCTGCGAGTACGTACACATAATGTACTATACAATGTACGAATTCGAGTCGTCGAGCGAGTCGATCGCGAGTGCATGCACTGCATCCACCCACCGAGAGTGTACCCCATCCATCCCAACTGCAGCTGGACTGCACTTTCGACTCCAAACAAGGCCCCGGAACCGGCGTAATGTAAGGTATAAGAACACATTTGATCGAGATTGAACGTGGTGTTTATTATGAAAAGATTTGCTGCTCGTATCTCGTGAGTTTATTTCGATGCTAGATTAGTGATTTACACGTAGCTGACGCTTGAACGTTCGACATTGCATTGTACGAAACTTCATACTCGTATACTCCCCCGCATAGCCGCACTTGCGAGAAAGGTATTGAAAGTGCGTAGTCCCACCTACATGTACTGATGTTTGTGAGAAATGCTGAGTATGATGATGGTGATGTGATGATGGTGGTGGTGATGATGATGGTGATGATGATGATTAAATAATTGCAATGATTAAACTTGCCATGAAACTAAAATCCACGAGATCATTGTATCCACTTCAGTTGTTAAATAGGGTCTCTACGTCTAGAAATCTAGACGCTGATCTAGATTTTCAGTTCAGTGTCCGCAGTGCGTGGTTAAGACTAAAACAGTAGTCAGTAATTTATAAGAGTCTTTAACTTGTTAAGACAATGCAAAAAAAAAAATGAACATCTTTAATTTTAAGTAACAAGTGGGACCAATGCAATATTATATATACCCCTCCACATACCAGTGTTATTGTTGGCTTTATCATGCTTTTGATTTCACTACTCCATCACTGGATGACTGCAGCTGTGTTGCACTGCCATCTAATCAGTGCAGAAAGACTTCCATGATGTACTCCCCCCCCCCCCATACACCTACATTATAATTGACTATAGTATGACTCAGATGAGCTTCCTCTGAAGTCCGCATTTCCCTACTACTATACTAGGACACGGAGATCAATGTTACCCTAACTCTAACCCTCATCCTAAACTGAGTAAACTCTAAATCCTAATCCCAAAGCCACCTAAACTTGTATTCATGTTACTTATAATAGTATACGTTTAGTTACACAAGTACATAACGCATAGAGGGGGGGGGGGGGGGTACATATGGAAGTCGTGCCATCAGTGCATGCAGCATGCAGTTCTCTAGTACATGCGTGGCATATAGCATATATTATACATTTGTATGCATGTGGCAGTGCCAGTGGTAAATTATCTTTTCACCTAGCACCTCCACCATCTACACAGGCACAGTGGTTAAACAGTGTAAAGTTAACCTGTTCCTTCCGCAATTCTCTGAGTGCTTTTAATGCCCCCAAACGAGTTTCTTTATGCCTGTCCACAGAGAGGCAGACAGGTTGGTAATCCACCTACAGGTGTGAAGGCAGTCAAGTGCTACATTGTATTCCTTTTTCCACAGTCAACTACAGGGTCATTGTACATGTGCCAGTGAACAATAGAAATATTGATCAGGTAGGAGGTTTGAATACAGCGTGCACTGATGAGCTCACAGAAGCTTTTGTTCTACACAAAACCAGGTACCTCAATGATATGAGGTGACTTGGAGCTTGGGTCAGCAAACCCAGATATCCAACTGATCTCAGCCTTGATGGCTATGTACATGTTCGTACAAGTTTACGGCAGAACAAGCGAAAAACTACATGTAAATCAAGAAAAAGTTACATGATACTGTGAAATACACATTTTTTCAGACAGAAGGAGAACAAATGTTGATAGAACAAACTCAGATCTTTTTATCAACCCCACTTTTCTGGGCATTTTAACACAAAGAACATGAATTTAGGCCACTAAAGCAGGCACTCTTGTCTTCATGGAATGGGTTAAGTGTAGTGTAGAACTAAATTTGTTGAACACATATTTTTTTACAGTGCAGGCAGAGGTGGCACTAAGATAGATCCGCTAGACTAGCAGACAATTACACGATAGATGTAGACCTGGATAGATACTGTCTCAGATTTCAGTGTTTTTGTCGCCATCAATAAATTCATAAGGCATGCTCTGTAGTTAAAGTTTATCACAATTTTACATAGGACCGAATGCGTGAGTGAAGATTGTAATTACCGGTACGAGTCCTGAACCAGTCCAGCCAGTTCTATTGTATGTCATGTCATATTTGCCAGTCATTGTGCATTTTGTCCATGACACCCATGGATACCATTAATATCATTTGTGTGTGTCTGTGTGAGTGCATGTCATATGTCTTAATGACTCTTAAAGGACTTACAAGTTGAAATACAACGTAGTACTCGTTTAATTTCAGTATGAGAATTTTTCATTCTGAAGTCACATTTTTGTTTAATACTGTATACATACATGTGTACATGTATGTACTAGAACTTGAAAATGAAAGTTCAAAAGTGAAACCGAAGGATAAGCAAGAAGCCCTTCATGACTTTACATGCCACACAGTTCATACACAAGCTGCTAGGAAAAACTCAACTCTTGTCAACTGAAAAATTGCTATCTCAGACATGTGATCCCTTGTCTTTTGTGTGTCAGTGTAAGTTAATGCCAAGGGATGGATCTTCCATTTGTACTATTTGGACTTACAGAATTATATGTGACACAGCTGTTTTTAACTTCAAATCGATTGTTAGACAGTTGAGCGAAAGGTCATAAATGCATCTAGATCATGTAATCTCATTACAAACCCTGCGATGAGGTAAAACCTTGTTTATTACCTGTATGCACTTCATTATTAAAAGAAAGAATTGTGTGCTACCTCACCATACATACATGTAGATATTTTCATTTTACACTGTGCTTACAATGTACACTGTAAAGTACTTGTATACTATATGTTTTAATTGTATTGCTGTGTGTCAGGAGTGGGTTTTCTTGGGGAGGGGGGTAGATATTTGTGTTAAAATACTGCATTGTACATATTCAATTACAAATATTATCATTGGTATCATTATTTGATGATATTTGATAATATGATCATTATTTCCACTTACTACTGCTGCTACTCTCTAAGTCTACTACTGCTGGGTAATACTAACTACCATCTGTAAAGTGAGGTCTACTAATATACTACTATACGCTGTACTACTGTACTTCTACAACGTGTACATTTGTACACTAATTAGACTTCATGCACATTTTGACATGTGCAGTGAAGTTGTTGTAATGGTACTTAAGTGTAAACTTTCTTGGATCTATGATGGGAGAAATCTCAAGAGATGGTGCACACTCACAGATAAAGGGATGGTATAGTTTTGGTTGAGACCTGGCTCTAGGTTTTTCTTTCTTTTTTTTGGTGAGATTTGGTGAGATTTGGTGAGACACTGTATTTACTTTGACAGTCGAGTGCTGCAAAAATTCCCCTCACACTTGACTTGCATTTGTGCCCTTTAAGAGCACTCTTGTAATGTGGAAGAGATATCACCATTTTTTTTTTTTTAATCTGGAGCTCTTTTCATTTATGATTCATTTGGTGAAACAATTTAAAGACACATGCACACACAATGCATAGAGGTGATGCTGTCTCCTGAATTATTCATTCCCTGCCAACTGACAGTGGTTCGCTTTTCCAGTCTTCAAATGCAGTGCTTATCCCAATCAAACCTGATGTGCTTTTGTAATGCACCTAAGCTTGTGGTGTTCAACAAGATGTAGGGATTGTATGTAAATGTACAACAATAGGTACGGCACAATGCAAGACATGATTGTTGAAATAGAGGAAAGTGCCCTTTACAACCTACTGTACTGTACACTGTACATCGTATACAACATGTAGTATGTAGTTTTTAAGCTTTAAATGATTGTTACTGGAATCCTCTGGGAATGATATATTATACAGTATACAAATTAATGTACATTAACTTCGAACTTAAATTACAAAATTGGCTACCCTTTGCCCAGTTATAGAACATGTGTAATGTACAATATGTATGTTATTCTTGACTACACAAAAGCTTGCCCGAGGTCACCCAGAATACATTGTATAAATTGTAAAAACATAGGATGGAATGCATGCTACACACAGAAATCCACACAGCTGCTGGTATAAACAGTGTCAATATTGTTAAATTGTGCATATCAATGAAAAAAGAGCAAGTTGAACCATTGGCATTCTGACTGGAGGATGGGGCAAATAATGTAAGTCAAAGTCCACGTATTTGAAACATTGATAAACCCATGGGGACAATACTGGACATCGTACATTTACACCGATACTTTCATTGTCACTACATTTGACCATCCATGCAAACCTTCAGTGGCTACTCAGCAGCAGGTAGTGGGTTAATCAAGGGATAGCATGTGACCATTGACGCTAATAACAGCATCTTCCTGTCTAACAAGCAGCCTGGGATATGGTTAAAAAATGAAACCATTACCGGTTGTTGTCAACATCACTTCCTCACAATGGACTTTGAAATTAGGACAAGCTGATGGGCAGCTTAGAGTCGTACTGTATGATATCATGCTGTTTAGATCAGCTTTCTGAGTATGACAAAGGATACTCAAAATATGTTTCAAATCATACAGTGTACATGTGAAGCTGATCTATACTTTAAACACACAACCTTTGCATTGGACAGTATGAGTAAACCTAGTAAGCCAGACAAAAGACAAACAAACAAACAAAACAAACAAGCAAACAAACAAACAAACAAATGAAACACAAACACAAAAACAAAGAAACAAAACAATATAATACAGCGATAAAGAGATAGGAAAAATGTTAGTTGTAAAGTTGACAGCAATGTACAGCTGTACGTCACATCAATTCTTCCAAAGAACCAAGTTGTGCTTTAAATCCTGTTAGCAGGATTCCCCACAACTTCCTGTAAATGTGTCTGGTGCTGCAATTGTAGTTTCATGCTTGCACTATTTAAAGCAGGATGTTATCATTCAAGGGGCATAGTCATAAATGTGTCATAGGAATTATCAAGCATTCAAAATATCATTTTTTGTCTTCTTTTTGCATTCTCATTTGCCATTAAACTGCATGATATTGCAGTTGATCTGAGACAGCAAGACCCTGTGATGGTCTTCTATACTTTTGATGATGGGCGTACTAGCAACATTAACTTTGATTTTTGAAAACATAATATAGAAAATATTCAGAATACTGCATGTTGGCTTGAAGATTTCATTTGCCTATTACTCATTTCTCTTCTGTGCCTGCCTGTGTAGATCACTTTGTTCAGTTTATTTGCAAAGTAAGCCCCTAGACATAGAAAGCATGTGTGTAGGGATATTCATATCTATTTAAATTTATTCATTTTATTTATTTATTTATTTTTGTCTACTCAATTTTGACATAGTTGTGTCAGGGAAATGGGACCTTGTGTTTTGTTGCCTAAAGATTCATCAGTGCAGATAAACACATGAATACAGTTAACAAAAAAATTAACAAAATACTGTATACGCCATATATTTCGCGAGTCTAAATTTTCGCGAATCGCGAGTTCCCGACGATTTCGCGAGTGGTTAAATTCGCGATCGTCGAGTCTTGCACTGAACGGAGAAATGTACACGCGTACGTCACATCCACATTGGGATCAGAGTCAATATTTTCGCGTGTCTTTAATTTCACAAATAGCACCTGACTCGCGAAATTGGTGAAAATAAAAACCTCGCGAAATATTCGGCGTATACAGTATATGGACTTTATACATACTGAACATGCCGGGGGGCATATCCAAAGTTATTACTGAGAGTGGAAGAAAGGTGTTGTGATTTTCTGGGACAGTCTTCTGGAACGTGTTAACATATATGTATATATGCATGTATACGTAATTCATCTAGTAAAACAAGTTTTTGTAGAGGTTATTTTTAGAAGACATGTTTTGAAGTAATATTCATTAGCACTTCCTAAATTCTTATATTTTATTTTGTTGTATTTGTAGTACTTATATTGTAATTTCACTCTCTCTGATGTGAACAGGGCCCACATGAAGATGAGTGCTTTGATCAGTGAAGTGGCTACCCTGTCTAAGACTAAAAAGTAATGATAATGATAGATAAATAGATATTCATAAAAGTAATGTTGATGATGATGTTGATGATAACAACAACAATAACAACAGTGATACTAATAACAATAATAATAATAATAATAATGATAATAATAATAATAATAATAATAATAATAATAATAATAATGATAATGATAGAAATAATGACTAAAATTCATTTTGTTTGTCATCTCTGATTATTCATCTCTTCCCATAGAGACAGAGGCTCCTCCTCTGTGAAAAGATGTCTTCAGTACTAGCCCCAGTGTCAGATGGAGTGTCTTGAAGCGTCAACACTTTGGAGAGCTCGTGCTGTTCTGCAAAGAAATCTCTTGTCAGTGTTTCCCTTTGAACCTGTCAGTGTTTCCCTTTTGACCAACTCCCAAGATGCCATCTTCTATTTCGCAGTCACCAGAGTATCTGAGTTTCAGAAGCTCTGTGCCTCAAAAGAGGGTAAGCTGCCAGCTGTATTAAATTTATCCTGTCTAAAGACCTGTAAATTAAAGTGAAATGTTTATTTCAAAGTGTGATACATTGTACTGACCATAGGGTATTAGGTTCCGATTGTTCAGGTGACTGACTGACTTATCCCCTTCTTTCAACTCCCACATGTCAAGAGCTACGTAACAAACATCAACAATAAATTGCTAATACGGTAGTCAATTAGAATTCCTGTATTGATCAACATATTCATGTAACTCAACTTTGCTTTGCTACATGTATGTGACTGTATGCAGGGCTCCACACTAACATTTTTGTTGGTGGCCCGATGGGGCCACCAAAATCCTCAATTTCAAATTTTGGGTGGCCCGAGAGAAAAATTTGGTGGCCCTGAAGAAACCCCAATAAAAAACATTAAAAGTTCTGTTTTTTAATGAGTCAAATATCTAAGTTTTATCATAGTAAGAATTGGAAGTTGAACATATCTAGAACTCATAAATAAACCTTAACAAACTCGCAACACTCACTTTCTGGCACTCATTCAGTCCTTTTCATCCATCCTTTAAACAAAGGTAACTGCTAATTTTCGGCGAAAAAAGTTACAAATTAATTGACACACATTTCCAAAAATTTTGGTGGCCCAAGGCGGGCCACCAAATTTGGCCTTTCGGGAAATTTGGTGGCCAGACTTTCATTTTTGGTGGCCCCGGGCCACCAGGCCACCGTTAGTGTTGAGCCCTGTTGTATGGCACAAAACTAAGAGTTGCATGCACCATTTTTACATGAGGACTCAAAATAGGTGAAATGGTTCATCCTAGTCCATCTGTAGATTTTTTAGATTTTCAAAAAAAGCAGTTCTGTTTCTACATAATTCACACAATTGGGATTATAAATTGACTGAGAAAACTATGATTTTTGCAGTTTTCTCCAACTCTTTATTGTAGAGTAGTGTGATTACTCATGTTTTAATAGGGTTTTTTTTTAACCCATTGAGGACAAGTCCAGAGTATACTCAGGCAAGTGTCTAGTAAAGGGGAAATGCGTGTTGTAGCAAAATCAGTCCGTCCTTAACGGGTTATAAGCCCTCTACACACTCTTCAGTTCCAACTCTTAGCAACTTCTGAAAGGATGATGCTACTGCTTTGAAAGTTAGTGTCAGTAATGAATAAAATGTGGGAGTAGATTGTGCAAAACTTCAGCGTAATCTGATAATCCTTTCAGTGTGGTTTCTATGAAGCTTTACATCCTGCTTTTTGTCCCATTCATTGCGCAGAGCACAGCTTGGTGAGGATTAAAATCTTGAATAGACCCTGAACTCTGAACTTCAAAGCCTCTTTTCTCAGTTCACACTTTTCCAGAGTGTGCACTTTCTTTCCATTAGATAGACCTACAGAAAGTTAATGTGTATTATGTATTTATGAATCATTTTAGAGCTTAGGGTCTGCTCTTTCAAAATCTGCCCTTACCTTAAAATCTACAGTATATCAAGGGCTCGACACTAACGGTGGCCCGGTGGCCCGGGGCCACCAAAAATGAAAGTCGGGCCACCAAATTTCAAAAAAGGGCAAATTTGGTGGCCCGCCTCGGGCCATCAAAATTTTTTGAAAAGTATGTCAATAAATTCGTAACTTTTTGCGCCGGAAATTAGCAGTTAGATTTGTTTAAAGGATAGATGAAAAGGACTGAATGAGTGCCTGAGAGTGAGTGTTGCAAGTTTGTTGAAGTTTATTTATGAGTAGATATGTCTAACTTCTAATTCTTACTATCATAAAACTTAAACATTTGACTCATTAAAAAAAAAAAAGGACTTTTAATGTTTTTTATTGTTTTTTTTTGAGACACCAAATTTTTCTCTCGGGCCACCAAAAATTTGAAATTTAGGATTTTGGGAAAAGTTAGTGTCGAGCCATGGTATATCTGATTACTTTTTTTTAGTTTTGTGATGCAAGGTCACATATGCCTGATGTGACAGGGTTATCACAGTGAAAAGAACAACAATGTACAAGATATCAAAGTGCTACAAAACTTAATTCTTTTGCCCTGCAAAACATACTGTGATGTGTACTAGGTGTAGACCTAGTGTACCAATGCTACAACCTGTAACACCAGAATTAAATACTGTGTCTGCATTGTGGCAACTTTGTAATAATACTCAGCAAGCCTAGCTTTATTTCAGTGTTTGTTAATCAAACAAAGGATCTGCCAAATTCCCTGCTCGGGCCTGTGCCCATTTTGAATTGAGCACAGATATAGGGACCTTGTGTCAGTAACATGGATTAAATCCTGTCAGGTAGCCAATCAACTGAATATTTTGGCTTTATTATGTTTTCCCCAAAGTTACAGTATGCAAACAAGCAAAACATACGTATGTGTAATCAATATTCTAATATTCTTTTAGGCCTACATACTAAGTATTTGTTTTGTTTTTGTTTTTATTTTCTTTCCACAAAACAATGCATCATAGTGCCA
Organism: Diadema antillarum; assembly: GCF_040938485.1. Lineage (NCBI taxonomy): Eukaryota > Metazoa > Echinodermata > Echinoidea > Diadematoida > Diadematidae > Diadema > Diadema antillarum. Next base: position 1,600,760 of record NW_027271399.1, on the reverse strand, counting down.
AAGGTTTTAACACTTGGCATCATGCCAAAATTTGAATCGACATGCTCTCTTATTCTGCGTAGCTGTGTTTAAGTTATCCTTCCATCATGTGACAAAATGTATATTTAGTGATAACATGCATGCCTGCCCAACAATACTCAGGCATACTGTAGGTGTAATTGAGCTACACTGTATGTACTAGGTGTTTCAAAAAACATTTCCCACTTTTGATCATAAATATTTCAAAAACTATTCATTCGATAAAAATGTCATTGATATGAGTAATAGCTGGATAGTGTACAATTTGGTTTGAGGTGATTTGCACATGAACGCATAAATCAGTTTCATTAAATCTACGATTGATTTTGAAGTAAGGTTTCAGATTTTGGTCAAATTTTATCCCTCTGTACAAAAATTGAACTTCGCACAGGATCCAATGATGTGTATGTGAGTGTGTGCTGACAATGGCCCTGAACAATGGACATGCCTGAACCACCTGTTCACTAGGCATCAGTCTGGCGCTCCCTGGCACATGAATGCTTAATCAATAATTCATGTGGATTGCCCTGGGCACTGCTAGTCTGAATTCATGCACGGTAAAGTGCTTGTAAACACCACATTTCATTCCAGCTGGCAATCATTTTCAAATTTTGCTTCACATATCACTAAATTTGGGATATAAATAAGCATAAATGATCTAAAGTTCCTCATTTCAATACAACTGTCTACTAATTAAATAGACAAATTTTTCGCTTTTTCGATAAAAAGAGATCATTTTTGGTAAAGAGTTCAGCAGCATTTATCATTGGGGCGATTTGTTTCAGAGTAGATTTATTTAAGGCTCCATATACACAAGTGTATATACACTCTAATTGATTTTCTTTACTTCCTGTCACCACGTTTACGATAGAACAGAAGGTATTCATTGTAATTTTGTTTTTCAGAAGTAGAGAGAGCACTGACGCGACTCAACGACAGTATCGACAGGCGTTTGACTTTACACAGATACTGCCAGAGGCTGAATAAAGACTAGCTGTGATAGTGGAATTTCTCATGAATGAATAATGAAGCATTCAAACCCTGGCCATTGTTCAGGACCATTGTCAGGGTGTTAACCACACACTCCCATACACACCCACTGACTCCTGTGCAAAGTGAAATTTTGTACAGAGGGTTGAAAATAGAGCAAAGTCTGGAACCTAACTGTGAAATGAATCATGGATTTCATGAAACTTATTTATGCTTTCATATTTAAACCACCTTCAACCAAATCAGGGCAAGTCCAAGATAATGTCCCCTCAGATGCTCAAAATTCATCTTGATTTAATCAAAAAGTTATTGATATCATGTTGTAGCCAAAGAGTTAAATTATATATTTCCAGCGAAGAAAATATTCAATTATGCAAATTTATGCAAGAAATATGGCCTTAATTTGAATAAATTAAAAGCAAACCTTACGTATGGGACAAATTAAAAATATTAATCTAAAATCAGTTGAATTTGTCCTTGACCTAGTTCCTTTATGGACATGACCCCTGTATGAGCTAGTATAATTTACAATAGGTAAGACAAGGTCAGCACATTAATTATGCAAATTATGCTCTTTCCCAGAACGAAGTGTCCCATACGTAAGGATTTGAGTATGTTTTTTTAAGTTTTTTCTAAAGATTTCTAACATTGACCAATCATACTTTAGGAAGTTCTAATTTATTCATTTTAACTCCAGATTAGCAAAACTAAATGTGGAAATGTAATTAGTCCTTCATCTTATAACTAATTAAAGTTTCCTTACGTATGGGACAAATGCCTTACGTATGGGACATTACATGCAAAGTGAATGGGAAAACCGCCTTTTGACATGGATGCTATATGTCCTTACATTTGTTTGGTTAATGGTTATCTTTGCACCTACTCTGAAGGATATGTCTATACTACCTCTCCTACTTAGTTGACCTCAGGGAGAGTGTAAGAACAGCATTATTGAGTCATTCTATGATTAAGAAAGGAAAATAAAAAACATTCATTTATATTTGTATTTTCTTATTTTCATTACAGGCTGTGCAGCTGGTCTTCAATTAGCATTCCTCCTTTTAACGTTTTGATATTGGACATTTTCTTAATTCAGTTATCATTTTCAACTTTACATCTCTACAAAATGACTTTGTTCTAGAGAATGGGATTTTCTGAGTGTCATTTTAGGTGCAGTACACTGTTCAGCATGTACTACAGGCTGTACAGCCTAAAAAGGGAAATCAAAACAAATGTGCTTGTGGCACTCATCAATGACAACATTATAGGTCTTACTGAAAAGAAAAATCACTTGAGGTGACAGCAGGTAACTTTGTCATTACTTGAGTTGATAGCAAAGGAAAAACCCCACGAGAATACTTTTTATTTTGATATGATGTTTAATATTTCAACTGCACACCCTCAGAATATGTCATGACTTATCAAGGTCATGAAAATGATTCTGAAAATCCTGTAAAATGAAGACTATAGTTTACATTTGCCATGAACCACAATATCAATACTGGTTCTGTGGTTGGAGTGCTAATAACACAAATTACACAAACAAATAGGGAATTCAATTTTCTTTTCTATTTTGTGTTTGAAGAGACAGATGTGCTCTGAGACACCTTCATCAACTCATACTTACTTTGTAGACGGTCCCCACATCTACACAATTATCAACAAGCATTGCAATCTCGTAGTGTATGATCAAATTAGGTTATTAGAATTTATCAAAATTGTAAGTTTCAGATCAGTGAGTTACTTAAGTGTTTCAAATCTAGAATTACATTTTCTCTTAAGATTTAAATGTACAAATGATAATCTTTCCTGTATCACTACACAAGCATGTATGTATGTACAAAGTGTAAACACAAATTTTGTCGTCTTTGGTTTCATAGACCTGAAGCCAAGCAATTTGAAAAAAAAAAGCCAGCATTGGCACATATACTCTTCTATCTCTTTGTTCTACCACAGCTTTTAAAATCTAAAAGTTTCATTAAAATTTGATTGATTTTGCAGAAGCTAAAATTCACATGGCAAAACATGATTACAGAGCAAAATTAATTACTCTTGTTGTTGTGTTTTGTGCTGCACTTCAAACAATTACAAAGCTCTATAAAAACTTAGACAACTTGCAAGGTAAGCCTAGAACTACTGAAAGTACCCACTTCAAACTGTATTTGCAAATTACACTGTACATGACATTTGATGTTACAGAAATTATCAAGACTACAAATTACTCATGGTACATGTGCATGTATGCTACATCAAGGTCGCAAGCTAGAATTCGCCATTTTTTTTTTTCATTTGATAAAAAATATTGACCAGAGTATTACAAATGGGCTAGAAATAGAGTGTCAGTATACTGTATCTGTATGACTGTGTAGACATCATGAGGACAGTGCTTATGCATGACGGAATCCAAACTAAGACATTTAATTGTAAATTGGTAGTTACTTTTATTTGTCTTATTTTAGCTTTTGTTAGGTATCTGAACCGGGAAAGTACCCACTTAGAAGTCTATTTCATTTGTTACATGTTGTAGTATGATTTGTGGAACTGAATATGACACTATGGGGAAATTTAAAGTCATTCCCATGAATACACTTGTGCACTTAAGACAAATGTCCCATACGTAAGTTGAGCCATGTCCCATACGTAAGGTGTACTTTCGTTAATTAAACCAACTTCATGAAAATATGCGCCATTCTTTTGCAGTGAAACTTTGATGAAAGATACTTCAGTATTGTACCTTTCTTCACTTCTAAACAGAACTTGATCAGTAAGGTACTTTCAGAGAATTTTCAATTCAAACTTTATTTTGAAAAATCCAGTTTTTCTCTGGTCCCATACGTAAGTTGCCATATTTTTCTTAATAAAATAATTAACCGAAGGTCAAATGACATCAAACTTAAACACAATATTCTTCTCAGGGCTACCAGTCCTCCTGATGATAAACAGTAAAATCCAAGTGCTCCTTCATTACTTTTCAGAGGTTAGAAATCTCTGAATGTCCCATACGTAAGGTGCGCGATATCTTGGACTTGCCCCACACTATTCAGCTATCACTCATATCAATGACAGTGCTATTTGATATATAGTTTTTGAATTATTAAGAATCAAAAGTGGGAAATGTTTTTTGAAACACCTAGTACATGACAGAGTATGTGATATCTCTACATTGCACTATAGGTTGTTGTTGATGATGACTCTAACAAATACTGGACAATGTATGATGCCGGTCCAAAGAATGTCCGATGTCCACTCATCTGTTTGCCTCCGGTCAGTGGGACAGGAGACGTATATTTCAAGCAAATCCTGGGCTTATCAGCCAAGGGATACAGAGTCATTGGAGTAAGTGAATTTAGTTTGCAAAATAATCTGCATTTGCAAATTTTGTAAGACAGTTCTTTTATGAAATGCTTTACCTTTATAAGGTTAGGCCCTTCAAAGCACTTAAAATTCTTATGACAACACTGTCAACATTATTACCATATTTTTGTGTATAAACATTGTATAATCTAATGCTCTATGTCTTTTTTTTTTTTTTGGTAAATATAAAATAACTTGTAATTGTAATATGCACCTGTTCATTAAATGCATATAGAAGAAGACTCAATTATTTGTTGAAATTCCTACAAATGTGTGGCTGATCATGCTTTTGCAGATCTATCATCAGACTATTTAAATGTGGTACAATTTTTTGTTACAAATTCAGTTAGTCATTTATGATTAATTGACTCATTGATTTTATTGTATAATTTTAATGTTTATTTGCTTGATCATTTCTTTATTTCTTCAATTTTTTATTTTTTTTTTTGGGTGTGGATAAGGGAAAAATGGCTACATTGTAATTCTTTGTAATTTTTTGTTTGCTTGTGTTTACAGCTGGAGTACCCAGTTCACTGGACTATCCAGGAGTTCTGTGAGAGTTTTAGGAAATTATTGGACCACTTGCATCTTGACAAGGTTTGTGGGATCAAATGTCTGTCCACCCTGTGGAGTGAACATGTGATACTGATTACTATGCCTTAAAGGGGATGGCTAGTAACTGATCAGTGGGAATCAGTGGGAATGCTGGGGGATGATTGTTCTAATTCTTGTGGGATTCTTTAAAGAGTACATTATGTATCTATTGTTTTGTGAAAATTATTTGCTTCAGAATGGTCTCGTAATCAAGTAATGTGCAGTTTAATGCCCTGTCACTGTACAGGCATGCTAACCAGAAAACATTAAACTGCACATTACTTGAATATGAGATCATTTTGAAGTAAATAATTTTCACACAACAACAGATATATAATATACTCTTAAATGAATCCCACAAGGATTGGAACAATCATCCCCCAGCATTCCCACTGATTCCCGCTGATCAGTTACTAGCCATCCCCTTTAATGCCGAAAAGGCCAAATCATATGTGAACATTATAGTGTATATAGGGCAAGCCACAGGGTAGTCCTAAAGGGTGATCAGTCACCTATGATCTATTGTAGTAGAAATGGTATAGGGTATTTTGTTTTGGAGCTTTTTAACACATGCATTGAAACAACAAACAAACAAACAAACAAAACCAAAAACAAACAGTGAGACATAATCTCATATCGGTTGTTAATGCAGTCACTGAAAATCAGCAGCATTCCTTAATTTCACAGACTTTAAGGGTACATGTGTAGTATTAAACAACAGCATTAATCAAGTTTTAGTTTGTTCCTTTTGTATTAATTGATTATATCTTTGATAGTGTATGTGGAATATTCCAGTTATTTTAACATACATTGTAGTTATAATATTGTCATGTAACTTCAAATAATGGCTGTATAATACGTAAACTTGGTATGTGCCACTGATAACTATCGTTTGGGCACTTTCAAAGGAACTCTTTATTGGTACTTGTCTGTCTGTCTTTCTGAAACTATATAATGAAGCAACCTCGGTCTAATTTGCTCTTGACATGTTCACAATGTTCTCTTCCATTGCTGGTAACTCGTTATCTTTCTGGTTTGAAGAATGAGTAGCAGTAGTTGTCATCTATGAAAGGTGACTGTGTATGTGTTTGTGCTCAGTGAACATGGTATCAAATGGAAAACCAGGTGCTACCTCACATGTCAATATGTGTCTCATCTATTGGTGTGATGCTGCATTTAGTTGTCTTTTACTTGACAGTAATTGTGGGCTCCTAATAAGGTCTTCGAAATGTCAGATTATTACCCTATCAGTTCTTGCAGCAGCTGGGGTTGGGGCCGCAGTTGTTCAGTGTACATGTATGTCTGAGCGCTATATGTTTATTATCATTTGTGACCGTGCGCCACAAAACAAAAAGTCGCACACCTTGATTTTACGTGAGGACTCAAAAACATGTGAAATGGGTCAAATATTATAAAGTCAATCTTGAGTTTTTCATATTTTCTGAAAGAGCTTTCTTTCTTCTACATTATCCTTTAGTTTGGAATCATAACACAAATGGGAAAGAGTGTTTCCAGCAGTTTTTCTACAATCCTTTTTGGAGGGGGAGAGTAGAATGATTAGATAATAGTATTAGAGGTCCCTTTTCATTTCTTGAATTCCTTTGTACACTTTTCACTTTCAAGTCTAATAACTTTTGAAAGGATAATGCTACTGCTTTGTAAGTTGTCATTAATCATGGACAGAATGTATTGAAAGGACATGCTAAATTCCAGCTTAATCTGATAATCCCTTCATTGTTGTTGCCCTGGTAGTTGACATCCCGTGTTTTGTCCCTTTCATCGCAGAGCTAGCACAGCTTGGTGAAAGATTAGGTGCTTGAATAGACCCTGTACTTCAGAGCCTCTTTTCTCAGTTCACACTTTTCCAGAGTGTGTGCTGTCTTACCAGTATTAGGCAGGTTAGGGGAGTCCATTTGAACTGAGTTATACATCATTTTAAAGCTTAGAGTCTACTCTTTCAGAATATGCTCCTAACTAAAAATCAATGTCTGGCGACTTTGTGTTTGTTTTGTGGTGCAGGGTCACATATAATGAAGCAGCCTGGGTCAAATTTGCTCTTGACATGTGCACAATGTTTTCTTCTATTGCTGGTAACTGGTTTTCTTTCTGGTTTGACGAATGTGTATCAATCATCTATGAAAGATGATTGATGTGTTTGTGCTCAGTGAACATTATATCAAATTGAAAACTAGTTGCTACCTCACATGTCTTATGTGTCTCACTAACTACTATCTATTGGTGTGATGTTGCATTTAGCTATCTTTTTCTTGATAGTAATTTTGGGATCCTAATAAAAAGATCTCCGAAATGTCAGATTATTCCCCTATCAGTTCATGCAGCAGCTGGGGGTGGAGCCACAGTTGTATGTTTGTTATCATTTGTTGCTCATGCAATATCACCTGCCGGCATGAAAATCTAGACACATGAACTCTGAGCACATATGAACACTTGAATAATGATGTTATTCATCTGTTAAATGTAAAACAGATCCACATCTTTGGGTCCTCGCTTGGCGGCTACCTGGGCCAGAAGTTCTCAGAGTACACCTTCAGAAGTCCGAGGGTAGCCTCGCTCATCCTTTGCAACTCATTCACAGACACCGAAATCTTCCAGCAGAGTGCGGCTGCTTCATCGTAAGAATACTTTAATAGAATTTACCACCACCTGTCTATTTTGCGATTTCTGTGTCCATATCTCTACAGTTCTTGATTGTCTTGTATACTTCGCATTTATTTATTTTCCATGTGGGCAACGCCCCACTAGTATGAGAAAAGTATTCATTGCAATACAGTGATAGTGTAAACAACAGGATGGCTGTACAAAATGGGTGCCTGAATGCCACATTTATAGCAATTTAATCATGCAGATGTATGCTAAACCAAGGAAATGAAACAAACAAGTGCATTTTCTTTACCAATCTAGACTTGGTTAACAATTAAGAAACAAACTCACACAATTGGAAAATATGGAATAACATAAGTTTCATGCACATTAAGATTTCTGGCTTTACAGCATATATGATGTCTTTAATAGCAATTATTATTTGACTTTTTGTGCAGCCCACTCATCAGCACTGTTTGAACGATGTACAGGTTCATGCAGGAAGAAACAAATTTAATGTAGGATTATTATATCTAAATTGTATCTATGGAGATCTACTTTAAGCCATATCTACTTGTGAATCATTTTAATGAAATTATCATGTGCACAATATGCCTTTTTTTTGAAGAGCTAGCATTCTAAAGCATTGCAAACCAGCTTCCATCTTGTGTCTTTGATTGAAGGTTCTGGTTGATTCCTGGTTTCATGCTGAAAAGGATGGTTCTTTCCAGCTTCAACAGGTCCCTGTTGGAACCCCAAATTGCAGACTCTATTGACTTTATGGTGGAAAAGGTAGCTCTTACAAACTAAAAACTTTATTTTTGAAAGCAAGAGATTTTTAAGCAGAGGGGTGAAGATTTTCGGAGTTTGCATGGGTATTTGTTTCAAGATCAACATGTCACTGCCAGCAACATGGGATAGCCTGGTGGTAGTGTTGCTGCCCAGAAAGCAGTAGATGATAGGTTCAATTCTCACTGGTCCTTTTTTTTCTGACTTGTTTGTTAAAATGTAGATCAGCAGTTGCGATGGTACCTATTTCATTTGTACAGAGGGTAGACAAATTGAAGAAAACTCATACCTCATACACTATTTTTGAAGTGTTTTTCATGAGAATTTACCCCAAACAGGAACAACGCTGTGTGCCTCATCCCATGGCACACAGCAGTGGCATGGTTGTTGAACGAGAAGGAATGGAAACGCTGATACAGTGGACCCCTGTTATAACGAAGTCCTCGGGACCGGCAGTTTTCTTTCGTTATGATATCAAAATGTCGTTATAACCGAACAAATAAACAATAAAAAAGCACAGAGTGAATAACGTTGCGGCCCAAATTTTTACTTCATTGTAACCGGAATTTCGTTATAACGGGAGTACACTGTAGTAGAGTGTTTGGAAATTTCTGACCCTGTTAATTTGTCATTTTTATAGAACTTGTCAAGTTAATTTGTATGCAAATACTAGAATTAATAGGATACAATGATTCCGAATTAACCACTTTCAGGTCACCTCTGCTTATATATGAGGAAAGCATTAATCCAGTGGATGTGCTAATATTTTTGATGGAGTGCAGCAAAGGCTAGCCATGTCATTGACAGCAAATGTTAGTGTCTGTCATGGTACTGCCACATATGATGATATTGCAGATTATGATCGTTATGATGATATGATGATGATAGTATTAAATGATAGTACTACCAACTACCATGATGATGATGATGATGATAATAATAATAGTGACACTAATGGTTTGAGTATGTAAGCTGTATAGTGATACTTCTACTCATCACAAGATCTTTCAAACTCTTGGTTAAATTGGTTCTATGAAGTACTTGGTATCACAGAATTATAAATTATTAGACCAATAAGTTACTGCTGTGCAAAGAAGCAAGTTTTCAAGTGTTTCTTGTTAGAAGTTATAAGTGTGTACATAATAATGTACATAATGTAGTGTCAGATATTCTTGTAATGTTTTGCTTTTTTTTTTGGGTCAAAATACCAGCTTGACAGCATGAAGCAGCAGGAGCTAGCAAGCCGCCTCACCCTCAACTGTGTCAGCTCCTACGTTGAGCCCCAGAAGCTGAGAGGACTTGATGTTACAATCATAGATGTGAGTTCAGCATCCTTTAGGGTTAACATCTACTGTATATGCCATATACTTTGCAGGGTTTTTATTTTTTTTGAATTTCACCAGTCAGGTGTTATTCACAAATTTAACAGCGTACAAAAATACAATCCCGATATGAATACGACATGCATATTAACATTTGTTCATTCATTTACCATACTCCACAATCATGAATTTCACCACTCGTAAAATTGTGGAGAAGTCCTGATTCACAAAGAGTTAGACTTGCTAAGTGTATGGTGTGTACAGTCTATCCTATTGTATTTTGATATGCAAACCTGAGCCTTTTGTTGTAAGAAAGCTTATTTATGCAGACAATAGGATCATGTGAGAATTTGTGTATCACAGAAAATATCCAGTATAACTTTGTCTTTCCTCTCAGAAGCCATGTTCAGACGTATTTCTAGTCGGAGTAAAAATTAATGGCACGGCAATTAAAATTCAAGTTAATGCATATCTTCCCACAACCCTTGTGTCCACACGACGGTCGTGGGAAGAAACTCTGACCAATTTATGTGCGAGGGTCGGTGTAACTTCCGGAAGTGGTAGCGCCGCGCACGTCGATCATGCAATTGTTGTTGTTTTTTTTACCAGTGGCATTTGTCTTCTCCATTCTTGTTGAGGGAAATTTTTGCATGATTGCTAGCTTCTTCGTTGCAATCAACTAGGTTAGAATTGCACTATACACGCGCACGTATAGTCGCAAAATGTCAACATTGCGATTTGACCCAGGAAGTTTTACCTAAGTCGTAAGGTATGTAAGTTCATTGATACTCCGAGGGCTTGTCCGCACAGGCAATTTACTCCGACCGGCTAGTCGTGGTAGCAAGATACTACTGAGAAAACTCAGGAGTATCTCGTTCGGAGGAAGAGGTCGTGGTAAGTTACCACAACCTTGTTCAGACGGGCACTACTCCGACCTATCCTCTGAAGTTACTCCGACCAAGCTTCCTCCGACCCTTCCTCCGAAGTTACTCTGACCAAGACTGCCTCCGTCTGAACACAGCTTTTGACTCCAGATCTATATTTATCTTTGCCGTTTAACATGTCACATTGTCCAGAATGGAAAGTAGAATTTCTGGAGTGGCCCAGTGAGCTGAGTAAGAAGGCACGCAGTGAAAGCCACAGTGGAATGGCATGAATGCCCCTTATGCATGCATGGTTGCACATGTATTCAGTGGTTTATGGATAGTACAATAGGGCTTACAGAGAAGGTTTTCAGGTGACTGGAATGAAAGAGATTGTGTAACTATTTCTTTTTTTGAAGTCACTGAGTTTTAGAGGGAGAAATTTGTACATTTATTGCCCAGTGTACTCCCAGAATAATTCTAAGACTGGCAGTCAAAGAGTTCATGGTTCAGACGTATTTGTGTGCATGCTCGTGTGTTTGTGTCTGTGTGTATTTTCATTCAAGCGTTCAGCATGGCCTAATCCACTATGGCCTGTTCCTCCAAACTTTACTTTCCTTCTTAAGTTTCTTTGGTACCCTCACCCCCTCAGAAGACGGAATTAATGTTAAGTCTGAACAACAGTACTGCTTCTCCTCTCTCAGCCTTCCAGGATATACTATTATAGGAATTTTGAGAACACAACATCTTGAGGGTCGAATGTATTGTCAAAGGAGCGAAGGAGAAGAAAAAATATTTTAAAACCTGTTAGTGGCTTGAATAGTTCAGTGATTGCTGTTGCATGCAAGTGGTGGTATTTTGATGTGACTTATGTGTTAGAGGGATCAGGGAAGAATTATAACAGAAATTGAATAACCTAGAACAAGAAGTGAGAGGAATCTTGGATCTCTTAAAGGACAAGTTCACCTTCATAAACATAAGGATTTAGAGAATGTAGCAATATTGGTAGAACACATCATTGAAAGTTTGAGGAAAATCAGACAATCCGTTCAAAAGTTATGAATTTTTGAAGTTTTTGTGCAGTACCCGCTGGATGAGAAGACTACTGCAGTGTATGAATAACTTATATGTCACATGCGTACAACAATATAAGGAAAATATAAAGAGAATTTCACAAAATTCCATCTTTTGAAAAAAGTACACATTCCCCTGACTCGTTACCGACAAATGTTATGGGTAATATTATTCCCCCTGCCTTTAAAAAGACGCAAGTCAAGTGCTCTTTTATTATGCGAAAAAAGTGAAAATATGTTGAATTTTCTTTTACATTTTCTTTGTACTGTTGTACGCATATAACTCACAAGCTGTAGTAGTCTCCTCATCCAGCGGTTCCAACACAAAAATTTAAAAGATTCATAACTTTTGCATCGATTGTCCAATTTTCCTCAAACTTTCACTGATGTGTTCTACTAATATTGTTGCATTTTCTCAATCCTTATGTTTATGAAGGTGAACTTGTCCTTTAATATTTACATCCCATTCATTAGACTTTAAGAAGAGTTTTTAAATGAGGGCAAACCCCCCCCCCAAAAAAAAAAAAACAAAAACAAAACAAAGCAAAAAAAAAAAAAACCACAAAGGCAAACAATGTATTATGGTTATCACATGTTAGCTAAAGCTATGTCATATTCAGACTTCACTTTCTTGTGATTATCACACCGCGGAAGCAAAAACAAAGACTAAAAAAAGACAACAACAACTTTGGAAAGATATTTGTGTAGATACAGTGTTGTCAACATGTACATTTTCTGTGATTGCTAAAATTACAGCATGCAGCAGTTTTATGGATGAATCCTTATTTTCTTTTTTTCATTTTTGCTATACGGCTTAGTATGTTACGCTGTTCTGAAGAAAGTCTGATTCTTCCCCAGGTGTACGATGAATGTGCCTTATCCCAAGAAGTGAGAGATGACATGTATAAGTGCTACCCTGAGGGAAGAAGGGCCCACATGAAGAATGGAGGGAATTTCCCTTACCTGTGTGCCAGTGATGAGGTCAATCTCCACCTTGAGGTAGGTGAAGCACCCTTTACAGATGTTTTCAGTTTAGTCCCACTAATGCAGGACCTGGCAATAGCAAAGAAAGAACTACACATACCAATCACAGTCTGAGGAGGGCTAGGGACACAAAACAATGAAAACAAAAGGGATGAGTCTAATAGAAGTCAAAAGCAGGCCTCCCAGGCCCCCCTCCAGATCTCGGCCGTCGACCGCGCGATCGTGACGAAAATTGGCACACACATTGCCTATGATGTAATCTAAAATACCATGAAGTTGATTTTTCCAAAAATTATTGTTTATGCTAAATTATGCTAATTTATGCATAATGATGCATGAAATCAGACTATTTGGTATAAATCACAAATAAAGCTCAAAATAGGCACATTTTTTGTGTAAATATTCTTTTTAGTGTTCTTAGGAAATGCAATAAAAAAGAATTGTGATATCAGAAAAAAATTATTAAGTATTTTATTGTTTTTTGAATTTCTTACGTATTTCCTTGTTTTTTCGACTTTATGTTTTTCATCGTTTCTTCGATGAAATTTATCCGCGACATCGCTCCGAACTAGAAAATATGTTATTCATTGATTTTTCCATAAAACACCAAAATAATTGTGCTTTTATGAAATTTGCCTGTAAGCACAGTTTGCATTGAAATTGTACACGAATTCACATTTTTGAGCAATTTTTGGTCTGACATGCATGTACATATCTATGTGTAACTTCGGAACCTCGCGCCCGGGCGTCGCAAATTTGGTGTCAAAAGATGCGGGAGACTCGAAAGAAAAAAGTCATGAAACGTCGCGGTGATAGCTTTTTGCGATTGCGATACATCGCGCGGAACGTCGAGGGGGGGCCTCGGAGGCCCCCCCCCTCCCCGGCCTAGTTAGGGTTAATATAGAATAGGTTGATATGCATTTCATCCCCTTCTGTTTGATGTGCACATCACATGACTCCACTAAGCCTAAATGATGCTGTGCTGGAGACATGCCCTTTGAGAGACCACTTTTTGGACTGGACCATGTAGGAGTCCTGTACAGGAAGTCTACTGGGACAGTCTTACAGTGGTGCCTCTCTAGGTATGGTGTGCTAGATTAATGATATCACCTGATCCATGTCACTGTGGATTGTGATGTTGGGTGCCAGGGCCACCAGTGTTACAAGAGCTCAAACTGGATGGTAGTATAACACCCCGGACATTACTGTAAGCATTAATGTAAGAATTCCTGTCATGTGTAAGTTGGCTTTGATGATTAGAATAAACAAATAAAACTGTAAAAAAAAATAAAGACTAATGAAAACTTTGAAAACAAATCAAACTGACTCCCCAACCCATTCACACCAACACATAGTACTAGTATTTCACTCACTAATTCCCTCAAACTGCCTCGTCCTAGAAACTCACTCTGCATGTCAGTATACAAATGATGCACAGGTCCGAGTGCATCAGTTGGAATTGTGTGCATAAGGTAACTATGGAATGTTTAACCCACAAGGCTTCGCCACTTGGGTTTAGGCTAAATTACATAGTTACCGCATGCACACTATTCCGACTGACGCACAAAAAGACATGTGTGTCATCTAGTGTGTTATAGAATGGGTGATTTTTTTGCCAAAAACCCATTTTTCTGTCGTGTTACACAATGACAAATTTACTGGATACATTTCCTTTTGGCTTGCCATAGACGAGAGCCCGAAAATCATGCATCAGTTTTTACTGGATGCATGGTTTTTCTTCAAAACCATACATCCAGTAAAACTGATGCATTATTTTTTTAGGCAATAGTCGTCTTGTACTGAGTGCGTGAACGCTTATTTAGTGCGCGAACCTTTGTTACAAGTGCGCTTACTCTTGCTACAAGTGTGCGCTAACTTGTTAACCACTGTGAATCAGCGTGTGTCAAGTACAAAACCAACACATATGTAGCTCTCAACCAATGAGATTGCAGGATTCTCGCTACCCATTCTATAACAGTGCCTATACAGTATGTAAAAAAAAAAAATACAAGCGGATTTTCGCATTGATAACTACCAAGTGAACTATCTAAATGCTACTTCAGGGTCATAAAATATCACATCTTAGCTACTAGCATGTTTTGCAGAAAACCCCATTCAATTTGGCTAAGTGGTTACAGAGAAATAGGGATTGTTGTAAATTATGTCATGGGTCTGATTCTTCCAAGTGAAGCACGTGGATGCTTTTGGATCTGCATAATGTGTGAATGCAATGGACAGAACTTCGAGGGAAAGGATTCCTGACATGCTCTACAAAACTCCTCATTTCTCTTTGACTACTGAAGCAGATGGATGGAGTTTTCTGCTAGATGTGCGTAACAAGTTGTAGTTTCATATCCTGAAATTGTATCTGGATTGATTCACTATTTTTAAAGTAATCACTGCAGAGGGTCCTGTTGTAATTCAATGGGACATACGGTATAGGGACAGTAATAAGTTATCACGATGTGCTCTCTCCATCGGTTTTCACGTCTCTCATTTTGTCCTCAAGATTCACCTGAGACGCTTCCTGGACGGGCGGTACAGCGCCCGGGACCACTCCATCAAGGACCCCAAGCCGGAGCTGGCAATGGAAGCATCCACTTCTCAGGGTGGTGGGGATGCGTCACAGACAGAAAATGGAGAGTGGTAGTGCCGGAACATCATTTTTGCAGGATGCTGAGAACATTGGTTGAAGAATGTTTGTTGAAAAACTTTCGGTGGCAGAACATTGTTAGTAGTATTGAGTCTTTCCATTCATGGCGTGGATGGCAGCCTTTTGAACTGCCACATGTGGAGAGATGGACTGTGCGAAAAGCACCAGAGGACAAAATTGCCATGACTGCACTACACTTACGATGTCACAAAGTTCGTTTCATCTTCGTGTCTTGAGATTTGAGGAAAACCATGTTACTATTGATAGTTTCTTGATATGTACTAAGTGTATTTGTCTTCTCTATACAATCAGCCGGTAATGAGTCAAACTCATAATTTTTCTCCTCACTGTGAAAAATCAAGGTAAGTAAGGATTTTTTTTTTTTTTTCATTCATTGCTACATTTTCATGTACACCTATGTATACTCTCCCAAGTAGAAGCCCTCATAGTAGACATAATAGTGTTAGATTTTGTGTGTACTAAGCTCTGAACCCACCCACAGGAAACCGACATTGCATTTACATCTGTCACTTTATTGCTTTATTAAACTCTAGAGTAGACAGAATACAATGATGCACTTTAATACTGCAAATATGTGACTTTATATACGAACACATCAGCCTCATTGATGTACTTGTAGTGTATCATGTGTCAGCAGTGCAAGATTCTTATCTAATTGTAATACCAGATTTTGACAGTCAAAGTACAGTTGAACCTCTCTTATCCGGCCTCCCTTTATCCGGATCTCTCTATTATACGGACGCAATCTCGCCGTGATTTTTTTTTTTTTTTTTTTTTTTTTTGTAATTACGGGAGGAAAGGGGGATTCCCAACTCCTTGAGAACTCCTACACAAAGAACAAACACACATGAATTACATATTACTTCCAACATGATTAACATACATCACATCAAATTTCCTTCCAAATTGCTTACCTTCAGACATTTTAACATCCCCAAACATCCCCAAATGTAACAATGAAAAGGTTGCAGTATACACATTACTACGTACTACAATGGGCTACATCAGTACATGTGTATGTATATGTACATGTATAAAGCATTGAGTCTCCCGTATCCGGCCAAATCCCTTATCCGGATGAGCCCCGGTCCCGACTTGTCCGGATACGAGAGGTCCAACTGTAATGCAACTTTGTTCTTTCTGTCCACCCCCTGAGTAATTCATAAGTTGGTCTTTTTCCCCACTCTTGTTTTGGTGAAAATGCTATCTTTTGTTCAGAATAGGTTAAACTTCAAGCAGCATGTTGTTACTACTGAAATACTAGTTTGTTTACATGTATGGCAGTCTTCATACTGCTAAATTTGAACCGCTTTCAAGTGTTCACCACATCATTCACCATTGGCATGTTTTTTTTTTCTCTCAACAGAATATGATTGTTTATGGACTAGTACTAAAGTGACAATTTAAGAATATGAATAGATTTGTATGAAAGTATTGATTTGAGACAGAAAGTTATATCATCAACATAAAGCTTAGAATGAATGGACCATAATGTGGGTAATCCTATCCTTTGCTAGTACAACACTAGTACGTCCAAGTTTTCACAATTGAAAAGAAAAGAAAAATGACTTTGGGTTCAAGTATATTCTGTATAAAGTCTACATTTTTAAAAATATCATATGCATAACCCATAGAATTCTTTGATGTATGTAAATGAAGGATTGTAATTATACATTTGTGAAGTGTATATTTTGGGTATATATACAGTGGATATCAAGTATTTGGTTGATTTCTCATAAATCTGTGAAAAGATAAGCCTTGATTTTCATTGACATTATTCCACATTCACAATTGTGATGTGATGACTCTCATATATAACTTCAAGTTTTCTTTTCTTTTTTCTATCTGATTCTCTCTTTCTCTCTTGCGCGATGGCTGTATACTGAATGTGACTAAACCTGATTTCCACCTAAATCTGTGTTTCGTGAATAGTATTTTACTGTGCATTGTAGTAGATTACATGCTGAGGTACAAAATAGGAAATTATG
Source organism: Diadema antillarum (assembly GCF_040938485.1). Classification (NCBI taxonomy): domain Eukaryota; kingdom Metazoa; phylum Echinodermata; class Echinoidea; order Diadematoida; family Diadematidae; genus Diadema; species Diadema antillarum. Next base: position 1,583,510 of record NW_027271399.1, on the reverse strand, counting down.
ACAATATATCCAGTTGTTTTGAATTAGGTTTGTTCCACACATTATTGCTTTTGAGATATGACAATTATTAAACATGTCATGATCTTTTGCATTTGCATCTTTATGGTAGATAATTGTGTTTTGAGTATTACATAATGATATCACATGATAAAGTCTATCAGCATCTGGTCTGTGTATAGTGGTCACTTGTCTACAAAGATTTTCTTTCATGTTTCCCTTGAGAGGCCACTCAACAGTAGTATACTGTATGTATACCAAGTATTTCCATATCACACATAGCATGTTTTTATACATACAAAAAAAATATTCAGGTGAAGGGTCATGCATGTTTCTAACTCATGGTTACTCCAACAATTGTTTTGTTTAAACACTTTCAGATTATAATATTAAATGTTTCAGTCACTCATACATAATTCCATTTGTTTTGTTTTTTTGTTTTGTTTGTTAGTATAATGGCTTTAAATACAATGTCAATCAATGCACTGATTTACAGTTCATGTGTCAAAGATATCTGGCTGATCAACTCATAATGTGTAAAGGCTGATATCTATGTTTAAATTACAAGCAGCACTTTGAATATAGGGGCAATATGTAGGAAAGAGTTGGGAAGAATTGTATGTGAAGCTACATGTAGAGTGCCTTGGGGTAAAAAACAGAAAAACACACACAGAGTAAACTTTGAGACACATTCTTAGCTTACCTGAGCTACAACGATGTAAAGCTGAAGTGAGCTAACATGCAGTTGCTCAACATCCAGCATTCATCATACATCATCCCTATTCCTTCTGCATAAACTTTTTCACATTTCCATCTTCTTTGTGAACACTATTGGGCCAACCTTGGCAGGAATCATCAGCGGGAGGGGGGATCATAGTTTGTGCAAATAGTGGTGGTACACCTGGGGGCACCTACTGTAAGACAGGGCTCAAGAAGATGTTGCCCAAGGGGCCTACAGCAATCCCTGAATCTCACGATTTTTGAAATGGTTTGCCATAGGTAGAGTGCCGTGAAGGCAATACTGACAAGGTGAGATCTAGATCTGTGGATCTCTCATCTTTACACCACTTCACCTTTTTTTTTTCCTTTCTTTTTTTGTTGTTGGAAGTACAGGTTAATCCGCTTTATATGCCTAGATTCTTGGAAGGAAGTAGATATATGACATATTTGTGTACATCAGTGAGCATCTGTTTTCATTTATCCTGGAACAGTACAAGGCAATACATGTCAAAGACAAGTGGCAGAGTGTTATTAGCTCAATGCATCTCCCGGTGCATTTGTTCATATTCATGTATGGCAGTGCTCCTTAAAGTTTCATTTGTGATCTGTGGAGTAATGAGCATTCACATATCACTCAGTTCTTGATGGTTTCAATGTATTTTGTAGAAAACAACATTCCTCGATGTCGACACAGCTTGGTTCATTCTGTAGAAATTATGACTTGTATAGATTTACCTAAGAGGAGATTAATAGATAATATATCAATACTGTGCAATTGAAACAAAGTGACAGGATTTTTTTTTTGTTTTTTGTAATTATATATCTACGTAATGTGTAAGAGGTTTATTTTTGTTTCATTGTGCTTCATATTGTAATGGTGTGTTGTGTATTTTGGATATATATGTGACCCTGCACCTCAAAACAAAAAGTCGCCAGACAAGAAATTTTAGTTAAGACCATATTCTGAAAGAGCAGACTTTAAGCTTTAAAATGATGTATAACTCAAATCAAATGGACTCTCCTAACCTATCTAAATATTGGAAAGAAAGCACAAACTCAGGAAAAGTGTGAACTGAGAAAAGAGGCTCTGAATTACAGTGTCTATTCAAGCACTTAATCTTTACCAAACCGTGCTGGCTGTGCGATGAATGGGACAAAAAACAGGAAGTTAACCACTAAAGTAACAACAATGAAGGGATTATCAGATTAAACTGAAATTGAGCATGCCTCATTAACACATTCTGTCCATAATTAATGCCAACTTTGAAAGCAGTAGCACCATCTTTTCAAAAGTTATTAGAGTTGAAAGTGAAGAGTGTGGACAAGGTTTTTCAGAAATGAAAAAAGGATTCTAAAGATACACCTAATCACACTATTCTACCAAAAATGTTCGAAATAAACTGCTAAATACTGTAAACACACTTTCCTGCCCGTTTTATGTTACCAAATTTTAGCGTAATGTAAAAGAAGACCCGCTCTTTCAGAAAATATGAAAAGTCAAGTTCGACTAGGTTGACCCATTTCACTTATTTTCAGTCCTCACGCAAAATCAGTGTGTGCGACTTTATGTTTGTTTTGAGGTGCACGGTCACATATGACTAATATGTTGATAATTTCCCTGAACAGATAGATCACAACATAAGATCAGTTGAGTGAAGGAAATGCTGAAATTATTTGATTTGTCTCAACATTTAAAGCATAGTTACATACATGTAGTTCTTCAGTATTAGACCACCATTTGAAAGTGAGTGGATTAATTCACAACTGATATTTCGTAGATACTTCAAAGCCTACAAAAGAGTCCTGCACAGTTGTGCTTATCACATGCTTACCCTTGCTTTTTGCTGTAGGATTTCTTGGAAAGCTCTTGTGGTACATGTACAATTCCATCAAAGTGTCCTTATTAAATGAAGCTTTCAGAGCAGTTTATATCATTGTGATGGTAATTTGTATATGTGTATACTTTTAAAATGTCTAATGCTTTGAATTACAACATTTATGCATTTCAGAGTGATCTTGTTAAGGGTATCATTAAGTTTCATGCACTCGTAGTTATATTATCCATTTATAACAATTTTATGAAAGTTTCTTTATATTCAGTTTTTGAAATATTATATGAGGATTTCATTCATGGGATATTGTACAGATTTTCTGCTCTAGTATGAATGAATATTTGTAGGCCTATATCTGGACATATTTTGCTGTTTTTGTTGCTACAGCAAGGTGTGCTGTACCATAGAAAATTAAATACAACTGTATGAATAATGCAAAACAGTTTGAAAGTACTACGTAAGATGCTACATTCATATATTTCTCATCTGTGTTCAAGACACATTTCCACACACAAATTAGTAAGAAAATATATATCTTCATTGTTGAGGCGCATAAAAAAAGCAGAGAATGAAGCGTTTTGTTGCATATATCCATATCAAAATATTGTGCAACCCTTTTTCTGCTTGTCCATGTGTTCCAAAATACTGCATTGTTGAATTATATTAAACGACTGTTCCATATTGGTGATTTTCAGTTGTCCATTAACAAGTTCAGCAAAATTTACCTAAGCTGCCATGTCCCACTTAACTTCTTTCTTTTCCTTGATGTCTATGACTGAGCTGAAATGTTGGTGATGTGTCAACTTTGAATCATTTTTAAACAAGATAACTTGTTTTTGCTTTTCTTCCACATCTATGATGCCAGATGCATCATTCTATGAAGTTATTGTACAATGTATTTCTGTTTGCCTGAGGAGATGAGTTTGATTGGCATTTGAGTAGACAGTGTATGTAAGGTGTTTCTGTGGTTGCTGTAAAGTGCACAACTTAACCCTCACCAACTTAAGATTCATGTTCACCCTCCAAACAACAAACACCCTGTGTATAGATGTGGCAACCCAATTTACATGTCACATACAATGTAGAGCTAAGATTGAGAGGAGTGCACTCTGCTTATTAAAATGAAGCAGTTTATATAAGTTTTGTTGGTATGTTTTCACTTTTATATCAAAGTTAAATTGGAACGACTAATAATTGTCAAGATTTTCACTAGGGTACCATCCATCTCAGATGTTCAATACAAGAGCATGTGTGATTGCTTTGAGTGATTACACGCACAGTGACTCTATTTTCTTTATCTTTCCTTTTGGCTATTTTGTTGTTGTTTTTTTTGCACATGCACAGACGTATTTAAAGACAGTCACACGTTTACATACCACTTGCTTTTACAGACCCCATAAAGGAAAATATTTATACAGTAAATCTTGCCTAAGTCGAATCTATTTAGACTGAAAAAAAAAATACAACATAGCGTCATCTTAGAGAACATTCGACTTATGAGGGATTAAAATCAAGAGAATATAAAGAGGACTTGAAAAGACGTTTGACTTAGGCAATATTTGAGAAGCCTTGTAATGACTTGTGCATGCAGCTTTACCACTGATTTCCATGTACAGTGTACAATATTGTAAGTAAACACTAAGCCACAGAGTCTCAACTGGAGTCAGCTGTTAGTGATGAGCTTACAATGTATGCTTCACAGCACATATTCACTGACAAGTGCTAGTCATGGTTTTAGTTTGTACTCCAGTGGGCAGTGAATGAATTTGACCACCCATGAAACCCCAGGCAACAAGGTCTTTAAACATACATGCACACCATGATACTTGTAATGTATGTACATCCTAATTTATCTTTAACCATTGATTACATTCATGCAAATAACACAAATCATTCTTTGTGCATCACAATGTAATACAATGTACAATTTGTATGTCCTGGTAGCTCACACATGATTGTATTTTAATAATGTATATGACTGTTATGTGTGATATCCACAGTACACAAGATTGACCCACACAGCAGTCACAGTCAGCATACATTTAATTACATATTGACAAGATCAAGAATGCAGTCACAAAAGAATTTGATATAAACTACTTGGGCTATTCAGGTTGTATGTGTGTGTGTGTGTGTGTGTGTGTGTGTGTGTGTGTGTGTGTGTACCTATATATTTGTATGTTTTTTTTTCCAGTCACTTTGTGTTTCATCACTAAATGTACATTGTACAGCCAATTTCAAGAGCAGATCATATGCCTTATGTTACATCGTAAGTTTGGAGCAACTATTTGAAGATATGGGAACATATCCACTACCATCACCATCACTGACACAGTCATGACATCCTCCCCCACCCCCCCCCCCCCCCCCCCCCCCCACCCCCCCCCCCCAAAGAAAAAAAAAAGTAGAGATGATATGGATCAAACACTAACAAGAGAAACATTTTGTTTTCTTTACAAAAACTTTTAATATTTTGTCAGAGAATGACATTTCTCTTCTTGTACTCCTCACACAAGATTGATGCATCATTTGCTGCCCTCACCTACAAGTGTACATGTACATGTACACCAGTTAATTCTTGTTGTCAAAGGTCTCTCAACTGTAACTACACATGTCAAAGGGTTATCAGCTTATTCTAAAATTGCAACTTTGAATTTTAGAACATATTCCATATTAGCAAAAGATGAGTTGGAACACAATGATTTTAATCTGCATAAAACAATCTGAAAAGAAAAATGCAGGTTGATACATACTAGCTTTACTTCACCATTCTAAAAGGTGATGCCAAATTTAGTACCTGATAATTTATCACAAAGTTAGCAATTTTGAGGTTTTTGCTATTGTGGCAACCAAAATTACCTATGGCAACCAAAGATGGCTCGTGAGGGATAACAATTTATTCTAGTTTATGAAATAAAAATAGAGAGTGGGCACCAATATTAATAATAATAATAATAATAATAATAATAATAATAATAATAATAATAATAATAATAATAATAATAATAATAATAATAATAATAATAATAATAACAGAGACTCCAACTCTCCCGTTTTCGACGGGAGATCTCCCGCCGAAAACCCATTTTTGCAAAATCTCCCGTTCTCCCGTTTGAGATCTAATTTCTCCCACCCTGGCTCTTTGTCTCCCGTTGGAAAGGACTTCTTACATGTTTCTATCGTATGTTGAAAAAATAAGCCGTAGATAGCACCAGAGAGCATCTAGAACCCTGGGAATGTCGCGCTTCGCACACATCAACTTTGAGTCTCCCGTTTGCTAGGGGTTTCAGGCGGGAGAATCTCCAGATCAGAAGGTACTTTGGGTTGGAGTCTCTGTAATAATAATAATAATAATAATAATAATAATAATAATAATAATAATAATAATAATAATAATAATGATAATAATAATAATAATGATAATAATAATAATAATAATAACAATAATAATAATAATAATAATAATAATAATAATAAATATGATACTGCATCAAACCATAGGAAAAATGTATTTGTGGATCTCATGATTTAACTTAAAATAAAACATGATTCGAGAGAGAACAGAGTACAATATGCTGATTAATTCACTGTACAATTATTTAGTTTGTAAGCTAATTTGACCTCGCATGCTGTAAATGTACAACATTGCTGCTGAATTTTGGCCTTTTCATATCTTCACATCTTTGAAGCCACTGCTAAACCTTTTATGGCATTCTCATCAGTACTACTAGGAATGGGTATGACAACCCAGTACCAAGTGCCTACAATAATTTTTTTTTTTTAATTTAAAAATCTCCACGACATAATGTAGGGCACAGTAGCGCAATGCCATTTATATCATTCATGAACTGTCAGTACAGTGTACAAGGAGGTGCAGGACACTAAGGAATATGTGATACAAAAGGTGGCATTGTCCAAAATTATTGAACCCTACTGTTGTGTGCTGAATTACATGACAAATTTGAACCAAATATTTGCCAATATCTCTAGCTTATGAGTGTAACACCATGACATTCAAGCATGACAAAAAGTGCATCAGGAAACTTTAATATACGATTGCAACACTGGCAATATTTCATGAAGTTTCAGGCTACAACTGTACATTCTAATCATTTGAGAGGGAATACCACTGCCAGGACTTTTATAGGACAGTGTATGTAGTAACTGCATATATTCATTTCCCTTCTCTTAATGAAAAGCATGAGAAGGTAATAAAATCATCCGGTGCCACTACACACAAAATGGTTCGTCCCTTCTTATCTTTTTAATTCTTCTCTCACTGACATTGATCCCTCACAATGCACTGACATGAAATCCCGAATGATGTTACACCTCAATGTATCAAATTTTGAGCCTGTGATAGGCACAATTCATTATCCTTTGAATCGTTTGCATAACAGCATTCCAACGTCCCAAGATGGTTTGCGCCTCTCAGTGAGTCAGCAACCTTCTGCCTCTGATCATCCGCCTCCAGATCACACCGATCCCTCCCTGGGTCTTCATCCGCTTGTGAAACCCGTGCTTGGTTTTCCTCTTCCTGTTGCTGGGCTGGTACTCGTTCCCCCGTGCCTTCCCTCTGCAGGGCTGCTGGCACGAGATCTCATTGGTGCATTGTCCAAGTAGTGATGATGAACCAGTCTGGGGTGATGCCGACATCACGCTCACAGGGTGTGATGCAAGCCAGAGCATCCGTCTATGAGCGACTGGATGTGGTGTATTGGGGATTCTTGAGCTGTTCGGGGCTGATGAGCACACAGGCTCCCACACACCATTTTTGACAGAATGGAGACTGCAGCTGACCAACCTTATTGATACACGAAAAGAAAAGCATAATTTTGTAAAATTTCTCATGAGCATATTCTCTATTCAAATGCCACTCACACACAGTCACTACATGCCATCAAAAGTGTGCTATTGAATCACACACACATGAAAGTTTGTTTGTTTAAGTTCACTGAACTATCTTCATTAGCCAAGACTGGATTATAAACATTTATATCGTCGCTGGGGCGACAAGACCTCGTATCTGAAATTTTGGTGAAAATGACTTTTTTGGATCAATGGTCAGATAATCAATAAAGAGATGTCCTGTCCAAATCCTAGTTGTCTTACCCCCAAAATAGAGCCTCCACAGCATGTCAAAGGACAGGCTTTCCCATTTTATACAATGCTTTGGCTGCCATGTTTTTTTGCTCTCCTGAACATTTGACATTTTGTAGATCATACAAGGTCTTGTCGCCCCAGCGATGTAATACTCACATGAAAACTGCTCCATCACATTGCTACACAAATTAAACATGCTTGCCATCTTCCTGGCTCATTTAAAGTGTTGACTGCAGGGATGCCAAGTTCAAAAAAATTTTATGAGTGAGATTTTCATGACTCGGCATCTCGGCATGCGAATGTGCGAGCGAGCGAGTGTGTGGGAGGGGTTTTTCCCCCCTGTGGCCTCCCATGGTAGGGAGCTTTTTCAACTTTTAGCTCTTAATGGTGCGATCAGGTGCATACTTAAGTGACTGTTTTTTACTTATTTTGAAAGACAAAAGGGAAATATACCTTCAATTGCAACTATCACTTTAATCTTTGAGCTATGCTCATTATTACTACGCCCAAGTTGCAGACTTCGCCCAATGCCTGAGAAAAATGGGTGTCATGCGTGAGATCGCGAGATGGCCCCTAAATGCTTGAGTCTCACGCAGAATGCGTGAGACTTGGTAGCTCTGTGATTGTATTTGTATCATGTACAGTATAATCAAATTAAAATTCCATAGAACCATTAATGGTTAGCACACACACCAGCACAAAAATGTGGTTCTGATAATGAAAGACATTGATTGAATCAATTTTGTTTAATATTGGCATGTGTCTACAAATTGTAGATCTGAATATTATACCCCATTTTTAGGGAAAAACTTCCTGGCTGGAAACATCAACTATGAGTCATTTGACATAACATTATAAATGACCTAAAGTTGTATCTACACTGTCATGTACACTGTACTCACAAATTTAGAGCTAAATTGAGGTTAGGAATGAGATCAAAAATCAAAAAGTCAACAAAGAGGAATACACTATACAGATGCTTTCATTTTAGCTTTGTCACATACATGTATATTGTCATGTGTCATGGTTATCATGACAATGTTGTCAGCATTGAATAATATTGGCACTCTACCTGCAAGAGTACTGAGTAGTATTAACAATTAACAATTAAATCTTAGGGCCTAGTAAATTTAGGATCTCTTTCTCAATCTTGAATAGCTTAAATAAAGGGTTTTACGTTCGACAGAAAACAGAGATTTGTCATTTGACAAAATGCTATGACATAGGACCCTACACATTTCATTTCATTTCATGTGAAATTGTTTACAAACCATGATAATACAAGCAATTACTTAGCACAAGCGCGAAGCACTATGTTGACCGGTTTACCTCTAAGGGCTCTGCTATGTAAACAGCCGAAAGTGCGAAACATGCGCATGCACAAGTGTGGATAGACAGCCTCCAGCAAGAGTACTATCCCCACATAATTTGATGCACGTGGGGCAACGCTTTACATACCGTGCATCTAAATATCAAAACAGCAGAAGAAATTACCTTGCAAAGCTGTTACTAGAGGCTGACCAAACCTGTTGACAGAGTAGTCGAAGTACCATTTTCGGCAATAGCATTACATGTGTAACCACTTAGAGCAGAAGTGGGTAGAACGGACTTCGTCTTTGCCGTCGACTATTCAACATGAGATTATGATGATAAGTGACTTCACGTTCCGGTGCTAGTGTAGTTAGCGGTGTAGAATCTTCGGTGTGCTGTGTACCTTGCTAGTGCTATCTCAGCATTTAGCACTAGCACTAACACCGAACTTGAAATCACCCACTTGTACTGGCCTCGACTCCGCAGTGTGAAGGATCAGGAGTGAGCGTTCACCTCGCGAACCGGATACTGGTACAATGTACCATGATGACACTAATGGGCCATTCTCCGATAAAGCGTGTAATTACCGTTGTAGAAATGACAAAAAATCAACATCAGAGATTTCATTTATTTTTCATCATTTCAGAAACTTCAATCCCTTAGGAATACAAAACAATCAATGGGTGATTTTTGAGAGCCCATACTTTTCCTAGAAACATTTCCAAACGTAGAGTCCTTTTTTTTTTTTTTTTTTTGCATACCGGTATTCACTATTATCAAAACCAAATATCAGATACGTTACCAGAGGTAGCATCAAAAAACTGTTGATTGTCTGCTTATTTCTTGCTTTAAAATGGCAATGATAATGTAAAACTACAAGCTTAAACATCTACAAGCATGGTGGAAACATTTTGGAGTCAGCTTTGATCTAATCTGTAATAAGAATGATCGTAATCTATAAAATGAAGGCTAAATAAAAGTTAAGAACATGTACATACTTCGGCTTGAAATATGTTTCCCTAATCTAACTTTTTACCTGCATTTGAATTACAACAATAATCTCATTGATTATGTATGCAACTTTATGAACAAGTATTATACCTCTCACAAAAAGCAAATGCCAGGTAACATCTCTGTCAGATTAAATACATTTCGGATCGAAAGAAGAACGGTGCGTGGTAACGTATCTGACGCATCAGACGTTCCGTTAGTATACAATTTTAAACCCAACACCAATCATGCCAATATATTCATTTTAACTTGTAAGAACATCACAATATGATTATTTTCGTTAAAACACCGCACTTCTAAACGTTAAAAAAATGTTCTCGTCATCGATAGAAGATTAGATCATTCTTCAATAAAACTTTGAGATGTACGTAAAATACGAGTCAAGCAGGCACAATTCCACAATCACAATGCTTCTTTTCTGATATAGTTCCGAAATTTTGTTATTATGATACACGGAAGACGGTAAGAATGAAATTGGAAAAGATATAAGCAAGTGATAAACATAAATTCAAATTCCTTTGTTCCTGTCTGTAATAAATTAGGTCTGAAGAACCAATAAGCGATGGTAACGTATCTGACAAAGTATTTATGTTTATTGACATAATAAACTACCAATTTACATCAAACCGCGATCACTCAAACATATGATTCAAAAACCTGATGCAAAACGTTAGAAATTGTTAGACATGAAATCCTATCGATATTTTCAGAACATAAACCTGCAACGAAGGGAGTGATCTTGACTTTAACCATAATACTAACCCCATTTTATGTAAATAAGATGCAACATTACAATGAAAGGTAATAATGAAAGGTAGACCGTTCATGTAATTGCGTTTGCTGTGAAGTTGAAAAAAAAAGGTGGGTACCAAAACTCAGCTTCTAACAGTCTAAAGTCTTTCTATGTTATTGTGGAACATAACACGCACACAGGCACACACTCAAACACAACAAAGCAGAAAGAAAATGAATTTGTAACATGTCTGACGGCATTTTTTGTAAATGCCACAATAAGTGATAGTACATTTCTGGTTTAGATGAGTATAGGTTTTAACCTTTTGCAAGATAATCGAAATCCACTTACACGAAATACTTTACAGCATATAACTCTATGAAGAATTAAGTATTTACTTCATGAAAACGGCCCCGAAGTGACTGAGATGTCCAAAGTAAATTACAAGAAAGATGTCCAATTAAATGGAGATGAGCCACCACATTTTGTTTGAAACTTATTCTTGTACTTTGGACATATCGGCCACTTCAAAACCGATTTTCTTCAAATAAACTCCTAATTCCTCTTAGAACTATCCTTTTAGCAAGTCATAACAAGAGAGCCCGTTGTAAACCGGTTAAATCCGCGCGCAAAAGCGCGGCGCGGATAACCTTTTATTTTGTTGGTAACGTATCTGACACTTTTGATGGTGACGTATCTGACGTGCTTTAAAAAAATTTTTGTTGTGTGATTAATCATTGCCTTAAGTATTCAAAAGCATCTGAGCTTCGTTTTTATTTACAGCATCCTTTTTTCTAAATGAATCAAAGTTTAAGTAACGTATCTGATGTCAGCTTATCGTAACATGAGGCTTCCGCGGCTTCGGATCAGTATATTTATTTTGTAACATGGCGACATGGGGTTTTTAGGGTTACATCAAACTTCGGATCGTATTTCTAATATTATCCCGGACGTCCCAATAGCTTTATTGGTATTTATTTTACAGGTCAACCCTCTCAGATGAATTTAAGCAAAAACATTGATTTCTGAGGGACAAAATATCGATTTAAACTGTATAAACATGCTGGCGATCACGAAAATCGCAGTTTTGCACGCTTTATCGGAGAATGGCCCTAATACATTCAGATGGCTTAGGACCTAACCCTACAAATCCCGGGGGTGGGGAGGGGGGGGGGGGGGCACATTGTGACTCCCTACCATATTTTTATTTGGAACTCCTACGCCTTTTCCCCAATTTCAACTAAATTTGGTGACTTTTCCTAAAATTTTATTGCGAACACTTTATGCGCGCTATAATTGAGCTACAGTATATTATGTCCGATATTGCTGTTGCCTTGGTAACTGTACACTGACAACCATGTCAGTCAGATTTTGCATGATTTTCTGTTCCAATTTCAGTTAACAATATAATAGGGTGGATGAAACGGGGGTTTCTTGGGTATAATTTGGTGAAGGACCAAAATCTGAACTACAAATATGGTCATAAATCACCCTGAAATGGTTTTTAAATATCATATTCTTCATTTTTGTATGACATAGGCATATTCTTTATTTTTGTATGACAAAGGCATTCTTATTCTTCTTCTCGAGTCACTACGCAGAATGGAACTTTAGATTCCTCCAATCTAATGTTGGATGCACTGCCTGGCACAGGGTGATAGAGCTGCCAGATCCTCTTTTGTGCAAGACTCTGGTAGAAGTGGACAGACCAGGAGATGTTGCATTATAGTCTGCTCCTCCACACACGCAGGCGGTGTCATCATTCTCACTATACCCCCACTTTGCTAGGTTAGATTTGCAGCGGCCGACAGCACTTCTTAGGCGATTGCAGCAAGACCAGAAAGGCCACTGTGCCTACTGGCGCCTGATGGTGTATAGTTTCCTTAGGGCTGGTAGTAGACACTGTATGCAGTGTATGGGTATTAAAGACGTTCAATCCACATGGATACACGCTGATATCAGGGCTTTTGTTCAGTGCCTCTACAGAATGCATGAAGTTGCGCCTGGATTCTAGCCTCTTTCTTGATCAAAATCTGAACAGGGCCTCATTCAAGAACCCCGACAAAGTTGCAGGAGAAACAACCATCCACACGTAATTGGACTACGTACTTTATTCAACGTAAGAACGAAACTTGGATTGAGAGGTTTTGTGATGAGTGCTGAAAGGAGGCTCATATTTCTGTGTTCAATAAACCATATTAAAATTACAAAATTTAAGTCAGTAGTATGAAATGAATGCAAGTTTACGATTATAAAATTGTAAACAATATGATTAGGTAACTTTTGAATTATACTCATTTAGAGTGCCATTAGTTTTTTTTTTGTGTGTGTGTGTGGGACACGCTGTATAACATCTTGTTCTTGCCATTTGGGGGGACACATCACAGACCCTAGGTATCTAGGTGGGCTTTCTTCCATACGTTCCTCAGGCTCGATTTAGTGGGAGACAGAAGGGAGCGAGAGGTTCTATTGTAACACCCCCTCCACCCCCCCCCCCCCCCCCCAAAAAAAAAGGAGTAGCGAAAATGCTTATAAGGTCATTGTGCACTAATTTTTTATTTGATTCTTTGATTGTTTAAATTTATTTTACATTGTTTTATTGCTATTTTGCTTGCCGATGAAAATTTTTGAAGCCCTCTCAAATGTCCATTATTTTAAGGTGGATCCGTGTCCACCCCCTCTCTTTCTCCCTTTCTCTCCTTCATTGCTTTCATTCTGGTTCGGTGAGTGCTATTTTTATTCACTGATAATTCCTTTCATCAAAGACAATTCATTTTCCAGAATGCTGTTGATCTCACCTTGACTCAATCAAAAATAATGTTTAGGTTACCGCCAGTAAGCTGTCTTTAAACATTCTTTCAGTAGAATGTAGACATGTTGAGCAATCTAGTCTCACGGCCCATCTAGTCTCATCGAGTTATGAGTGCCTATTCATCGAATTGTTTATAGTAGGTGCATTATTCACATTCTTTTTCATTATATTGTTTCTAAGTTTGTGTTGGAGGGTGTAGGGGTGTGGTGTTAGGAACAAAAGACACTGCTCTTTTTCTTCCTCTTTCTCCTCCTCCTATCAATTCATCCTCCGTCTCCTTCTCCTCTGCTCTGGCAGAGTTCTGTGAGACTTGACGATGATTGTGTGAAGATGGTGTTCGCCTAACCTCATGCTTACAGTAATACGCCATCTACGGCAATAACGTGGCAAATAAACTCAAAATAATAGCCAGAACTTTTTACTCTGCCATAGAAGTGTTTTCCATCAGAATTTCGACGAAGCTCGCTTTCAAGCCTAATAATCAACGTGTTAAAGAACCCTGTAGCCATGAAGTATTTTGTTTTCGTATTTTGTTATTGTATGTAGAAATCGAACCCGTGATAACTATACGCTATATGCTTAAAACAGCCCTATTCTCTCTGCCTCATAAAGCGGAGTACATATTACATACATTAATATGTATGTATGTATGTATGTATGTATGTATGTATGTATGCATGCATGAATATACTAAATTAATGATTACAATTAACAGAGTGTGTGTGAGTGCCTGTGCAGGCGTGTTATGTAGATACATTAAACAGATAGATAGATAGATAGATAGATAGATAGATAGATAGATAGATAGATAGACAGATAGGTATATATACCTATCTATCTATCTATTTATCTATCTATATATCTATCTATCTATCTATCTATCTATCTATCTATCTATCTATCTGTTTAATGTATCATAATATGTTCATTATACATATAATACATAAATGTATGTATATATAAATATATGTATATATATATATATTATAAATATATACATATATATACATATTCATACATATTCTTTTAAGCTCTTCAAAAATATAAAAGGTTATGCCGTGTATATTGCAATCCTATTTTTACCATGTCTACTCCATGAAGAGTTAATAGTATCATCTGCACCTGAGTGGCAGCAAGCATGTAAAAATCGAATAGTAAACTATCAAAAAGGTATGTTTCTATATGTTTTCTTTTATTACGAATGATGTAACACAAACAATGACAACTGTACATGACACAAACATTTACATAATACAAAGTCTCACATAGCAAAAAGTATCAAAGAGTGATCTATATTATGTACAAAACGACGCAAAACGATAAAAAAATGTGTCAAGGTTAGAGCTAAGAATAATGTGGAAAGCACTAAAACCTGGCTGATGAATACATTTTATGGCAAGCTAAGAACATGTGGATATCAAATACATTCTTTTCTTGTCTTTTCCTTTATTTTGGTGAAACATGACATGCTATAAGAGGAAAAGCATTCACAGATTTCATAGGGCCTTATGTAATGATAATATTGATTTCATGTCCACTGGTGTCACGATTTTTACTACCGTGGTATAAATCGTCACTAGATAACATTGGTCAGGTTGATGTCTTTATGTACATTTATTTTGCGCAGTCCAAAGTTTGGTACATTGTACTATAAAACTACATGAATAGTTTAACATGTCCAATATGTGGCCTCGTGCGGACGCTTTAAGCCGACGAGAGCGCCATGCGCGAATTTCTCCTCTGCTTGACGACGAAAAAAGCGATCCCAGCGAACACTACAACGATGACGATGACAGCAATGGTGGCTCCTGCCACGGTGGATGCCGAGACTGCCTGCGACTTTCCTCTGGCGTCCTTCACGAGGTGTGGGTTGTTGTTAAATGGAAGCCGATCTGCGGTGTTGTATGTACCTGCACCGTAAGGGGAACCGCCCATTCCGGTACCGCCGGCTGCAGCAGGAACGCCTCCACCTCCAAAAAATGGCTGTCCGGCACCAGCACCATATCCCGTTCCATATCCGGCGCCGTTTCCTGGGAATCCTCTCTGCTGGCCACCGTTATAGCCGACACCAGACCTTTGGCCTTGACCTTGGCCTTGGCCCTGGCCCATGAACCCTCCTCCTCCGCCTCCAGCACCGCCGAAGCCGCCCACACCCCCAGCGCCCGCCGCACCGCCAAAGCCTGCCCCTGCAGCACCTACCGGGTCGTATGCGTTGAAGCCTGTATTCTCGCCCGAGTTGCCGAGATCGGGCCCTGCCAGCTGGTCCCCATAGTCCGGAAACTCACCAAATGGGTCCGGCTGGGCTGCAGCCAAGCCTACGTGTGAAAAGATTGACAAAAAAACTTGAAAATGATAATGATGTAATAACACGCTGTTCTAAAAAATTATCGATTCGCTCGCCTGCCAATCAAATCACTAGTTTGGAGTAAAGAAGAAAAACTTCTTCTACTTTCAGAAACAGATGCTTACAAACTATTTACTTTCTTATATTTCGCATGCTATAGGTACTTACTTTTATATGTTATTATCATTATCCTTTTTCTTGCTTGATCCATTTCGTCATGGATTAAACATCTTGTACAAGGATAGGTGAAAATACTAGAGTATAGAATACATCTACGGGGGAAATCTAGCGTTTCGCTTTGAAGTTATACTCAAGCAATGAATTACTGAAAAAAAAACAACTATCAAACCTCTCCTTTGAATATCGGATATCATTTCTAGATATCCTGTGAAGTAATAAGATATCTCCTATCGTTTCTGTTTCACTAAATTTTCATATTATTCATTGTTTCTTCTTACAACAATTTTATCACTAAGCAATATCATACGATGAAGTTAAAGGAAGAGATATTTTATTTATCTTTGTTTTTCGAGAATCTAAAGCTGTATCAGAAGTGAATTGCAGGGTATGATGAAGGTCAACCACATCTAGCAGATATCGAAAAGTGAGAAGACATTGTCAATGTACCTCAAATCGAATGCTTGGCAAGCTGGGTTGCAGCTCGTTACTCCGAAGGTTCTTTAGTCCGAAGGTTCGTTATTCCGAAGGTTCATTAATCCGAAAATGCAATAGGGTTCGTTAATCCGAAAATGAACAAAGCTCGTTGTTCCGAAGGTTCGTTACGGACCCTATATCACTTCGGATCAACGAACCTTCGGAATAACGAACCCTATTTCATTTTCGGATTAAAGAACCTTCGGAATTACGAACCCTATTTCATTTAAGAATAAACGAGCCTTCGGAATAGCGAATCCTATTTCATTTTTGGATTAACGAACCTATGGAATAACGCTACAAATGTTCGGAATAACGAGCCCTTTTTCATTTTCGGATTAACGAACCTCAAGGTATAGGGAATTTGTGTGTTTCGGATTAACGAACCTTCGGAATAACGAAGCTTCGGAATTACGAAGCTTCGGAATAACGAACAGCACCCGGCAAGCTGTGCCACGGTTTGTTTCAGCATGAACTTATTTTGTCATGTACAGTTCTGAAGAGTCTTAAGGATTTTTCCTGACAAAACATATTTTATTCAGGCTCCTTTAAAGGAAAACTCACAGTTTGAGAATAGTGCAAAATTCATGCAAATTGTACCACAGGATGAAAAATCTGCTAACTCTGCTTTCTTGTCAAAAAGTAGCGAATAAAAAATCTAATGTTTTTTTTTCGCCCATTTCCTTGGCTACCCACTATTTTAATATTCGAATAATTCATTTCATCTGATCTAACTTTAATTCTTAGTTTAATGATTCATCTAATCCATAACTTTATCCCTTCACAAAGTGCATTAATATTGCTCTAGGCTCGATGAAATTCTCGTATAAAGATGTTCCTGCAATTCGCATTACTGGTCGCTCACATGAAGAATTCATTTAATTTCATTTTCCTTTTTTTTCTTTGTTTATCCATACTTTCCACTGATATTTCGACTATCACCTCTCCTTCATGTTCTTCGGTGTATAAAATACATTAGTTATCATTCCTTCCCCGTTTTCCAGGGGCCTTATATCGAATCTTGAAGAAGCCCACTATTATCAACTTGCGCTTTCTATTGTTACCCTTACAAAACATGCTGTAATCTGCCAAATTTCCGTTAATTTTTACCAAGGAAATTGCTAAAGATGCTGCAGCATCAGTCTCCTTCACACGGTAATGTATAAAGCCGGCTGTTATCAATTCAAAATTCCTCACGTGTATCCTTCAACGCACTAACGCATCGGTTTGGAACCACATTTATTATCTGATGAATCAGGATTTCTGCATCTTGTAAAAATAGAATTTTGTCCAAACCTACCCAAGAGTTAGGGTAATATGCACGGCAATACAGTATGTTCGTTTCAGCAGGCAGTATGCCAATCTAGTTAATTGACAACAGCGTTCTTCTGGCTTGAAACTTCTAGATGGTGAGAATGTTTAAAAATGGAATAGCTGTGACATTGAGAATCGCGCGCTGTATTTATCCCTTGTCACCATTTTCTCGCCAAGCGATGATCAAATATTTCCTTTTTATTCCTTCTAAAGATAGACGAACAATAAGGAGACAGTGGGCACAATCTACATTCCTATGGCTTAATAAGTTCAAGAGAAAACAAAGAAACGTGAACAATATGAACATGTCATGTGGTAATGATCTGTTAAAGATTAATCATGCTCATCTGAAAAGTATCAGGAACAATAGTCGGGTTCTATACCGCTTTCACGCCATACGGTTAAACAACAACTATTTGGAGCACAAAGTATAGTAGAAACATTTTAAATGTCTGAAAATGCTTTTGAAGGAATGCATTTAGAATTATTCTTGATAAATCTGCATGCCATTTCAGCACTCAAAAGAAATATCCCTTGTTGTGTGTGTAACCATTACAGCTATGGCAGAATGGCAGAATGCTCTCAACAGGTAAAAAAAAGGAACAGTAAAAATTGAAATTGATATCAAATAAACATCACCAGGTTGGCCTATTGTTTCTTCGACTTCGTCACAAAAATAAGATCTAAATGGAATGGAAAAAAAAATAAACATAAACGGGGAAGAGATGTTACTTCCATACGATGAACATCAGGTCGCTGTTTTTTTTTTCAAGAAGCAAAATGAAAATAGTTATCGTAAAAAGCATATATCCATATCCATCTATCTATCCATCTATTTTGTACATGTTCTTATTTATCTATTTCAATACATACACATGTATGTAACTCACAGTATTGTTGAATAAGTGAATAATGTAACTCTATCATTTGATAAGAGCTGTTTGAATGTACGAAGCCTAACGAGGATATGACCCAGCGGTGAAACAAGGGCCCCGATAGCATACGCCATCAAGAAAGTTGCTCCGATAGCCTATTGCTGGTGTAAGTCATCCGGATATAGGTTACGCGCAAGGTGCGATTAGTCTAATTGATTGATCCTGACATATGGTCCAGCCGCCCTCACATGCAGGTGTTGAAAATCATTCCCCTCCTATTGGCCACTCGGTCTGAATGGCTAGGATTTTTAGATTCTTCTTCCTTCAATCTTTCTCTCCTCCTCCTTTTTCTGCCCTACTTTTTTATCTTTTATATTAAAACAACAGCAATTATTACTTTTATAAATATCAATATTTTTTTATAACTATTATTAGTATTACTATTACCGTTACCATAACTATTACTACTACAATTACTTTTACTATTACTATTGATATACTATTATCATTTCTTTCACTTTTAGCAACGAGATAACTTGTTAATTCCAGTTATGATGTACGAAACCTTTAATACGTTGTTAAGTCTTTAAAGGCTGCAAATTAGTTGACATCAGTGAAAATAAAACTTGGCAAGATTTTACAAATTTACTTATAGTCTTAGAAATTATTCTTATCAGTCTCTGTGAATTACTAACGCCAGGAAAATGATCAAGGCTCTGCTTTGGACACTCTTAAATGACAAGAATGAATAACATATCCTTGAATTGAAGAGCAACTAAAGATACATTGTAGAGAAAGAGAATGAAATTCACGCACGCGCACAGTGACGTCTAGACCTAAGTATCATGAAAGAAATATGGTGTGCAGGGCGTGACTTTTCTTTTTTTACAAGAACTAGACGAGAATCTTCATTTGTTTATGAAGAAAATATTGCTTAGGGTTGATAAAAAATACTAGTACATACAAAAACCGTATGTCTAGCATCAAGTATGAATGATTTCATGATTTTTTTTTTCAAGAAGACAGGGTGCATTCGTTTACGGAAATCCATTTATCCCCATACCATTGTGAACATGATTGGAGTACTTAGCAGTTTAATGAACAAAATTCTTGATGACTGAGATATCTTACGATACAATTTTAACACATGAATGATAACAGCATGACAAACAAAAGGAAGTAGAGAACAGAATTTCTATCTTGAACAAACTAATTTAGAGGGCCAAATGCGTGCATTCAATATTAAAAAAAAGCACAACTACTTTAATAGAATTTACTTCTTAGATCTTCTAGGATTGGTCAAAATTGTGCTGATAAAACTGATTTCATCATGGGCACTTTTCTTTTATTGAAAAAAAATCAAAATGTATATCGGCATCGTAGCACCTGGGAACACGTAGCTCACCAGCGCTCCGTCATTTTTTCCCCCAAAAGATGAGCGGGAACTACAGGACGTCTAGACCATTTGAATTAATACTTACAGTACATAATTGTGATAAAATAATTGCTGTACTCACCGAAGCAGGCAACCAGGCATGCTGTGAATACATTCATGGTGTTAGACTTTCGCTGGAATTACTTTTTTCCCCGCAGATGAATCCGGCAAACTAATGAGCACGGTAAGTTCTCCCAAAGCAGAATATGTCACCGTTTGCATCGAGTCTGTGGACCACTCCCCACTTTATACCCGGAGCCGCTGCGAGAAGGAGGAAACGAAAGTTAGAGGGGGAAAGGAACTCAGTCTGGGAGCGCTGATTGGTTGAAAGCGACACGCACGTAGGAGGGGCACGGAAAGGAGCTCTCCGAAAATAACTGATACGCTCTTCAAGGGAAAAGACCGACAGAATAGATTGGGAAATGTGATTACAAGGGACTTGCAGAGAGAGAGAGAAAGAAAGAAAGAAAAAAGATAATAATCCAGAAAAATATTGAGAAAGTGAAAACCTAAAGATATTTATATAGACGCTATACACGTATGGTAACACCTCGAATAGCGGCGTAACCGTAGAGTTACACTCTCCGTTGTATTCACTTACCTTAATTCTATTATGCTCCTAGCTTCTATACAATCTTTGGGAATATTACGTCTTAACGACTGAGGCGAGTATCGGAAAAGGTGGCAAATAAGGTAACTGGGGTAAATACTTCATCAGAACACTTTTTGCCACTCTTTGCTTTATTCATTGAAGTCAGTTGTCAGACATAATCTGCTAGAAGGTAAATTGTAAAGAATTTCAGTGTGAAAACATGGCAATTCTCCATAATATGCCCTCGCTGCTCCAAGTACGTCAAATCGCGTTTCTTCTGTTGATTGACATGATTCCAATCAACAAGGTGACTGTGAACAAGCTTCAAATGAATTATGATTCAAGTCTACAAACATTGCCTCCAGAAGGTGCATGCAGTCAAGATATTCGCCAGAAACCAAATATCATCGTTAGACACAACATTCTGGCATGTTTTCATTTCTCATAATTAGATTATTACATTTTGTCGAAAAATCTGCAACCTGTTTAATCCTTGCCTTGATAGACGGATGCTCAGCTCTTGAATCGATCTGGATTATCACGGTTATGTAATCCTGACGAATGAGAGGTGTAACGTACGGAGGCATAAGATGAAGAGGACTAACGGTGGACCGTTCGATGCTCTCTCGAAAGGTTGGGAGTGGACAGGGCCATCGGCAGTTGCTCATTTCTGACTCTATTTGCCCAAATCTCTGGACTGACTCACGTCACTTTGTAGATTGGCGCAGGAGGGGGTACCGAGAGGGAGATGATACGACGCACTCTCTCCTGTGCTTAAGCCGATACCTGCCATCAGTCGGTATTATCAATACAGTGTGCCAAAGTCAAAGATGCTAGGGGTTAAAGTTTGTTAGGATAGGGCCTCCTTTTGATTCGATTTAGATCAAGCGAGGAATTTGGCAAATGACGTTAGGCAGGCGAGAAACTTAATCCCAAGACTCTTAAAAAAAAGAAAGAAAGGAAAGAAGAGCATGGCGGCATACTTCATGGCATACCACCGACAGACAATCTGACAGGCACACACACACACACACACACACACACACACACACACACACACACACATACACACATACACACACACATACACACACACATATTATATATAACATGCACCGACATTTATATCTTATATCTATCTATATTATATATACGTAATTTTCCAAGATTCTTTCATCATCATTCTCATGTAGGATTAATTCAATTTAAGTAAAATATGCGTTTCAGATCCCGTTGATGAATTTTCTTGCATTGATATAAAGATAATTAAAAAAAAACAAGCTCGTAAGCACTAACACCCTGACTTGTAATAATATTGGGATTCATAAAAGAAATCCTCAATGGGATCTAGTAACCATGGACGTTACAAAGTTAACTTTTATTGAAGGAGAACAAGTTTAAGTAACTCTTCTTTTAGATGATCATGTAAAGTATGTCTAACATATATGCTAGTATGGAGGAATATGAATTCTGTAAAAAGCATAGGAATTTGTGAATGGAAAGTGAAATACATTGTATGGCAGCTAAAGATGCATTCCTAAACCAGCAATGACAGTCAGATATTGAACACTTTTCCCGTTGGTGCAGGAAAGTTTCAAAAATTTCTCAAATGCAAATTCGACAAAAATTAAGCATGTAGCTAGGCGCTATAAGTGAGGTCATCATAGCTGTCCGTTTACATGTTGCTGTTAGGACATTTCGAGGAGAGCACATTTCTATATCTTTATTAGCGTGGAATGCATGTGTTTATTATTTCTTCTGTTTTGTTTTGTGTATTTTAGCAAGTTTATCATTTAAATGGAAACTCATGAATCATAAAATTTCCTTTTCATTTAATAGTGGCGATTTGAGTACCAATATAATTATAATTTCATTTCCACAATGTGGCCCATAAAGAATGAGTTTAATGAGCGTATGTGTGTGTGTATGTGTATTATCAAAGGTTTTATTAATTCCTCTTCTTTTCCGATCACTTGGTTGAAACTAATGTTTCCAGCCGGTGTTGGCATATATAAACAATGCTATAGACTATTCAGCATTGTTTCAGTCATGTATGAAAATGGGGAAAGGACCGTGAAAAATACTCTCCTGTGTCTTTATGCATACCTTCAAGTGAAATAATCACAAGTTTATTAACTTCGATTAAATTAATGATAAATGCGTCGAGTTGTCGTCATTAAAAGTGATTGACAAATTGCAATTCATTATCGTAAATAAACAGCCGAGTATATTTGCCCATGTTTGTTTTTCTTTATGACTGTTACCCAAACACTGAATAATTTATGTTTATCTACGTCGATGAAGGGCAATTGTCAATTAGTTTCATTACATTATGTACCTTTTCAATGTGTTGAAACATATCGAGCTGTCAAAAAAAAAATTGATGATGATTCAAGCGAAGAATTTCCAGTCATTTTGCAAAGTTACGCTCCACAAAGAAAATTACGCGTCGAACACAAGTCATGTCTTGCTTTGAACTAAAAATATTTTATTGTGTCTTTTTTTAAAGCATGGACTCTGATGAAAACTTATACTTACATGTTCAGATGATGCTATTACTAGTTAGTGACATTTTGTATATTTTACATGCATGAAATATAATGGCATTTAGTTATGAATGCTAAAACAATTTGTACATTATAAACACCTCATATTATACATAAAATGTGTTCTTCATCGAAGAAATCTTTAGTACTTAGTGTATTTAGTACATAATTTTTTTTTGGTGAACAGGGAACGCTCTGTAATTCCGTGCGATTATTCTGTATGTCATTGCAGTGCGTTGGGGCGCCTCCGATGCATGCAATATTTCGGTTAAAAGCTTGCCTTTTTCATATGATTTTATCACTGAAGTGTTGCCATGAATCATTTAACAAATAGACAAATGAATTCACTTGGGTCATGCAGAAATTTCCACAAACATACACACCTATCATCATGGTTTGATATTTAGCTGCCAAGCGGGTCCGTTAACGTACGTCTTGATTTCAGAGTTAGCCAAAACTGACGTATGCAATCAAGTATTATAGTTAACCACAATTATGAAATCATGAAATAATGTAATAAAAAATAAATCGATTTCCTTCATAAAATTGCACGTATAATATCTTTAAACAAGGAAAAAGCTATGCGCCATGATTTTGCAAAATCCTAACTTTCTTATTTCTTTTTTAAACTTTTGCCGAGTGTGAAATAAGTTTCAGGATCACATAAGGAAGCCTGCGAAAACATATTTTAGGGAGTTGCTTTTACTTTAGTGATATCAAAGTGATTCCATTTTGTGCAGTAAGTATGAGTTTGTTGAAATGCTCATTACAACTAGTACACTACCTCAGTCAATTAATGAAAGAATTGGAGACAGTAAAACATCGATAGGACAATGTTGCAAATCAGTTCGCGTATGATTGAAAATCATTAGGCTATGAATGGATGTTGGATTTTTCACAATCATTTTTCAACTCTGCGTTCTCCAAACACCGCATGGTCACTCATCAATTTCAAGGTCTAACCGTAAGCATTCACCCTGATAAGACACCAGACGAGACTTGCTCAAACAAAGACATAAAAAACAATCGGCATAATCTGATGATTGTTCGATTATTAAAATAGTGTTCCTTTGTCATTCGTCACAGGTTGGGTGCGGATTCTACAGACATAGTTACGTCTAGACAGTACCCCTTGTGACTAGTTCCCCGATGGGAGACAGAATTTGTCTGTATAGAGGAGTGTGTTCATCGCTGATCAGATTGCTCCGTTATCGTCCAAACGATTGTATCGATCGCCGAAAGATCTGAATTTTAGCTCGTGCCAGCCGTTTGATTCACTCGACGGTTTGTCGGCCTCCTCCATGGTGAACTGATGATATTGGCCCAGTCCCGCCTTTCGTCGCATTCTGACGACGATCGCCAGGAGAACACAGACGATTACGACAAGGAGAAGACCTCCTAGTACCGTGGCGATGATGACGATCTTGTTTTCGGCTTTCTGAGTCTTGGTTGATGCGTGGCCAGCATGGTTTGTATTATGATTGGCATCATTTCGAGGCGTCGCCGTGCCACTCACTTCAATCTTATTGGCGTCAGTAGTCACTCGTTGCGCGAGTCTCGTGGTTGCACTGGCAGTGGAAGGTATGATGGTAGTCGTTTGGATTGTGGTGGTACGTTGGCGAGTTGTTGTAGGTGTCTGAGTGGTGGAAGGTGTGGTTGATTGAGACGTTGTCATCGGAGTCGTGCTCGTAGTTGTCTGTCTTGTAGTAGTTGCTCGCTGGGTCGTTGTAGCTCTCGTTGTTATACGAGTCTCAGTGCTCGCGGTTGTCAATGAAACTGTTGTTATAGGCTTACCAGACGAGGTTGAACTTTGCGTTGTGGTGGGTGTTGCAGTAGAAGTTGTCGGTTGGGAAGGACTTGTTTCGAAGTACTCGCTACCTTCGCTTCCCTCACTTTTCTCGCTGTGACTCCAGCCATCGTATGACGATTCGATGAACTCGCTTGGCAGCCAGTCTTCGGTTGTTGTCGGCACGGGTGGTATGGTAGTTGTTGTAGGTGCCGGAGTCGTGATTTCTGCAGGAGGTATGAATTGCAAGTATGGTCAGTTAATGTATCGGTGAAAAGACGTCGTTGAACCCAAAGAGCAGATGGTAGCAACAACCAAAGAAATACCATACCGTAATTACACCAGTTTTCACCGTTATCGGTACACTTCAATCATTTAACCTTTAAATGGAAATTCACTGCATAGAAGAATTATTGATCATAAGTAAAATGTAGCTTGCGTTAAGATGATTGGATGTCTTTCTCTTTATGCCTAAAGACCGGTTAAGCGATTGCCAGATTAAGTACTAATTAAGTCATGTTTTCCTACAATATCCCTCTGGTAGAAGGCAACACTGGGTCTTTCCGACTACTCATTGTGACGGAAACGGAAAAAGGCAATGGGATCACTCGGCAACTTAGCCTAGAAATGTACCGATTAGAATCAGATCATTATTTTTAGTGTTCTCTTCAGAATTGTCAACCACTAGGACAAGAGTGATTAGGCAAATTTTGTCTTCCAACAGAACGTTTTGGTACCAAAACGGCTAATTTAAAGAGGGGGGAATGTTACTTTTTCAGTCTGCAGAGAAGGTTGCAGGAATTTGGTTTGGGTTGGGTTACTTTGACCAGGGAATCAATTCAAGTTTCCTTTTATGCCCAGTAGAATCAATACTTTATCCACCCAATGACAGCTATTAATTTTGTTGCTGTTGTTGATCTAAAGATGTGGCATATGGTTGCATTAATTTTAGTTAAAGTGGTTGTGATAAACATGAAATATAAAGACACAAAGTGCTATAATCACTTCAAGGTACGTTTTACAGAGTGTAGGCGTTTTCAATATTGCAGCTGTCAAATGATTTTCATTAACTTTGTATGCATAAAGCGCATTACGTAAATAAATAACGACGTTCGTTTATCCACCGAGCACCTGCTTATATAGCGTCACAACATACATCACATCATCTATTCGCCTATATTAGAGTATGGGAAGCTGAGCTGACTGCTGTACCTCAGGCGCAATTTACGTCATAAAATTACGTAGTGTCATATCATAATACATGTCATACGCAATGATAGGTCATACCAAGGAGGTACTAGGCGAGCCGAACCGGCTAGCTGCCAAGTGAGTTTAGTTAAGGTTGTAAAGGTACTCGGGCAAACTTCGGCAATAGGCCTGACGAGGAAAAAAACAACAAATAGTTTTGATGTTGCTGTTCTCCTTCCCAATGCTGAATAGTTATGGCTTATCATCGAAAAAAAGAGATCATCATCATACAGATGAATGAATTTAATTGTTTAAATCTGCCTCTTGGACACTGGATTTCAGGGAAAATAGAATACACGGCTTAGCTATTTCAAAAAGTAATGCGTGATCATGGTGATAGCATCGTAGGTTTGAGAATTATCAAGCCATTAAATGGGAAAATTATGTCATTTTCTTCATATATAAGAGAGTGAGGGGCATCTGCGTCTACTTTAGAATTTCACGTTTAAAGTCTACTTTGGAATGGTCTATTACGTATCAGATAATTCGAACATTTTATTCTGTCATAACCTTAAAAATGTTTTAACCATTGCATCGATTTGAATTTCAAGGACAGTCACATTTTCTGAGGTAAAAGATTAAATTACCATACCTTGCTCACTAGTAAAAGGAATTAATTGATAATGAATGAATGAATAAGTAAATAAATAAGTAAATGAATAAATGAATAGATAGATAGATAATAAATAGATAGATAGATAGATAGATAGATAGATAGATAGATAAATAAATAAATAAATAAATGAGTAAATAAATAAATAAATAAATAAATAAATAAATAAATAAATAAATAAATACACAGGGGCAGCGGAACCGGCAGATCGCTACCAAGTTTACAACAACTCTGAATTTCCAAAAGTTCCTTCCTTAAATTCTTCCCGTGTAAGAGAGGATATGTACCAGTCTGAAAGTGGTGCATATACACACATACGCACGCTGTTCTTGTTTCCTCTCAAAAGAACTATCTGCAATGCAAAAGCGTGTTGACTTGTATCGATTCAAAATACTCTGACCATCACTTGTCAAATGCAATATTGCCAAAAGAGTAGTGAATATGTGCAATATATTTTGGAATTTTATAATTTCATAGTTTTATATTTCATAACTTGCACGTTTTCCTGCAGCTGTGTCATTTGTTAACTGTAACATAAGAACAGGCAAGTTATACGCTCAGTCTGCAGTGACAACGCCCTTTGTGTAACCATTTTAGTACTTTAGCAATGACTGACAGATGATGTCACTGGCTGAATCTTGGTTTGGAAGTTTGTTGGTTTGTTTGTTTGCTAATCTACTGAAAAAAAAGCAAAAAATCCAATTATACATAACACGTTTTAGGCATAGATCTTAATTTGGCCACATAAGTTATGCTGAAGGTATTATGATTTAAAACAAATCAACATGCGCCATATAATATAGTTCCTTTAATTGTTCGTTGCAATTCAGACTGCGCGAGGTGACTAATTCTTACGTCACAGGTGGATGTGGGATAGCCGCCAAGTAGGTAATTGTGGTTATTGAACAGTCCTCACATGGAAAGAATGATTCCTACGTGGTGATCCTTGACTGGGAGGCGCTACATGGTACATACCAGGGAGGTGAGACCTCCCTGTACATAGGAAGAGTTCCTTTCTAAAAGGTGCTAAATCCACTTTTGATAAAAAGGAGGGAAAATCCTGCTTTTTATAGTTTTAATTATTTCACGTACTTTTAAGTGTTTTCATGAGGTGATTTTATGTCCCATTATAGTGCTCCATAATAGGACAAGGAAAATGTACCTTGGAAAAATCTATGTGTCTCCACTGATTATATATATATATATATATATATATATATATATATATATATATATATTGTGGATTTGGTACCTTTTGGAACAAAACTTTGCGCACAGTGATGCCTAACACGTAAATGTTTGTTTTTGTTATACTTTGTGTATTTTTCTAGGATGATGTTATCACTGTTCATTTTCTTCCTGTTTCCTTCATCTCACCAAAGACTCCATGTGCGCAGAAATGAAACATTTCACAGCCCATAATCAAGTTACATTTGGGCCATCTGGAAAGCTACACAGCACAGGAAATTAGCCAGGCTGACCTTGTTCAAGGGTCAAAGTGAGGTCAAGCATGCACACGGGCTTCTGATTGGTTCCTTCTGGATACATATGCATACAGGCTTAGTCATGAGATCGTTTTCTAGGGGGAGGTTAAATATAAATTAAATGATCCAATACACTACGCTCCAGAATCCTATCTCGAGAGCGACCTTTCTTTAGAGGGCTCCTATACCATCGTGTTCTCTCTCATGATTACGGAGAAAGAAAGAGAAGCGGAGGAAGGGTAGGAGGTATTCAAAATCTCAAGAGAGATTTAGAAAAAGACATGGAACGATCAAAACCAGCATTAGTTTGTCACTTGACAATATGCCAAGCCACGCCATGTCGGCGCTATGCTGTTGGTTTGTTTCGAATTATATCGTGCGGTAGATTCTTCTCAAGATACCCTCAAATTTTCAAGACCTTTAATTGTGAGTCACTCTAGAAAGTTTCGTTTAGGCCATTTGGACAAATTTTGAAGTTCCGCTACCGTCGCTGAGAAACACGTCATAACCTTTCACACATTAACACCCTCGATCAATATTGCTGCCAAAATTTACCGCATGCAAATTTTGTGGAAAGCGTGCATGCTCGTAATCCACTAATTGAGCGAATAATTATTAAAAACAACACACAACCATTTCTAAGACATTCTGTGCAGTATAGCCTTAAGCAGACTTTATGGAATAGTGTTGGAAGTATCTAAACTAACTGTCTGGCAGATCTATGTTTGTTCTGTATTGATATTTTCTGTCATAACGAATAACGCGTCCGCAGCATGTGCTAATACATATAAGAGCAACATGGAATAACGGCTTAAAGTGGATGTTGCTCTCTAGAGGTATGCCTATAAATGCAATCTGCGGAGGGTCACGAACTCATTTCTGCAGTCGAAAACCTGCCTCCTGGAGCAAAGACGGGGGGGGGGGGGGGATGACTGCACGAGTGGGAAGTGCGTACAAGCGATTACTCACCAATATACATCAATTACTGGCCCTTAGCAATACTTCCTTTTCTGGCCCCGTTCAACGTGCGATTGTCTAATAGGGGAACTCCCATGATTTGTGTCAAGTTTGCAGTAAGTTGCAGTAAGGCATTTTGATGTTCTTATTGTTGATATTATTGTTGTTGTAATTGTGCAAGCAGGAAACTTACAGCTCAGGGAGAAGGGGAAATTATAAAGACGGAGAAATATCGGGGTAAAATATATAAAGCCTATATACCGGTATCTGTTGCTCTTCAACGACGAGAAGGTTGCAGTATGTGTGTGTATGTATAAAGTTGCAGACATTTAAAAGTTTTGTCTCTTAAAATAAGTCTCTTTTTGGGCTATTGATAGTTTTTGTTTTGCTGCAATGTCAGATATTATGTAGGCCCTATGCATTATATACACAGATTATATTACTGTAGGCCATCATATTGTACTTACTAATTTCGCAGTATCTTCCGGTCCAATCCGCTCCACAATTACAGATGTGGCCATTAGGCAGGTCAACGCAGCTTCCTCCGTTCTCACATGGAAAAGACAGGCATTCATTGATCTCTGCGAGAAACAAGAAGAAGTAGATGATAACGTTAGTAAATCCGTCTAGAAAACCCTACATTTTTAGGACAGGGAGCATAAATTTGTCATTGCAGGTGAGCATTACAGAAAAAAAGTTGCAAAGAGAGATACTGACTAAAGGGCGTGATTCATCGGTGAATTCAATATAAAATAAAATGAAATGAAATAAAATAAAGTAATAATAATGATAATGAAAAATGTGAAATTGGCGGGTTTCTGACACATGAACACAGTTAGGATGTATCATAAATGTACAGGAATATCAACAAAAAGACGACTTATTACTGCAGTGGATTCTATGGTATATTTACTCTCACTAAATATATATACTGTATATCTATGCAAGATCATTATAATCAATATACTCGACAGCATCAATAAACATTTTGTTTGATTGAATGTGTTATGGGTGTCTCAACGTGAAGGGTAAGTCGGCCAGTCCAGTATTCGCTTTACCACATAATATCGAGTCAAAATAAAGTCTAAACGGCTACTATGAGGTATAAGTGTTGCATGGGACATGTTTGAATTGTTGAGAAATATGCGAAATTTACGACAATGCAGGTGGTATATGAAAATGAAGAGTTTGTTCGCAAAAACCGATAAGTCCATATTTGTCAAACGGAGATATTTGCGATTAAAGGTCAAGGAAAATAAAGAGAATAATAAGAAAAATTTTGCTTCTTTTGACCATAACTTCAAAAATTTACCTTTATATGTAGTGACCAATACAGTGTATATCATTTAAAAGGTATCATTTTGTACTTTATGACAGAGACCGTATTTCAAAATCTTCAAAAATGGACTTATCGGTTTTTGCGAACAAACTCTTCAAATATCTATTTACCTTTGCTATATGGGGGCACTTTGCAATTGACTTCCATGCCATCTATGCTTAGACATCTATGCTTCTTGACAATATATTTTTTATATCCTGATCAGGTCAGAATAATGAAGACTTTTAAATTGGACTGCTATGTGAAAGCCTGTGATTGGTCAATGTGGATCTGCACATAATGTCAGCTGGCATGGTCACGTTCCGAATGTGTGATTCATTCCAAAATTCAGCCAATCAGAAAACTAAATTTCCACTTTTGTAGAAGAAAAAAAAAAATGAAATTTTGTACATTCACTGCGTGTTCCTGACTCGAGTAAAAGTAACACCTGCGCCACATTAAGAATGAGAAAGTTAAAAAGATCTAATTTCAAGATAATCGAAAGTAGTGGTAGTAGTGGTAAGCGTTGCTGGGCGTGAGTGTGGATGTAGTTTTGTAGAAAAAAAATTGTACACTCATTGCGTGTTCCTGACTCGAGTAAAAGTAACTCCTACGCCACAGTGTTGCTGGGCGTGAGTGTGGATGGTGGTGGTGTCTGCGAATGACTGTGGTGGTTTGATGTTGCTGGCAATGGGTATGGATGGTGGTGTTGGGTTGTTATGGTACATAGGTGCTTCAGCGTTTTCGCAGATTGCTGTGTTGTTCGGGATGGTGTGGATGCGATGGTGGTGGTGTGTGGGTGTTGTCCCTGCGATCGGCGCGATGGGTGTGTGGTGTCCGCAGTTGCATGGGGGCGTGTGCTGCATGTCGGCGCAATATGGCGTCCTGTGCGTGGTGTCTTATGGTTGCGGTAGCGGTTTGTGCTGGCGTGTCCGCTTTCGGCGACACCCAGGAAGAAATCCGCCCACCCATCCGGGGGTTGCATCTGTTTTATTGACTCCTGGTTGTTCTGCATGAATGATCCTGAAGTAGTCTAGTCTTTTCTCGCCAGCCGCTTTCCCTAAAATCTATAGAGAGGACAGTATGTAACAGCACGAGTAGCCTAGTCTTTTCTTGCCAGTCGTTTTCTCTAAAATCTAGAAAAGACAGTGTCCAACAGCACAATAACATGGAATTGTATGTATAGGGTGATGTGATAAAGACTTGCTTGTAAAGAACAAACCCCTTATTGTCGCGATCAAGTGCCCACAATATAGCTACAAAATAAAGAGTTAACCCCCTCGAAGCCACAATTCCAGATTTCTAGTGATTTTGTATACAACAAGTTGTGAATAGGGATTACAGTTTCAATACAGGTAGACCTTACCCGTTGTTGAATAGGAACTTTGGACACCATGTATTCTTTAAGTATGGTCAAGGATTAAGTTCAAAAGACTGGAGTTGACAATGGATAATGCAAGCCGGCGTACGTAAGAATACCACGGTTTAGTGTCGACTCTTTCTGGACGTTTTTATATTGGCGCAAAATGTAAGATTTCAGGAGTCACGTCCATCCATTCACTAAACACACACAACGCAAAGCTCAAATTGCTCATGCACGACTCACACTCAAACTGTTGACAAGATGAGCCCATATTTGCTCATTGTAGAATATAATTATATTTAATTCATATGTATTCTTGAATATCTCAAAATCCTCAAGAGTGCAGGAATTGCATCATCCAAATTAGGATTGAGTACCCTCGAAGTAGAGTAAAAAACGTTGGGCTGATGATACCACATGGTTCAATAGGCCCAAAATCTGCCTTTGGCACTCATGCAGACTATTTTATTGTTACACAGGTATGCGCACAATCAAAATGTATATATTCGTCTTAAAGCTTGGCTTTTTAACAACCGACTCTGACCTCGATCCTTCATCGTTGTGTCATTACAATAAAAACAGTAGAAAAAACACTCCCCACCAGCTCCCCACTTATTCCTGCTCGCAGAAGAATTTCCTCCGTTTTATCAAAAACGACGCGCTCTCTGAACCGAAATGACATTTTTTTTTTTCACTGCGAAGGATCTTCCCCTCTGCTCTTTGATATTGGGTTCTATTCTTCTTGGGAATAACTTCCTTCACAGCACCAAGTCATTAAGTTGGGTTATTGATTTGAAAAATGGTAGTCTTTTTGTGAATTCACGTAGAGAAACGAGATTCTGCAACAATAATCAACGCGTGAAGAATGAAAATCTAGTTACACCTGCAAGATTAGATGATTGTTCGCAACGCACCTGACTGCAGCAAGCATTTGCCTGTTGCTATTGCAGACTAATGGTGACAGAGGAAACAATCTAATATCGATTAGACGACACTCAGCATGATGTCCAGCCTTCCCACTCAGTGTGCCTCAATGGACCAGTGACATTAACATGAAGTATCATCACCAAGTATACGGGCTATAAAACATCTATTTTCTCCTTATAACCTACCTAACGGTAATGATCGGGCATGCTTTAAGTTGCCCCGGGGTGCCAATGTCTGACGCGTGATTCACGTGGAAATATTAATTAGCGTTGAAGTTGCTCTATATTATAAGCACTGAGTTACGCAAAACCTCTTTTGAAAGCAATGTATGTGTGTGCTTCTTCCAAAATGATCGCGCAAGCCAGTACAGCTTTCAGGGCTGCGTGTTCACTTTGCAAGAAGTTTGTACAAGAAAAAGTGACTAGTTGGGGTGGAGATGTGTAGCATGCATGGGGACTTGAACTGATTTCAGACGAAAGTAAGACCATTTGTTGCTGAGTGACCAACTGTCAGAAGCTGCCCATTGTTATGTACGTTATCTCAAAACCTCATCAGGACATGACGCCACGTTTCTATGGTTACAATGTCGCACGAAAAGTCCATGTGGAAAATAACGTTTGGAAAGACTTAAACGTCGATTTAGTCATAGGGATCGAAGGGGGTATCGAGAGGGGCTATGGATCCCCGTCGCAACCCAATCCCCACTCCATCCCGATCCTCTCTTGAGCAGGGGCAGGACCTTGTAAGTCCGTTTGAGGAGAAGGTTGTAATGATTAAATCTTAAATTCTTCTCTATCATAAGTGCATTCAAGTTTGTTGGTTTTCACGGTACGAAACTCCCTATTTTGCAACAATATCAAATCAGGTATGAAGGGTCGTCTTCGGAAAAAAGATGGAATGATCACTTGGGGCATTCGTCCGACTTCTATGTCGAGAAAAGCACTCAACTGACGACTTTCATAACAATGACATGCCGTTCGATCTTTTGACAGTCCGAAGAAGACATGTAACGTCTCCAACATTTTACTCTTTCTCGTTTTCGTCTGTCTGGTTCCGTATAAATTCCTTACACTACCTCTTTTGCTAATGAGTTAGACTTTCTGTTCGACAAAGTTTGTTTGTTTGTTTGTTTGTTTGTTTTATTCAAGGAAGAAAACGCTTAGGTCGATCTGCCAGACAAAGCTGTTTTGTTTCATTTTGCTTTGATTTTTCGTTTTCAGAGAAACCGTGAATACAATGTTACAGCAAACAACATCAGAAACAACACGGAAATGAGCAAAAACGAGCAAAGTAATCAAATCAAGTTAGCAGTTGCAGGGGCTTTTGTACCATTCGCTTAGATAAGATCATAGTACATTTTGCAGCTCCCGCATTCTCAATATTGAAAAGATAAGAGGCTTTGTTTTTCTTTTCACAGAAGCTATCTTGCCATAGAGCTGGAGGTGTAATGACAGCAGTAAAAGACAAAGAACGAAAGAAAGAAAGAAAGGAGATGAGATAAATGACTAGACAGAAAAATAGGTGGTTAAAGAGAGAGAGACAGACAGAGAGAGAGAGAGAGAGAGAGAGACAGACAGACAGACAGAAAGGGAGTTTTGTCTTTCAGTGTACATCTTCCTTTCAGTTAACTTTTCCCTGTTTTTCTATACCTATCCACCACGGGGACATTTCTAGGCCATCGCATGGACTAGCGTCTTTCTGCCCAGGACGAGAGGATATTGAAAACGGATGTATTGCCTGGGGAAAGATGACGTCACTGGAGGAACTCCGGGAAATTGGTCTGGATGTCTTTTGGCTGAAGACCCAAAACACGACTACCCCAGCTCGACATCCATATCGTGTGCTGTCATGACTTTGAATTAGACACCATTCCGGAAAGGATATAATGGGCAATTACTGGAGATATTGTCGTGCTCGTAATATGAGAGACGGGAAAAGCAGGAAGGTTATGGTTGCCTTAGCTATCCTTCGTCAAGGCGTTAGTTTAAGTTACCAAAGTGCATCTCTAGACCCTTAAGTCGGAAGAACTTTTTTTTTTTCAAATGAAGAAGGGCACTTTAAAAAAAAAATCAAGCCTACACAAGTTCACTTTCCTTTCCTTCTCTTCTTTCCGAATGCAATCCAATCATAAGAAAAAAGATAGGATATTATTTTGTATATTCAAATGTATTGATGACTGAATGACATGTATTTACATTCATATGAAGCTTTTCTTACTGCACAGACCTCATCTTTAATCAACTTTGCTTGATTTTAGGCGTGTATAAATCATCAGACTGCTGATATGAGTCAAAAGTTCATTAACTGTTTGAAAAACGAGGCGCAGGTCCACACGCAGAGTTCAACTCCTATAAACCAAAATGTCATGAATTAATAGAGATCATGTCCCGAGTATTAACATCCGGCAAATCATGAAGCTGGGATTTTCTAGACGACCTGAGCCGTTCCCTAAGCAACTTATTTCTGTCTGTTGCTTAGCTCACTTGTCATATTTACACACCTTGCGGATCACACGCGACGTGAACCACCCGGCAGGAAACGGGCAAGGCGAAGTGAACTGCGTTTAAAGATAAGGGTTTAACTTAAAGCCTCATGTACTTTACGAGCATTCCAAATATCTTAACATCTTGTTTTATTTTATCATCACTATGTTGGCAAAAATGCTTAACTGCGCAAACATTTTAGACAGGTTTTAATCATGAATACATACTTTTGGTGGATTTTCCCCCCAATCAATGGCCAAGGACATAAAATTACGTATCACTACCCATTTTGAGAGAAAAAAGAAAGACACGAAAGAAATCGAGACAAGTGACCTACACACAAACATACTCGTATCTGTCAAACATGCATCTATATCTATATCTTTTATATATGTGTGTGCATGCTTGTGTGTGTGTGTGTTTGTGCGTGTAAGTGAAGAGTGTAAATCCGTGAAAATAATAAATATTGATATCAATTATAATGAATATGATTTCACAAAAATCTCCTCAGCCAAACCAACGGAGTATGATACCCCTAGGAACAACACACTGCCCATCCTCAAGAATAGAAAATATGCCAAGCTGTATTACATTATGTGTTATCACATTTTTTTTTTCATTCTCTCTCTACACATGTATGAACAGGTGTTTGCCATATACATCGCATTCTAAAAATAGAATAAAATAAAAGGTGACAAACAAGTGTAGCTCATCTGTAAGAGTACAAAGAGAGCTATTATCACCTTATTAATCAGCAGGTGCAACCACCAATTAAAGTGTGCTTGCATTCCAACCTCTTTGTTTACCTGATTCACGCCCTGACGGTGTAAAAAAAAAAAAACAATAGTGGATATTGATCGATTGGTAACATGCCTGCCATGCTTTCGTTATGACTCATGCTACAGCACGTGTGGCACACGCAGGCAGAACATGAACAGTGAAGTCACTTTTATTTTTTGTCAAGGGTTCCATTCAGCCGCTCAACACGACACAGGACAGAATTTAAAAAAAAGAAGAGCAACAACAGTGACCTATCGATGCTGGCACGGATCGGAAGCCCTCAACGAAATGATTCACTGTGTCAATGCCTTCGTGACTTTTTTTTTTTTCAAGCTGGTTTCTGTTTCAGACAGAAGGAAAGGGAGAAAGAAAAACTTCATTCAAGAAGACCAAAAAAAAAAAAAAAAACATTTTTGGCAACCAGATTAAAGGCAAATTGAAGAAAGTAAAATATGGGTACAATATGTAATTTTGCTAATATTCTATGACGAGATAGGCATCAGCGAGTTTGTTATGATGCACTAATTTTAAAGAGAATAACACAGATTACTTTCGTATAATGTAAGAAGCGCAATATAGCGCACTCCAGTTATAGCGAAGTTCTCGGGAAAGGCAGTTTCCTTCCATTATATCGAAATTTCGTTACAGCCGAACAGAAAGTACATAAAGATAATATAGATGATAATTTTGGGACCTGGATTTTTACTTCGTTTTAACGAGAATTTCATTATAGCAATATCGTTATAATGGGACGACTGCAATAGCCCAAGGCCAATAGTCAACAGATAAAGTCAGTCGGGACCACAGTCTCGAAATTCATATCTCATGTCAAACGATACTGTAGCCTGTGTTAAGATGAGGTTAAGCTCAATATACATTTTGGTTTTATTCATTCCGACAACCTACTTGGATAAGAATGAGTCGCATTTCTTTTTTTTCTACGATCATATACTAGAAACTAGAGAAAACACATTCTTGAAGCCATCCCAAACCGTCACTCCCATTGTATGCGAACCGCTTAGGTGAGTAATATGCTCTATAGAGTTTGGGGCCTGTTTCAGAATGTATTACTGCACCTGCCAAATATAAGCTGGTCATCATCCGGCGGCCAGAGACTATATTCTTCCTAAAATAACTCAATGGAAGGAACGCTGTTTCTATACAATCGCAAAGTTATTTCACATCATTTCCTTTTCAATCATCCATAACTAGCGATTACAACGTTGCAATTTCTGTTTTTCTGTATATCGACATGTACGCGCATTGAGAGGAGCGGCAATATCTGATCATTGGCAAACATTATACTTGACAACCCATTACTGAGGAATCCTAACATATTTTAGGAAATGTCACTAGATATGACAGTTTGTTTCAAGTGCTATATGTGAGAAGAGACAGTGAATGATGGCAAAGATAAGGGGGGAATGCAGCTGCCTTCGTATTTCTTTGTTAGTCAATTTTGAGGAGTTTGGCAAGGTAGGGGGTGGTTTTTCGACAGCGAGTTTAGAAGGCATGGGTTCTTAGGTACATGACGCAGGTATTTCGACTAATTTGAGTTTCCCAGTACAAATCATCATAGCTTCTTTTGGTTGCTCACGCCTTATTACATTGGTTATATTGTTATCATTTCGCTGTGTTTTTTGTTTGATATCTTGTTATTTGTCTCGTATGCGTGTGGGGG
Organism: Diadema antillarum; assembly: GCF_040938485.1. Lineage (NCBI taxonomy): Eukaryota > Metazoa > Echinodermata > Echinoidea > Diadematoida > Diadematidae > Diadema > Diadema antillarum. Next base: position 1,545,591 of record NW_027271399.1, on the reverse strand, counting down.
AATATTGGGGAATATTGGACACTCAACACTAAACACATGCGATGTCCCCTGCTGTCATTTCACAAGCTTGGAAACGGTAGCGTAATGATAATGATTGCCACCGGGCTAAGTTTCACAACCTTTATTTTATCGACAAAATATTAACATCGACGGCTTTAATATCCTCTGCTGAAATTTTGTGACCGTAGATTTCTTGAAACAAACGTCGTCAAACTGCAAAGTTTGATTAACGTTTCCTTTACAAATGACATCTGTTTTTTTTTTCTTCTATTGTTTCCGCAAGAAATAATAGCTTCTACATATTTGGTAGACCTTTCGACAATTTGCTTAGATGTTCTTTATTCCAGTGCCGTCAACAAACCTGCCTAAACAAGCTTTCTACTACTATTACCATTACCGCTGATACAACTTTCGCGATGAAAACCAACAAGAGCAGCAAAGGCACCAAAAATACTGTTACTGCTTCGTTAATCCGAAAAAGAAATAGGGTTCGTAATTCCGAAGCTTCGTTAGTTCGAACTTTTTTTTTCGGATTAACGGACCTTCGGAACAACGAACTTCATTTCATATTCGGACTAACGAACCTTCGGACCAACGAACTTCGTTTCATTTTCGGATTAACAAATCTTCCGAATGATAAACCTTCGGAATGACGCCACAAGTGTTCCCTATAATGAATCCTATTTCATTTTCGGATTGTCGAATATCTATAGAGTATGTGTGTTACGGAATAACGAACCTTCGGAGTAAGGAACCTTATGTAATTGTCGGAATAACGAAAGTTTGGACTAACAAGCCTTTAGAATAACGAGCATCATCCCTATGTCTACGTGACATCCTATAAAGCTCATGAATTAACGCTTTGGTCAAATCTCTCCTTGATTCTTTCCATGCAACATTAGTTGAATATCTGGGCAGACAAAGGCAAACAAACTCCAAACTGAAATTTACACTACAGCAACTCTGAGAAAACGAGTGCGTCACTTCCCAAAACCAGAAAAGTCATTCGTGTTGTTCAACCATGACAAGGGGCTTGCCAGGCATTTATAAATGAAATTGTCGGGGCTTAAAATAGACTCCTTTTCTGGCACTGGCAGAAAAGTTTCCTTGCAATTACCCGGGCAAGTCCTCGCTGGCAATTATTCTGTATTCCTTTGTAGTGTGAACGACGCAAGGTCGACCTTGAGGCGTTATAAATTTAGCATTTGGTTACGAATAAAAGAAGAACAATATTCGTGATGCCTTTTTTTTTGTAATTAGATGTCAGCGAATTTTTTTTTGAAATATTTTTTTCTTCTCCATTCTTTATTATTTTGTCTCATAATAAGTGTTATAATTGTTTTGATACAACATGGTTTTTGAACTATTGTCATGAACTGTTGGTTTGAAACAATCAAATTATATTCGCCAACAATCGCTTTGATTTTTGTTATCTCATATACTATAGTCAACTTCTCTGATGTTACTGTCATAAACACACTGCTAACATGCTGATCTGCAAAGAAATGATATTTCAGTACATATACACATACGGATACATATACGTACAGACAGACAGACACACCCACGCACATGCACACAGCTATAACGTAAACAAACCACAACTGCATGGGTAAAAGATTAAGTTAAAAATGCAGCCTTTTATCTTGATGAAACAAAGGACCATCATTACCAATTTGCCAAGATTTTTGGTTTGAATACAATAACGCCTTTCCCAAGTCTGCAAATGTAAGTCGGCTTGGTCAGAGCAAAGAAAAGTCGGCACAACTGGGATCCAGCTGGTGTCTGGATACTGGTTAGTTTACATGAATCCTGATTAATTTTGCCGTGAGAGCATCAAAAAGTGCTTGAAAAATGGCGTTGAATTGGAGGAAATTTTAATAGTTCTTGTCAAGTCTCATTTCTATCCTACAGATCTTCATGGTCACTATTACATTTCTACTTTGATACGTTTACGGTTGGCAAAACATGGGACGTGTGCTGCTTATACACTACCTGGTTTTTCGTACTTAAAAACTAAGGTGCACGTCATGAGTTCGACACTCGCGAGTAAATCAGCCCACGAGTAAATCAGCCAACGAGTCCTACAGTTGACGAGCTCGACACAAGGCAAAAAAAAAAGGGGGCCCATTAGTGCGACAAAAGCAAACAGGCCCACTAGTCTGACACCAGGCAAATATATAATAGGCAAAAAAGGCCCTCGAGACCAACACATTAAGCCCCGTGATGTAATATCAACCTTTTGGCCTTTTTGCCTAGTGTCGAATTTGTGGGCATTATTTGCCTAGTGTCGAGCTCATTATGCTGTATGACACTTGGGATGTATATGACTCATGGACCTTTTTTCAATGTTGAACTCGTGGGCTGTATGACTCCTAGGCGTCGGGTTCGTGGGATGACCCGAAAAATAACCCGACACAACGCTGATGTCAGGTCTAATAGTGAGTCACAATATGACTGAACATTGTGGAAAATAGAACGTGTTTGAAATAATGTGGCCAACAATTGATTAGTAGAATTATTTTCGATCCAATTTGAAGAGAATTAAAATCGTCAGGTGGCATTCAAGTCTTTTTTTAAAGGCAAGCTCGTTTCTTACTCAAATCAAGTTCCTGCACATAGGACATTTCCATAAACCTGAATGGTATCGTTTCTTTCTTTTTTTTTTGGCTCCTTGGTGAACAAATTTTTGAACAAATTTGAATGCCGTTTGGTTCGACGTAATTATAATGATTTGCATCTGTCTTATCAGTAGTCACTATTTAGAAATAAAAACAAAACAGAAGAAAAACAAGCACACTTGTCTAGAGGTTACGATTTACTAAGTAGTTTTCATTATCAACAGTGTACGTGCAAGGCTTTACATTCATTTACAAACGATCGACATAGATAAAAAATAATGACCTTCAATGATGAGTTAGAAATGAAGAAACAATTGAAAAATTGGAAAACATACCGTCTGCACAAACGAGTCCCTCCCATCCATTTCTACACAGACACGTGTATCCGTTCAGTTCGTCCACGCACACGCCGCCATGTTGGCATGGATTACTCGCACATTCGTTAATTTCTGCAAAAGCAAGGTTTTAGAATGAGAATTAATACGTCAAAATGATAACAAGATGAAAACGCAGTGAAGCATCGTTTTGGTCATAAGATATTAAACAATACTCCGAATTCCTATTTTGTATGAATATAATACTTGGTGACAAATGAAATATTCTTCACTCCGTAACACTTACAGCAAAGGCAGATATATGGAGAAAATAAAGGGGGAAAAGCTTAGACAATAAGATCTAAGATTTATAAACAGAAATAAGCAGTCTGCTTCATACCAGTGCTCCAAGAGGTCCCTTTACGCCCTCAGAATAGATCATTAGTACGGTGGCGCATTACCACTAATCATTATCATTACACTCATGTAGATTGTTGCCTTGGACATCTACTTTCGGAATTAGCAAAACTGGTCTACAACTGTCTTGTTGCCAACGGGATCAAAACATTTAAATGCCATAGAAGAATTAAGTAAGCATATACATAGAAATGAGAAAACGAGATGTCTGTATACTATCAAAGAAATATTTGGCTTTCAAGAATTTTGTAACCTGTAACCTGCTGAAATACAAAATACATGTACATGACATTTATGCAAATTATTTTGTCATTGACGTCAGATTTGAGCTGCACGCTTAGGAAACATATTTGATAACGCAACAGGCTGCAAATCATAGTTCACTGGCTATGTGTGTTTTTTTTTTTTTTGCATTATGATATTACATTTCGCTCATATTGACACTAAGGTTTTACCCTTTCAACTTCAAGCAATTCACTAAAACTACAGCAGATGGCTCAATATCAGTTTATTTAATGACTTCTGTAGTTAACGAAATTGCGTCGTCGAATTGTGACTGTTCTGATATACGTATACATTAAAGTTACTAATAATGATCCCGTGATGCTTGCTTTTACATCATTCTATTTTTATAAGATCAGCCTTATGCCACGTGATCCCGCTATAGACATCTCAACTTTAGAGGGCGTTTTCTTATGTTGTTGATACACGTCATGAAGCTACACACCTGTCTCGCAACTGTCACCGGTCCAGCCATCAGCGCATGTGCAGTTGAATGCATTGAGTTGGTCGGCACAGGTTCCTCCATTCTGACACGGGTTGCTCGCGCATTCGTTGATTTCTGGCGGTTAGGGGATGAGTGAGTTACAAATCTTATTAAGAATTCCATCTTTTTGAAACGCCGTAGAAGACCAGGAAAACGTACATAATGTAAATCTCAAAGTATAGTCGGGACATAGGCCTACATGTAAACATCAGTGCCAGTGAAAAGCTTGTTTTACCTGAAGAAAGTTAAGTGCAACCAACCAAATAACAGATTGCTCGCATACATACTAGCATGGTGGTAGGTCATCACGAATAGCTGTCAAAACATTTTCTTGTTGTGTAATGATACATTTCTCTAGCCATATTCCATTTAAATGCAGCTAATTTCACTAAAATCGAAATGTGTTACCAAAGATCTCGGAATGTGTTAGATCTTGAAAAAGAAAACCCCAACAATTGACAAAATATGTCTTAATGCCTTTAACCTTGGGAGGTGTTGACCATTACACAGTGTATGCATTATTTAATAAAACAACGACATATTATAACAACTGTCATAACTATCGTTTTGAAAAAATGATTTTTTTTTTACAACCAAAAGCAATTTCATAATCTTATAAACAAGTCTATAAAGTGAGATTGCGGTCCCCGGTCCCATATCAAGCATATTGTAACAATTTTACTCCCTTTGGTTTCATATGAAACCAGCACACCCACACCTGTTCAGGGGCAATGTGTTTATGCCCTGCAGTAAAGAATATTGTTGTACCTTGTTGGCAATCATTGCCTTCCCAGCCATCCACGCAGTGACAGAAGTATAGAGCTTGACCGATGCCGTGAAAACACGAACCACCGTTCAGGCAAGGATCGCTGACACATTCATTGAAATCTGAGGGCAAAATGTGAAAAATGACATGCAGAATGTTGTGCTAAAATGTACAGACACATGCACGGACGCACACACACACAACACTTACACGTAAGCACATACATACGCACAAACACACTTGGAAAGATTACTAGTGAAATTTACACTCTTCATGATACTAATATGTATCTTCTTTGATATGGGGAAGGGCTACATAAAGCTGACAGGATTCCAGGTTCATAAGGAAATATTGATTAAAAAAGAATATATATGCAACGATTGCAGTGTCATGAATGAAAAGATTTCAATTTCTCTCTTCTTCCATGTCCTTACTTAAATGAAAAAGAAAAGAAAAGAAATCGGCGTTTATCTTTTTTTTTGCATTTATACTCTTCATAATAATCGTATACATAGATAGATATGTGTATTTGTGTGTATGTCTGTCTGTCCGTGTGTCTCTGCGGGTTTGCTTTTGCGTGATATGTATTGCGTTAGTGCACTTTGCCTATTATAATACTGAAAGCATGAAAACAGTCAGTGCATGACATTGGTAAACTCACCGTGTTCGCATCTTACTCCGGTGTAGGCACTGGTGCAGTTGCAAACATACCCTCCTGGTTGATCTATGCACGTTCCTCCATTCATACAGTCTGCTGTCAAACACTCGTCGATATCTACACGAGAACATTGCAAGCAAACACACAATCAGATGTCATGACACTCCATAGATCCTAGTCAGCACTAGCAATTATCATCTATCATTTCACTGTCCACTATAATTGCTAGTCTTTTTTTCAACTTAACGAAGTTGTCTCTTTTATAGTCTCCCGTAAAAGGATTGGTACGTACGTCATACGACAGATAAAACAAATAGATAAGACAAAATAAGAATAATAACATTTCTTTATATGAAATTGAAATTGAAAATGATATGGTGACAAGAAAACTCACTGTAAGTTATTAATCAAGTGTGGAGATATTCGAATTTGACAAATATTTCTGACATTATTGCATGGACATGACAAAGTGTAAAGCACTCGTGCCCGAAGGCACGTGTCATTATCACCCGTCGATCAACTTTGAATAACTTTTGGGCTGTCAGGAAACCGATCCAAGCTTTTGCGGATGATATTTTAGTTGTTACATATAGTTTTATCGATACTCTCTTCCAAAATCAAACCATTCGATTTCCTCATCATACTTCAACTTCATGAAAACCAGATCTAATCACACCAAATCAAAATACAGTATCTGAGCTGCCAAAATGTTATTGGTTAACCATAAAGCGGGGAAAATGAATATCATCCGGAGATTCTGATGCCGAGAAAGAAGCGGTATGGTGAGCCATCAAAATAGGGGTAGCTATTCGATTATGTATTGACTGCATAAAAGCTCAGGAATGTATAGAGTTCACGTGATTGTTTTTTTTTTCTTCTTCTTTTTTATGCATGCATATGAAAACTCGTGTACAGAGACCATCATACTTTTCAGTGGCGGATAATAGCATGGCTAACTGAAATTGAAAATTCATCAGGCAGTTGAGGATTTTGATAGTAATCTTTACACTTACCAATTTCACAGTTTTCCCCCTCGAAGCCATACGAACAGGAGCAGTTGTAGCCACTCTCTGACAGAGAACACGTGCCATCATTCAAACACGGCTGACTGCTACAGAAATCCACCACTGCGTGAAGAAATTCATGTCGAGTGAACAAACATTTGCAATCACTTCAAAGTCAGACCATACTGTACAGCGTTCTGTGCTTTTAACATTATAAAATGAAGCGTGTCGAGACTAGCTCGTCTTTGGTGATAGTAGATAACTGACCAATCTCTAATGGACCTTTGCAACCATTCGGACCACATTTTAATCATCTGACACATCACTTTATTCAAATTAACTTCTGTTCGGTGTTGATTTGTTGTTTGTTTGTTTTAATGAAGTAAAATTATTATTGCACTGTTTAGTTAATCTGAAAGATGTATGTAGCACTCTCAACATATCAAGTAAACACTGTAAAGTTATAATGCGGGAAATGGCAAAAACAGCTAGCAGTGCCAGTATGAACGTTTTGTTAATTCAGTGAATGAATGCACTGGACGGGTTACTTACCGTCCTGGCACATCGCTCCTTCGTAGCGCTCCGTGCAGTTACAAGAGAACCCGTTAATGAGATCAATGCATGTTCCATCGTGCTGGCAGGGGGCGCTCGAGCATTCGTCCACATCTGTAGATGGTTAGGAATCATCGAGACCACTTATTTAGAAAATCCGCGACTTCATTATTTCCTCAAAGGTAATGCTAGACAACGGGCCTATATACCTTTTATGCCATATCAATAGCAAGAAGGTATACTACAAATGCAACAATCCAAGCCATCGCCCCATCCACCTTGACTGTTGTAATACTTTAACTTGATCTTACCAGCATGTGTACCTCAACTACAGACAAAAATTCATAAAGAAAAGGATCCTTGACGGGGATAACCGTGGGCAATCAGTTGCCAGTAGAAGTGAAAATGTTAATCCAAACAATACATCGTGCTGGATGATAATCCAGGAAGAAAAGATTAAAGAGGAAATCCACCCCGTAAATAAATAAACTTCAAAAGAAAGACAAAAATGTTCCCTACAGAACGATACAAAAATGACGAAGATAAGACAAAGATAAATCATTTCTTGACCCAGTCCTTATGAATATCTAAATCAGCAAGTTGACAATGTCATGCTCTCACAATTTCTTATTCATTTCATATATAGAAATGGCAAAAATCTCATATTTCAGTTGAATAAATATAAAACTTGTCTTAAAACCATCCAAAATAAAAAAGAATAATCTTGGTATGGGAATATGGTTTTACTTGTATTAGCTAACAACGACAATCTTTTTCTGAATTTCATGATCATACATGAATATTTGTGAGGGTATGACACCATCAACTCGCTCATTTGAATATCCGTAAGGACTGGTTAAGAATGTACATGTTTTCCGAAAAATGTGAAATTTCAAAATATCATATCTTCCTTGTTTCTTATCCGATTATTTTTGTCACTTTTGTATCATTCCCTGGAAATAGCTTTCTCTTTTAATTGAAGTTTATTTGGTTATTTTTGCCGTGGATTTTCTTCTTTAAGTACCTGTTTCGCAGTTGATACCGGTATACCCAGGTGGGCACTGGCACGTGTAAGAGCTGTTTCCATCGATACAGGATCCTCCATTCAGGCACGGGGATGATCTGCATTCATCTATACAGTATTGATATTATAATTTATAAGGAATAAATATAATTAGTTTTCTCCAGAGACAAAATAAAGAGCAAACAAATCCAGCATTAGACTAAGAAAAAAGGGAAAAATATCAACGTATTGAACATGAAGGGAATTAAATTATTTTTCTTCATATCATGACATATCACATTCATCAATTTTATACCTAATTTCTTACGGACATATGACGGACCAGGCAAACTGATAGCACTTGAGAAATCGTTTGCCGGGTTGACGCTCTGTAACGATGCACCAATAAGGAATGCAATGGATGTAACACAGCAAGACGATAAATCGCTGCTTCCCCCCCCCCCCCCCCCCCCCCCCCCAGTGGCGGATCCAGGGTAGGGTGGCGCAACCGGCGCACGCCCCCCTTATTTTTCGTGAAAAACAAAAGAAATAAAAAGAAAAAAAAATGAAATGAAACCTGGAAGTACCATCAGAAATATTAGTCACGCCCCCCCCCCTTTACAGAATTTATGGATCCGCCCCTGCCCCCCCCCCCCCACATGGGCCGAGTCGCAACGCCTAATAACAAGACTCAATGTGACATAGTCTCAAAAAAGGGCATGATTAACATAATTATAATGTGACCAATTTCAAAGACAGTGTATGAGGCAGGTATTATGCGGTCTGTATACTCTCAGGGCTTAATCATCATTTAATTCATTTTATATCCTGTCGATATATGGCCGTGCACTTTGCAATAGCTGCCAGAACAATTATGTGATGCCTTTTCATTATTTCCTTTCTCTCTTCCTCCATCATCATACGAGAAATGAAAGAAGGGAGAAATCTGTAAAAAACGCATGAATACGGAAAATTGACTCACCGTCTAAACAGACCTTACAGCTAAGATGGCAGTTTGCCAACATCCAGCGAGGATTCCGATCACACTCCCCGATCGATGCCCAGTACGGACACCTCTCGTGATTGTCCTGGCAAGCTATCATAAGAAATGAACGAGGTATACAATACCACAACTTTAGGCAACTTCAATTGCTATTTCATCTTTCATACATTTTCTTCCCCAAGAAGAATTGTTGTGGTAATTTTCTAAACAGCAAAGAATTAAACCACTAAAACGCTATCAATTATAATAGATATAACAAAGAGGAGGATGAAGATAATGTTCATTATAGTAATCATAAGAATATAATTCTTGGTCATCTTTATTATTATCGTCATCACAGTCATGATTACGCAGAAGAAGATACAGCTTTGAAAAGAATTTCAAGTAAGAGTTTTTATGAGGAAGTGATGACAAACGTGGCAGTTCAGTTTATCTATCTTTTGTTCTTTGCAGCACACAATTCGCTGATCCCCAACTCACCATAGTCTATGCACACACCGCAGCTGTACCTGCAAAAGTGACGCATGTAGCGCGGATTGATATCACATTCCCCAATACCCATCCAGTAGGCGCATGAATCGTGTTCGTCAATGCATTCTAATGGAACATGGGGAAAGAAATAAGTAAAGACAATTGGACTGTTAGGGAGACTAATTGGGAGACGAAAAACCAAGGGAATGATGAAGAGAGAGAGATGAAGAGAGTACAAATAAATTCTTAGGAAGTTTTGTGAGATAATTGCGTACATGTAATCATCACAAGGCTCTCAATTGCTTAAAAAAGTTAAAACCCACAAAAATATTACAGAAAAAAAAAAGATGACAGCAAGAACAATGGAATACGGTCACTCCGGTCTCGAACTCAGGTGTAAAGCAATGATATCGATTATCCATCAAGTTTGTCCAGAATAAGGTGAAAATAGTCGGGTTTGAATAACATCCATTACAATGCGAGGAAAAAAAATGTATGGTGTACACTGCACTATACAAATGCATACGAAAGCACAATATGGTCGTAGCATGGTTGTAGTAACATCTGCTAACACGGTGGTTATGATCAATGACATGGTTTATAGCGTGGTGTCAGCAAGCAATGTAAACGAAGTGCTTGAAGTAGTACAATAAAAAAAAGTGCGTTTGACTTTCGAAATTAAAATTTCGAAACCTGCGTCCATCCATCCTTTCTTCATGGGGCCTTGATTGATTAGTGTTGATATCGGAAGCATACAACTTGAAGAGTGTATTAAAAAAAAAGATCACCTAACAGGCATGTAACACTCACCAATGCTCACGCAACATATAAATTCATAGCACATACGCATCTATGCTTAGTATATTTTTTCATGACGGTCTAGATGATAGTCTAACATGCTTTCATGCAGCAGTCATGACATCCTTAAAGCATAAGTTGATCTGCATATCAATGGGGCGCTGTACAAAGCTGAAAAAAAATAATGCGTAATTACACATGCCGGCTGGTGGAGAGCAGTGGATAGAGTTCATAACCCTTACCCAGCTCACAGTGGTCGCCGTAGAAATTCGTAGGACAGAAGCAACTGTAACCGCCTACCAGGTTGTTACAGACTCCGCCGTTTTCACAGGGACCGGTACCGTTCTCTTGGTTACATTCGTTAAAATCTGTTGCCGCCATTCCAAATGATGAAATATATACACTGGATGTTTTACTAGTAAACAATTACCATACTTTTATGCCTATATTTTATGAGTGAAATCAACTGATTTAGTCAAATAACAGATAGTAGAGGAAATTCAACTAGATGTTAGATCGTAACGTCGAAAATGCAACAACCTCCTGAAATTCAGATTAAAAATGGACCACTCACGAAACAAACAAATAAACATACAAACAAACACAATCTAGACATGTGTGTTGTGCTGCCTAATCATTATAGCACAGCAACAACGAGGAAATAGGCAATTTCATACTATTCAGACCACAATTCTACAAGCACACAAAATAGTAGGCCTGATTAGAACTCCTTGTTATGTATTCAAAGAAACAAATTTAGAAATCAATAAATGTACCAGTCCATTTAGTTTTAGACTCGATAGCCTTACTCTGCAAACTTACATATATTATCAAAGGATGAAAACTCTCTGATACATACTGAACTAATTTTCACATATCCATCAGGTACTGTGACAGATTTATATACATATATATATATATATATATATATAGAGAGAGAGAGAGAGAGAGAGAGAGAGAGAGAGAGAAAGAGAGAGAGAGAGAGAAAGAGAGATCAAATCTAATAATCACACCAATCATAAAGTGTGATGATTTGTATGCTTTACCTAGCTAATACCAATGTATTTTTCAAATGATGTTACGTAACGTTCATATATCAATGATCACGTATACAATGTTAAGTCCAGAATTCTCTATAGAGGATCGATTCTGATTCACACTCCATTAAGCCTGGCTATCACGTTCACCATGGAACGTATCACATGCTAAATTGTATATCGTCCTCTCTGAAATGTAATAACGAAGACTTTAATCGTGTAATAAAGTAACTATCAGGCTGTTTGGAGAAGGAGTCCGTTGAGAAACACTCACCCTCATCACAGGTTACCCCAGTCCACTCCTGAGGGCAGTCACACAGGTAGGAGCCGGCGTATCTCCTGCAGGTTCCTCCGTTTGCACATGGGTTCGGTGTGCAGAAGTCGAACGTGTCATTAACTGTAAGGGGAGTGAGACGTAATTGACATACAGGTTACACCAAATAAATTAAAACTACAGATGCTAGACTGATTTCTATGTGACTTTCTGCAATGGAGGTGGGGGATATGTTATTGTGAATATCATCATCACTTCACTTGGTTTGCTATATCATATTCAGTGTTTCAGCGTGATTTAATACCTATAGATCCAGAAACCTTCATTGCTGGTAAGAGGGGAGGGGGTGGACTGGCTGATATGTATTGTTACTTTATTATTCTTTACCCCTTAAGTACAGTGAAAATTAAAAATCGACAAATATAAATAAATAAATACATGATAGATAAATATAACTATAAACACACACACACACACACACACACACACACATATATATATATATATATATATATATATATATATATATATATAGATAGAGAGAGAGAGAGAGAGATAGAGAGATAGATAGATAGATAGATAGATAGATAGATAGATAGATAGATAGATAGATAGATAGAGATATACTGTGCTCACCTTGATTGCATATTTCTCCTGTCCATTCGTCTGGGCATACACATGTAAAATTCTGATTTGTCGGCATGGAGGAATTCGTTACGTTAGGTAGGATGCAATAGCCACCATTAAGGCAGGGGTTGACTGCACACGGCGTTGACGTAACATCTTAAATGTGGAAAAACAAAGGTATTGTCATATTAATGGTGAAAAACGAAACTTGGAATACTCGTCACCAAGTTATCGTTAAAGATACAAATCTACGTTACCACGCTCAAAGTGCTTAATCTCACCAATGCAGAAAACACCAACAACTAAAAGCACACCTTAATGCATCCACACCACGATTACGATCACACAAAACTTTTTTTTTTTTTGCTAACTAATCCATGAGTCATTTAGACGTAGCACTTAATAAGTATGCCCAGAACAATATCAAATCTTTGGCAAAAACTTGCTGTTTGACCCACTCAAATTGCTTTAATAGTAAGAGACTCTGTAAAGCTGTCACAGACGATATCTGCAAAAACAAACAAACAAACAAACACCAAAACAAGAAGTTTAGAATTGAAGGAGGCAGATTATCCTAAAAAAAAGAAGGATACAGTCTTGCGTTCAATGCAAACATATCTAGATCGATAAAGACGATCATTTCTAGTCCATATCTAATCTTTACCTTTACGAACGAGTTGCAGAGGTTAAACTATTTAGGGTTTGATGACGTACAACACTCTGGAAGTGGCTCGACCCGAAAGATTATATCTCAGGTCAGGCCTTATCTACCTGTCCAGTGGATTCCTATTTGTTGTGCGCATGCATACAGCGTATATCTAAACATCAGTTGTTTTGATGTTTAAAGGGATAGTATAGTTTTGGTTGAGAAATAATTTCAGGTTTCTAACATTTTTTTTTGGGTGAGATAATAAGAAACCTCTTATGAAATATGAAAGAGCATGTAATTCCTTGAGGAATTCAATATTTCTTTGATGAAAATTGGTTTTGAAATGGCTGACATATCCAAAATAGAGCGATTCTAATAAAGTGTGGGACCCACATTTTACTACGATCGCTTTGTTTTACTTTGGTTTTGGGTGTTTCAGTCATTCCAAACCTGATTTTCATCAAATAAACTTTGATTTCCTCTTAAAATGGTGATATGCTCTGTACTATTTCATAAGTGTTTTCTTGATATCTCGCAAAAAGCTAAAAGCCCAATTCTCATCTCCACCAATACTGTACCATCCCTTTAAGAGGTAAAAACAAACTTTAGACCCATTTTTGGAAAGGCTATCAGAACTTTTCAAAGTGGCTCGAATTGTGGGTTGCATTTGTAGCAAAGGCTTGAAAAACACATAACAGATTTATATCTAGGTCTTACTTAGTTGGCACGTTTCCCCTGACCAGTTCTGTGTGCAATTGCATTGGAAGCCGTCTGGCGTCGAGACACATGTTCCTCCATTCATACACGGCTGACTAGTGCAAGCACTCATGGGCGGGGTACTACTTCCATTAACAGTGACCGTTACGGGAGGAGACACTGTTGTATAATTGGCTGTAGTCATAGAGGAGGTGGTGTTTTCTACTCTACTCGGTTCTGTCAAATATTAAAAAAAAATGATGAATGACAACAACAACGATAATCAAGGAACCATTCAAATTATTTCAATTTTTAAAAGCAAAACCCTGTAAGTTGGATGTCCAAAAATTTGGTGAAAACAACAATATCACTGCATTTAATCAAGGTCTTAGAAATTTGCGACTTGAACTTACATTTTACGTAATACCGCAATATCGCAATATCGATTGCTCACGCCTTTCGCTTGTGCACATTAGCATTTTGATGAATATGAAATTACATTGTCTGGAACATTAACATAGGCAGCATGTTTCTATTCAAGGGTATCATACAGATCATCGGTATCTCATGAGCGAGGCTCAGTTGCCAGATGGTTCGACAGAAAAATAAAAAAGTAATTATCTTCATTATAATCTTGCAGTCTGCATGGCTAATCAGCTTTCTCAAAAGGATGCATTTGCTAAATGTATTTGGTGCTACAATGAACTTCATCTTGCCCGTGCTTATGCCAATAAAGATGATTAAAACAAAACAAATAGTGCGCATTGGACAAAATAGTGTTGAACATCTGGTGACACGTATGCATTTCGAATATTTGTTTTACCAGCTGACGAAATGCCAACATAGTGTTCGCTGCACAGCCTACGCTCATCTACAGTGCATGTCGACATGTTTTGTACTACATTAGCTAACCATTGACCGGAGGGTGGCGCTGTGGCTTAGTTGGTTAAAGCGCCTGTCTAGTAAACAGGAGATCCCCGGTTCGAATCCGGGCAGTGCCTTTTTGTATTTTGATTCAAGAAATATAACTCAGATATATACTATTTCCTTAGTAATTGGCAGGATTTCTTTTCTTTTTTTTTGCGAGTGGTTCTCGCAATTTATATTCTCGGATTTATTTCTTATCTTTTTTTAAATTGCTTTCATATCTATTAAGCTACTGGGTTCACATTAAACAGTAAAGGGTGAATTTCATAGCGTGCGAAATTTCTTGTGAAAACGCAAATTTTTAGACTTTAATTCCTACAAAGTGTATTCATTAGCAGGATATTTCGAGGGAAGCGTGGGGGATAAAACATCGTCCAAAACACATTTGCATAAAACTCTATCAATTTCACAGGTCTTATTTTTTTGAAAGTGGGATTTTCTTTTTTTTTCTTTTTTTTTTTACAATGAATTCATTATATTAGTGCCCTTTTCATCTCATTTTGATTAAGCATCTTCTATAAAAGATATCTAAAAATGTCAAATGGTGCAACTGCCCTCTTTCGTTTTACTAATCCATGCCCTGCTCGATGTTAAATGTATCGGACAAAAATGATTAAAAAAGAAAAACATTAAAAAAAAAGTGGAGCCAATCGATACTGCAATTATCTTATTTGCAAGTGACAAAAAAAGGTCATCATCTTGACAATAAATTTCATTTCAAGCTCATCAATACTTTCCCTTCTGGACTGCGTTATGATACAGAGGTAATGTTATTTCAAAATGATCCGAAGGCATCAAAACGGAAAACGATACAGGCACCACTTCTGTGCATATATTATTATCATTTTTTTTTCAAGTACACGAGCATCACTACTGAGCGAAAAGAACTTACCCCCACCGTAGTATTCGAGATTCAAGCATCCGCTACCGAGCAGTTTGAAGTCGTCGATAGCGATATCTCCGACCGATCCGCCACCAATCTCTACAACAAAGACGATCTGCAGAATTACAATATTGTGATAGTTATTTTTGTGTCATCAGATCTTCAAGGAGTTACAGCAAAAATTACGGTTTGAATAATAGTCATTAAAATGATTATCATGCCAATGATAACAATGATAACAAGAATATAAAGAGAGTAAAAGCATCATAAACATAAAAAATTATCCTTCTTATCTTCATTGTTATCAGTCTGTTTTCTTTTTTACCCACAAAGCTTGTTAATGAAAAGTGCATGTTATACCCGATGGATTGATATAAACTGTAACCAGGAACATTGATAGACTCCCTGTATGATGACCGTTGCCTATGATTATTATGATTGATTCGGCTGGTCTTTCGAGGGGTTTTAAAGTAAATTTCAAAGGCAGTGAAACGGATGGGATGTGAAAACTTACTTCATGAGCCCCATGGTAGATCTCATAAATTATCACACTTACATCAATATAGATTGTGCACATTGTGTATAATTCACATATTGATT
This sequence comes from Diadema antillarum, assembly GCF_040938485.1. Classification (NCBI taxonomy): domain Eukaryota; kingdom Metazoa; phylum Echinodermata; class Echinoidea; order Diadematoida; family Diadematidae; genus Diadema; species Diadema antillarum. The sequence continues at coordinate 1,529,525 of NW_027271399.1, read as the reverse complement.
CGTCTCAACTGGACATCGACAAACGAAATCTTGAAGTATATATGATGGTGATGATGATGATTAGAGTTACATTGTATAATATAATTGTATTATATAATTATATATTATATTATATTATATTATATTATATTTTATATTATATTATATCATATTACATTATGTTATATTATATTATATTATATTATATTATATTATATTATATCATATTATATTTTATATTATATTATGTCATATTACATTATGTTATATTATATTATATTATATTATATTATATTATGCCACCTGACAATGATATCAAATGGCAAAAAAAAAACCACCCATAAAACACACACGATATTAATGACGTGGATAGTGTTGATAATGGTGACGAAGGTAACTGTTGTTTTATCAATTTATAGGGGGGGGGTGGGTTACAAAACTGCAATGAGGTTAAAAACAATCAGCTTATTAGATAAGAATTCATTTGTATCTTTAATAAAAAACTGCAGTTGTCTGAAACATTTTTCTTTATCATTGCAAAGGCCATTGATACTTTGTCTGAATATAACATGATTCTGTTATAATTATCATCATTATTACTATGATTTTGACGACAATGATCCAATTAAAACATTTCCGCAATAGCTTGGGCACATGTAATTGTTTCCTAATAGTATACATAATTTGCACGCATCGGATCGGTATCGGATCGGTCAATACTCAAAGAATTTATGCAAACATTGATACTAGTATCTCGTGATAATTCCAACGGAAAAGCCCCAACTACAATGGTACTTGTACCTGGAAGCGCCCTCCCACGTCAGTAATATTTGCTCTCCCTTCCAGCCAGACTTTGCCCTGTTCTCCATCTCTGTGCCACACCAACGATCCGAAGTTTGCTTGGTCGGGTGACGTCATCACGTACACGCTGAGAGATCCGATCTGGTTCCCGTGCATATGGTAGTAGAACGAGGCGACGCACGGACCCTGGCTGTCCTTGATATAAACAGCACTCACATAGGCGGCCCGGTCGCCGACAGTTCTATCGTTGGCCTCCGCGTACATGTAGACACCTTGAGATATTGTGATGGATATAGGAATATTCAAGTTGGAAAATTATCCTGCTCTTGTGATATAATCCCAATCATCGTCACTTAGTTTAAACCAAAATCAAAAGAAAGCAAAGAAAATAAGTAAATTCAAGCTTTGGTGTACCGTTACGTATTTTTGCCTTAATTATTCACATCTATAGGTGACGGTGAAAACAGCCGATCAACCTCTGACAAAGCAGAAATCATAGTTATTTGGATGACGATTAATTGAGTATCAGAAAATGATTATTGTATGAGATAGTAAAGGTAACATTCATTGCTTGAGTGAAAAAAAATGCCTATAAACGAGGAAGTATGTGTCGTTATTCCATGAATTAATGAGGTTCAATATTTTTTTTTCTATAATTAATCATAGATCGAATAAATACGCTTCTGTCAGGATTTCGTACAGTTCTTGTCCGTTCGACGCCTGAGCTCATTTGCTCTTGGATACTTGCGAGACAAATGTATCAAATTACACACCTCGTGTACATGTTTAACTCGATAGGATTTCTGAAAAGATGGGCCATTTTGCAGAAACAACTAAAAATTGCCAGTCCCGACATGGCGATTAATATGTTCATGCGCACTCTTGAAAAAGAATGTTATGATGTGTCACGTTTGTAATAATTATGTAGCTTTGATTCGCAATGCGAATGATGCTGTCATCACACAATGCCTAGAAATATTCTTGCTCTGATAGCATCATGTGCTCTCCTTCTTTCTTTTTAGCACATTCTTCCGTTTCTGTTTGTTATTGTACAATTAAAAATCAATAGATTCCCTTGTTTGTTTGTTTAAGTTGAAACAGTAGCACATCATCAGCAAAGAAAGCTAATAAAAAACAATTTATTTATGATTGTGTATAGCCTGTTATTGTATATTTTCGTTCACAAACATGTTATCGACTAAGAATATTCATCTCCCTATACCTATGCTGGGATACGGGGGGGGGGGGGCATCCTTAAAAAATCCTAACCTGTGTGAGGCAAGACATCTCAATCGACAGGTCAAGATAATTCGAAGTTGGCAACCATACGCACCTTTCGTCTTGCCAAGGGTGTGGTCCCTCATCGGGCCGGTACGTCGGGTCAACGTTTTCCCGCTGTTCGTCCGCCAGTCGAAGTCATCACTGGTAGACTGGGTAAAATTGCAGCCTCTTGTTGGGATGTCGTCTTCAAAGGTACAGTCGACGGAATACTCTTCAGAATAACAGAATTAAATGCGTTAAAAATTGAATTGTAACCTTGATTCACCACAATGTCCTAGAGTACCCAGCAGCGTACATGGATGATCTTCATTCAATGCCCACTGGGCTACATTCGATATCCATTCGAAAAGTGCCCATCAGGGAAAATGCGCATAATATACGCTCATCGCGGTAACGGTCGACACCAGACGAGATTGCTAGGTTGTGTGTTAACATTAGACAGAGACCAGGGGATAAATCTGTACACAATTCGTTTGGGGAATTCTCGCGTATATTCGTCCCGGGCTAGCCTGTCCACTCCATGGTATATCCCCGGCTCTATCGGGTCTTTGAATGGAACTGTTTCTTGACCATTCTCACATATTTGTAGGCATCGTGGAAGCCACATGAATTCATTCATTAAGGTCATTTAAAAAGTTACATGATTGTATTAGCGAATGTTACCGAATCGTGTTTATTCTTAATTGAAGTTTGCCATTCTGCAAACTTTAAGGGCGTAAGTGCTGATGAGATGAAATTTCTTCTATTCCCTTCCCCTGCTACACCCTGAGCATTCTACTGTAGAATGTTCATATCATTATATTCTAATTACTATTAGTGTTGTTGTTCTGAACATATAGTTAATTTTATTATCACAACTTGTTACTATGCTATCAGCGTTACCAATTTCATCGTCATCATCAGCATCCTTCTCAATATCAACATAATTGCAGTTCTGACATTCATGGTATTGAAATCTGACAGTGAAAGTATTAGATCATCAGATCATTCAATTGATAAGATTTATACAGCCTATTGGTAAGCAAACCGTCATTTATCATGTTTGCAGACTATCATCTCAATCCGTAGACGATGAACATAGGCAAAACCGTGTAAGTGTACTAATATGATAGCAACAAAAACGAAAAAACAAGAACAAAGATAAACACCCAAATGTTATGAATGACGAGATTATTGACATCTACCAGGGACTGTTGCCACAATTCAGGAATGATTATGGTACTTCTCTGTTTGAATAAAGCATCGTTTCATTTCGTTTCATTACTTTATTTGAGCTCTGCAATATACTTCAATCCGGAGATTGGTCTTCCACATGTCCATGTAAATAAGATACATAAATGTGACAGAAATATATAATCCTTGTCTTCGATTATTCACTCCCAGAAACAAGAGGTGGAATTGTAGGTTCGGGTATATGAAACTTAGGAATAGACAAACCTTCTACAGTAATATCGTCAATTGCAATGTCCCCCATCAAGCCATTGCCGCTTACAGCTTCAAATATGGCCTGCAAAAGGATTAGGACACAGTTATAAGGTACAAATGTACCTACCAATATAATATGCATAATAAGACACAACAGCAACCAGTATAATTCCTTATATTTATTTATATATATATATATTCAATAGTCGAATTTCATAATAAAATGTATATCATAACTTTCATTGAAAAAATCCTGTTCCTATAGTGCTTAAAACAGCACTTTATAGCTTGTTACCCTCGGAATCCATTATTTCAACCTGAGCCTCTTAGTGCATAGTATAATAGTATTTACATGTATTATCATATACTGAGTTAAAAATTATAGCATATGTATTATAGAGACGAATAAATGGTGGATTTTTTATATAGAAAAAGAATATCCGACACAAAGAGCAGTGAACATAGAAAGCACACACACATGCGAGCGCAATATAGGCCTACACTTTGGGCCTACACTTGCTTATAACAGCATGCATAATATATCTATATATGCCGTATGATGTCATGCCGTGTAACATGACTCCTCTAACTTCTGCTAGACCCTATTAGAAATATCCCTACCTTGCCTGTAGCGTTAGGCGGAAGGCGAATCTCGCCCTGAGTCCACACCGCCTCCTGACTGCCACTCCGCCGCCAAATCGGCTTGGGACTCTTTTTCTCGCCCCTCACCACCAGAAATATATTCAAGGTGTTTACGTTCCTGCCCCACATGAAGTAGTAGAACCGCATCACCAGTCGCTTGTTCCCGGTGGACAGAGAAGGACTCGACATACGGAAGCGCTGTCCTCTACCGATGGCTACCAAACCACGGGAAGTCCTTTCTGAGGTTTGCGCCAGGAGATATCGTCCTCCTGTAAATGATAATAATGATAATGATGATGATGATGATGATGATAATAATAATAATAATGACAATAATAATGACAACAATAATGATGATATAATAATAATGACAATAGTAACAATAACAATAATAATAACAATAATAATGATAATAATTATCATTATTATTATAATAATAATAACAATTTTAATAATTACTATTGTTATCATAAAAGATAAATAAATGAATAGATACATTACAATAATAGTAATAACAATTACGATACTTAGATAGAAGAGACTTTCGCGAGTCAAAAGCCTCCGCTCACATGACTTTCAGCAACTTTCAATATTACTGGAGCAATTTCTGTTATTGTTAACACATCAAGGCAAACCTGAAAGCAAAGATTTTATTTAGATATAACGAGATCAATCTCTAAAACATATGATTTGCCTAATTTTGTGAATCAAATGACTGCCATCAGGAGAGAAAACCCAAGGATTTTTTTTTTATTTGAGGTTTTGAACCTTCCTCTAAAGCCATTCTGAATTTACCTACTATAGGTAAAATGCGATCAGATTTTGTTGAGGGTTTTATTTTATCCAGCTACATCTTTTTTTTTCCGTAGTTGCACATAGTGCTTTCTCAACCATGTTACTACCTTACTTGATAAAAAGGTGACATTACCGATGATTAACCTTTAAACGGCAATGGCGAAGAGAGCGGGATATAAGGGGATTGCTCATTCACAAAATACAGCGTGTGTGTGTGTGTGTGTGTGTGTGTGTGTGTGTGTGTGTTTGTGTTTGTGTGTGTGTATGTGTAAGTCGTATGAAATGCCGACTGGATAGGACTGGAGAGGTCATTACGCATTTCTCGTGTTGAAGTTGGAGCACAAAGCAATAGGGGCTCGTATCTGGTTGTACTTCCGACTCTTTTTTATTCGTCATATCCTACGTTGATCGAAAGCCATTGAACTGACACAATCATTCACGTAGAGATAAGCGATTCACCTGTCACAGTGTATACATCCAGACAACTTTCACTTTTGTCCTTGTCCGTACTCTGACAGTAGAATACTCCTTTTCTAAGACAAAATCTTACACAGACACGATACTTTACAAGTTGTCATTCTTATGATAGTGATCCGTGACCACACCAACCGTTGGATTCGACAATGATTTCTTTCCAAAGTGTTCATTTTGGCGGAAAACCACATGTGCTTGACATTTCATCCTATTACTGAATTTAGTCAGTGCTCTCAAACCAACCTATAAATAACATTAGTATAGGCAGCATCTTTGAATGACTAAATAAACATTCACAACAGTGGTAACTTCTTCATGTACAGTGTAGATGTAAAGCGTAATTGTACTTTGCAACATAAGTACATTGGCAAACGAATTTCTTCTACAACACCAGTATAACGTTTCTATTACCATGAGACTGATGAACATACCGACATGAAATCAGGTCGAAAGAGATACAAGTTCGTGCACCGATATAATCTGACAATTATGACAATTCTTCTATATAAAGTCACATGTGACTACATGTTTTTGGTTGATTTTTCGTTGAAATGTGAGCTTTAGGGCAGATTTCATATATCAAACTAATGCCACTGTTAAGAGTACTAAAACAGTATAAAAGATAATTTTGAATGAAACATGAGGTCACTGTGCGAAATAAAAACGAATAACATTGTGTAGAAAGTTAAAACAGGATATGTGGGTAAATAAAGCCACTTTACAGTGACAATTATTGATCACGTGGAGAGAAAGTCGTTGCAGACTTTCTCTTGAACTCCACTTGTATAACTGATGTATTTGAAAAACTGGACAGGTGTTCATGAAAACTATGCTATAGTTATTATTTTATGAACCAGGTGCATATCGGAATAGTACAAGTGAATGTGTATTCTTTTCACGCAAAATGACCAATGCAATCCAAGCAGCAATTACACGTAAACTACTTCTTTCTGCTTGATTGTTTTAAAACTATAACTTTTCTGATTAAAAGATTAATTCTTGCTTTGGAAAGTCAGCGGTACAGAGGTCAAGTCATTGTAGGCCATTGCTAACACTAAACTGGAAGATTGATTTGGACGTCAGACAGTGCAAGCGATTTTTTTTTGGGTAATATACAGACTTTTTACAAAGATCTTAGAGCACTTACATTATTTGCTTCATCTTGGCTAATGTACAATAAAAAAAATGCCAATTTGATTTCAAAACATTCAGCCTACTTCTTACAGTTTTTCTCAATCTGTATTTCATTGCAAATATCTCCTTCCTCTTCGAATACAAACAACAACAACAACAACTACTACTACTACTACTACTACTACGACGACGACTTCTACTACTACTACTACTACTATTTCTACTACTACTACTACTACTACTACTACTACTACTATACTATCAATTTTAGTTATCAACCTATCAACCTATAGTATTGATTAATCTTAAACAGTAACATTGTGAGGGGATGCCAGTAGTAATACGGAAGGCAGTTGCGAATACTCATTAATGTTGATACTACATTCCACTTACGTCCGGAACGGTCAGAAGGAGGTCCAGTTCTGGCCTGAGGGGAAGGTCCAGACTTCATTACCCATGGCCGGTCCGAGTTGCTGATCTCTAAATCAAAGCTGCACGCGGGGTTGGCGTTCTCGTCAAACGTACACGCGTATAGCGTCACTGCGCCAACTGCAAGAACAAGTTAGATCATTGCTTATTCACCTTCATCTTCTAAAAATAATGGTCTAATTTCACATTCAAACACTTGGTAAAACTAGCAAGAGCACGTTATTAACACAACCGAGAAGCTTAAACATTTTCTTTATATAGCATCGACGTATCAACAAAAATAAAGTTTAAAAAGGGACCATGGTAAAATGTACAAAGAGCTATAATTTTTGTGAACATAATTTCATAGTTATATGAAAACTTCACTCGTTTTCAAAGTGGTATAATGAATAAGCTTGCCCAACCTTTCAATTTATGGAATTCATGATCGAACAAACAATAAAGTGCGTATAGACATAGTGACCATATAAAATGGTCCGTGCATTGACACTTCGACAGACATCCATCACGTTTTGTATTGAATGCATTAACAACCCTTTTCTATCAACACCGACAAATACCAGGCTTGCTGTCAGTTTAATGTTTTCGCAAGCACCATTTATAAGGATTTCACGAATAACTATGACATCACGGGTGCACAACTTTAAAATCCAATATGCCTGATTTTGCAAATGACCCTATTCTGCCCATACGCAAATTGGAACAGTGAACTGACTTCTATAGTTTACCGCCTCTAAGTTGATGAATGACGAGATATAGTTTCAATTGCACAGCCAGTACCATTTCTAGGAATACCTGCCAGCTTATGACCTTGTTGTGTTAATTATTACCGTCGGACTTTCGATTGCGATTATGGTGTATGTAGGCCTACTGCCTATTCATAGATCACCCTTCTCTCAACATAGAATGCAATTCGAGATGACACAAGAGAGTCTTCGAGATGACACAAGAGAGTCAATCTGTGCCAACAATCTGAAGGGTGTTTCAGTGCACTGAAATTACATTTACATGTGAAGTTTTAGAAGGAAACAAATGGGATAGGACTGGTTTACATGACAAAATATCTGGGGCGCCTGTAATGGTAATCATTATAGGTGTAGAGATCTCTTTGCTGGCAATGTTTACACGATTTGCAAGCTACCGTAGAGGAAGCGTCAGGTCCGGTCTCCGCGTAATTATTTCCATCAAAATAAACCTCATGAAATAGCTGTTGACGTTTCTCGAATACAGTACCGTATTGGTACAAAAAGAAAAAAAACCACCGAATTACGATAAAGAGCATTGTAACCACACAGACAGGTGGAGGGACAAGTGGTATAGACAATTAGATTGATTAAAACATTTGCTTGAAAATGTGATCTGAATAATGGGAAGTCTCTTCATGGTACACTATAAGAGTAAACCGTGAGTGATTTCTGCTTTTGTTGCTTCCATAAATATGACCTATAGAACCTCTCATCCTGCCGGCTTTACGCTGTATTTGGCCTTGCCCTCGCTAAAACCAAACTAATGAAACGGAACAAAAGGAACAAGTTACCAAACAACAGAACAAAACATATCTATTGTAAGCCTTCTACTTCCTCTCACACCTTTCGCCATTCGCTCTTCTGACAAGAAGACACCCCACAGCAACCAAGCAGCAGACTGACTAAAATGAGGGTAGTACAAGTCATTCGAAGATGGTTATCGTAAGGTGTAGCCAGGGAGGTACGGTGTTAGTTAGAAACCAGAGCCATGTTTAAAGCTGTTCGTAAAGTTACGAACGACTAACGAACGACTGGTGATCAGTCCTGTTGTGCTATACTCGTCAGAATTTCAATAATTCCGTACAAGAACTGATCACCAGTTGTTCGTAAGTCGTTCGTAACTTTACGAACAGCTTTATGAAACACCCCCAGGTAATAGTTCGAGAGGCGTAGATTGTCCACTCCCTGTGACATGTTGTGTGCAATCAAGCTGTGTTGTATTGTTTTGTTTTATTCTTAATGTGATTTCATGAGAGGATGTAAACAAATTAATACGATTAAAGTTGCTAACAAGGTGCGAGCTTTCTGGAAAACGAGGGGCTCTTCTGAGAATCAAAACTGACATCAGGAGGAGGAGAGGGTTTTAATACAATAGTTGGTTAAATTACGAAAGTGTAATATTCAATCAAACAGCTCGTATAGTGCTTGTGTTGTCAAGTCGAACTGTGTCGCGTTGTGTTGTCAACTCGACGAAGTCGACGAATTTTAGTCTTTCAGAGTGGGCTGTAGCCTGAGAAGGTTTAGGAGCTGTAACGAGCTGAACACGGAAAAGTATGTGACTACATAACTTCAAAGATATATACAAAGTCGTAGATTTCCGGGAGGGGAGTCAACTGTCAAATTCAGTTTTAAAAGGGAAATGTTTTTCTTCTTATCAGGAGGAGAACGCTCGAAAACATGTCCTACGGAAATCACTATGGATCGTTTCATTATGTGATAGGAATAAGAACTTGATGCAACACAAACAGAAACATTGTTCCTGCTTTAAAAAAGAATACGTGTGCTAGTTGTGATTAGGCCTATACTCTAGATATAACATTTGCATCACAATATTTTTTGCAATTTATTCAGTGCAGAAATTATGTACGTCCAGATCAGTTTTGTGCTAAACGTTCATTGTGTCATAAGGTGGTCCTGTAGTAGAAATGCAAAGAAAGTTAATCTTAACAATATCGCACCCTCGCCATACTGCGTAATCAAGGATGTACTAGGCGATCGTCCCTCCTTCTGATTATACCAGAGAGGTGTGGGAGAGAGAACGCCCTTCTCTCTAATTATTCGTGTTGCTCAGGTTTTTATTAGTAGTGCCATTAATTTTTTTCTATTGCTTTTTCTTCTAAACTTCTATTGTGTGTATGTCTACGTGTGTTTCTCGAGAATGGGTCCACGAGACTATGTTTCCTGATCTTACAAAGAGAGGCTATGGTAAAACGATTAGCAAACGTCAAGTTGACAGATCATTGACTCGGATACTACTGTAACAGGTTCTCCTCCGCTGTTGTTGCTGTTGTTTTGTTTGTTTCTACTGTGAGCAGAGAGAGAGAGAGAGATGGAGATATATATATATATATATATATATATATATATATAGTATAGAGCTAGTGTATACGCATGGTTTATATTATACACAAAGACCACTGAGGGAAGCAAATGTCACAGTCATGCTGCGTCAACAATAGTGGCATGGTTAAAAAAGAAATGAAATGATCTCTTCTAAACACACTTCAAATACCTTGTACGCTTTTACAACGTTTGAACGACTGACCACGCCAGTGATGCGCAATTTTTCCAAAAAACAACAAACAAACAACAAGAGGCCCCAAAACCAAAACACCACAACTACCACCAAAAAAGAAACAACCTGCCTTAAAAAAAACTAAAACAAAACAAAACAAACCAAACAAAGAAACAAACAAAGAAAATAACTATGACTACAACAAAACTCCTGTGTTTTCTAACGTGTAATTGTGCAATACAACAAGTCAATTGGACATCATTATTTTACCGGCAAAATCTATACTCTCAGGGGAAAATATTCTATACAGTATATCTCCCAGATGGTGATGTAACAGCGAGGGTGACACGGAGACTCACTGATTGATTGGTTGATCGATCGATTTTACGGGTGCTGTTCGTTATTCCGAAGGTTCGATATTCCGAAGGTTCGTTATTCCGAAGGTTCGTTAATCCGAAAATGAAATGAAATGATGAAATGAACATTTGTGGCATTATTTCGAAGGTTCGTTATTCCGAAGATTTGTTAATCCGAAAATGAAATTCGGAAAAACGAATATTCGGAATAACCAATCTCCGGACTGAAGAGCCTTCGGAATAACGAACCTTCGGAATAACGAGCTGTAACCGATTTTATTTCCATCATTGATGATATTCAATAGTCGACCCCTATTCCAATAAATTATTCCACTGTGCCATCCAACTGTACACATGAAGATGTGTACTTTTGCAGTGATTCTATCATCAGTTCATTCAGATGATTTAATTTGATTTAATTTGACTTAACTTGATTTCATATATAATTGCATTTGCTTTATTAGTTTCTGTATTTTCACCTTACAGAGTTTACATGAAATAGATTCAAGTTATCATGTGATCACATGAATACAATCCGTCTGTGTGCGGTAGTCATGCGCGGAAAGCTTAAAAAAGTGATACATTAAACAAAATAATACGAAGGCTACAGCTTTAAGGAAAGCTCGATGATGGTTGAAACCCTTACAGCATAATATAAAATAAGTTTAAAGGTTTGGAGTGACCTACTTTGAGAGGAAGAAGATGAGAATGGAAGAAGGAAGACGCACTGCTTTTGTTAAAGATACGAATAGGATGAATGGAAAGAATTTATTGCACCTGGGTTATCAAATTACACGGAGTTATTTTTACTGCCGGTTTGCAAAATGGACGCCAGGTCAGGAAAGGTAACCCGTTTTCAAAATAATTACATGCAAAGAGAACTCCGGAGCTTTGCGTCCGGCACACAGCTTATACATCACAGCTGTCAAAACATTGATAGTTACAAACCAATATCTTTAAGCTTTCTTAAATGAATGCGCGGACTTTGAATTTCTAAAATCAGCATGCAGTGAGTTCTAGGCGTCTGAATTTGTATACCTCATAGATTACAATGCTGTTACATTTTTGGGATTTCTCTGGGTAAAAATCATCGGGTTGTCTTGTTTAATAAGAGTTGATGTATTTGTTCAATCGAAAAAAAAATGTACAGAATTACTTACCGACAGTTGACCATTGAAACATAAATCGGCCTTTACGAAAAAAATTAACATCCATCAGTTAAACTTTGAGCGTTTTAAGTTTGCGAATATTTGGGAGATCTGTGTAATTCTTTAAATGAGGCTAGTATTGCTACGTAAACGAACAACTTAGTTTTTGGTTGAAAAAAAAATAAAAAAAGACAAACAAACAAACAAGATTAAAGGCTTTGTAACACAAAGGGAATGAGGTGGCCCTTACTACATAGGAGTAGAAAATACGGTAAATCAAGGAATTATCATTTTATTAAAAAGGTAATATCAATTAAGGAATTATGTAAAAAGGTCTTCGTTGGCAAATCGTACTGTGATTTACAGCGCACACCATTGCATTTTTCTATACAAATAAATTGCACAGATAGTTCCATCTCAGGGCCGGCGGAGCGTTTTAAAAAGTGTGGGGGCCCACTAACGGGTTTCATGAGCTAACAAGCAAAAAAAAGAAAAAAAAAAGGAAATTCCATTTCCGGGTTTCTTCAGCTGGCAAGCATGAAAAAAAATGGTCCTCAGCTCAAAAAAAATTAACAATAAAAGATTAAGGTCTTCAGTGAAAAAAACAACAGCATAACCTTACCGCGCTCACACTTCAAGATCTCTATTTACTTTGACTAAGTGCCACTTACGTACTTCCGGGTTAAAAAAAAAGTGTGGGGGCCCAAAGTGATGACGCCTCATGCATTCCTTTGTATGTTGCACAAAAAGTGTGGGGGCCCGAGCCCCCACGGCCCCCACGGTTCCGCCGGCCATGCATCTCAGACATTTGATTCCAAGAAAGTTAGTACTCTCTTTTTTCTTTCCAAACAGCTGGTTATCCCCTTGGTTTGTGTGTCTTTGACACATCTAGTGACAATACAGTATTGTATTTAAACCATACAGGTAATCTGAGTAATTCGGTGTTGAAAATTCGTGTGAGTGCTTGTAAACCTGAGTTGTAGTAAGTTGTACCAATTTGGGGAAGAAATGTGGGCAACTTGGGGAAGAAATGTGGACATTTTGTCATTTTATCAATTTTGTGATAAACTCATGGGTACTGGATATAAAGAACTTCAATAACCAATTAGTAGTTTGAAATTGCAGTCTAATTTGGCAGTAGACAGATGTTATTTTTATTGTGATAAGTGTCATTACTCCGTAGTCGTAGTGAGTCTTTTACATAATCATGTTGTGATGGCTATATCCAAGGCAAGTCATGTTATTTTCCAAACTGTTTCATCAAAGTAAATAGAATCGAATTTTTCCCATACTTTGGCATTTTGTATAAACAAGCATAATCTCCACCCACGTCAATTATTGGAATGATGCCAAAGAAGATTTTTCTGTTCATCCGAACTGATAAAAAAAAAAAAAACTGTTTAAAGGCTTTGACGAGACAATGGATAGCATCCCCCCTCTTTTATATGCGCACATTTTAATTCTATAAGCCATACTTAAAGGGGATGGCTAGTAACTGATCAGTGGGAATGAGTGGGAATGCTGGGGAACGATTGTTCCAATCCTTGTGGGATTCATTTAAGAGTACATTATATATCTACTGTTGTGTGAAAATTATTTGCTTCAGAACGGTCTCATATTCAAGTAATGTGCAGTTTAATGTTTCCAGGTTAGCATGCCTGTACAGTGACGGGCCATTAAACTGCACATTACTTGAATAATGAGATCGTTCTGAAGCAAATAGTTTTCACGCAACAATAGATATATAATGTACTCTTAAATGAATCCCACAAGAATTGGAACAATCATCCCCCAGCACTGATTCCCACTGATCAGTTACTAGCCATCCCCTTTAAGGATTAAAACACCAATTAAAGTTAGCCACCAGTAGATCTGAACGTGCGAAGTAGCAGGCGGAGAGGCAGGCCCCATCTTTATGCCGTACATGCACAATTCATGCAAGTGAGTATCAGGAAATATCATGTAAATAAAATGTACGGCTACAGATAACTTTTGGAGGCATGGAAGCTGTGAGTGTAGAAAGCCACCTGTGTGTCACGGCCGCCACTGGTCGCGGGAGGAAACGGCGTGAAATCCTGCTTGGCCGACAGCCGGAAATGGTACTTCTGTGCGCTTTGATCTGGTCCAAACTCAAGCAGTGCCACAACTTCATTTATGAAAGACCTCAAATTCAGAGGGTGAAGAAGAACCAATTCTTCGTGACTTCTGATTCTCTGTCTTCTTCAGTATATTCCATTACTACTTGGGTTCGCCTTGCCTATGTTTAATTTTGCTTGGCCAGGCGATCAATGGAGTTAAATTGCAAAGGATTATTTTTGTATAGTAAATATCCTTCAACCGGGAAGTACATCAAGAAAAGTGTATATTGCTCAGATAGCATGAGGGTTATTGAAAATGAACATGTTGAAATAGAAAATACAATTAAGTGCATTGACTCTTCAGAACTGATAAGTGGAGTAGTACTATAAACATAGACTGCCTGTATCTGTAATCTTCAGAAAAAAAAGGAGAAAGGATTGAGCCAGGACATTCAATGTTGTTTTAAATGAAATCAATGATTCGAAGCAACATACCAGCGGATATCAGAGAGAAAAAAAAGTGGTGGAACCTCTCTGCTATTACCGTGTGATGGCGTCGAACATTCATCAGACCCCCCCCCAAAAAAAAAAAAAAAAATAATAATAATAAACATGCACGGGCAACTAGTGCGAAAAGGACGAATCTTCCAGTCAAATTTAAAGGGAATTTCATCTATGACAACCAGAACAGTAAAATGTTGATCAAAATCGGATTAAAAGTAAGGAAGTTGTGAAATTTCAAATATTATATGATTTTTTTTTGTACAACAGTTCTTGAACAGACATGAATATGAAATGATGAGCTGATGATGTCACCACGCACAATTTCCATTGATCGTGTACCCACAATGCTAAAAAGTCTTTTTTTTTTCTGCTCGAAAGGTATCAAACATAATGTTATTCCTGGTTGAGTAACTACAAGATAATAATCAATCAGATAATTCAGGAATTGGGACTGGGGCATAACTGCATTTGATCGAAAAAGTAGAAATATCCTGGTTGTGTGCACATAAGCCTACATATGCTGAATGGCAAATTCCGAGGGGATAACATTATCAGTTCCCAGTTTGCCTAATGACCGTTCAATATTTGCTGTATGAAAATGAGCAAACTTCACAAAGTCATAACTTTCTTTCACTGTTGTGCTTGTAAGAGTTTACTCTTTCTTATTCAGACTAACTTTAATTGTCCCGGATTTTCCCTCTTAAGGATTATAAGGAAATAATGAGAGCTCAAGATCCGTAAACGTCTCAGCGAAATCGGAAACATAATTTGCGTATGATAATAGCTGGGAAGATAATAAGCACGTTGAGTCAAATTTCATGTCTCAAATTTCGTATCTCGGAAGCATTACTCATAGCGGCCTATAAGAATCTCGATTACACTTGTAATATGCATTGGCGTTCATATTCCTAAGAAAACAAGAGAACCGAAATGTCTGCTAAGTATGACAGTGCTGTCAATTTTCAAGGTACAATGAATCTTACATACTGTTGACGTTACGTTCCCTATAGGTTACTATCATGATCATACACGATTTATCCATTAATCAATAGTAACATAATACACGCATTTATGTGTTACTAATCGGAGGTGTTTTTTTTTTTTTTTTTGGTACGGGAGAGTAAAACGCGCTCTCTCTTTCCATATCTTTGTCTTCCTTTTTATCACATATTTCGATAATCTTTGATAATTTTGATTCTCCCGAATTGTATATATTTTTCTCAAGATCTGTGATAGTACCACTTGTTTTGCTGCAGGCTCAGAAAGAGGCCGCAGGTCTTTTATTCTTCCTTCTGTCTTCATATGGAAAAATACATAATGGCAGTGTAAAGATAGATCTAATTTTGACTGTAAACAGGCATCAATCAATACACAATGAAAAAAAAAACAATAATTCGATAAAAAGCCAAACATGTATAGGATTTCAATTGGTAATGTTTATTCGTTACCGCCGATTCCGAAAACAATTTTTGACTGATTGTCATAACGTCGAGAAAGTGTTGCCATATCATTATTCATTTCCGTTTTCATAGCTCGTTTTCCCACGATTTCAGCAAAAGAAAACAGAGATAGAAAAAGATATCAATGTACTGACACTCTTGAAACACAGGCACAACCTTCTCGTGGAGAAAGAAGAAGAAGAGGAAGAAAAAGAAGCAGCAGCAGCAACAACAACAACAACAACAGCAACTTTAGAAACGAGAGTATCCTGTAAATGACAAAACAAACA
The DNA here is from genome assembly GCF_040938485.1 of Diadema antillarum. NCBI lineage: Eukaryota > Metazoa > Echinodermata > Echinoidea > Diadematoida > Diadematidae > Diadema > Diadema antillarum. The sequence continues at coordinate 1,513,489 of NW_027271399.1, read as the reverse complement.
AACTGTCATTCAAACACAGACTCATGGACCTTTTGGACCTCTTCAACATTTTACAGACCAGTGATATTTTGGTCTATCATTATGGGACCTGATTGTCTGCATTCATGTGATCAATAATTGTTCAATTCCGTTCGCAACCTGGAATCCACTGTGAATAGTGACTGGTGAATACACTACACACCACTCGCAATAATCGCAGCTTTCCTGGGAGTTACCAAAAGGCGCGCTTTTGGGTTTCCATGGATACTCATTGAGAAGGTCTTTTGTACATGCATTTTGAACAAGAAGTGTACCTATGGATTATCAAGCCACAAAAGCCATTACACACTTGCTCTATCGTTGTTTTCCATTGGGGGACGTCTACTTTTTTGTTGTAGCTGATAGTAACAACAACAAAGCAACAAGAACAACAACTACCATGACAACGTATCCCCAACAACCCAACGTCCAACACTTTAAGTTCTTATCGAAATGCACTTGTTACCTTTCAACATACATTGTGTTGGGTCAAACATACTATCTTTTGCCTGCGTTTAAAGTCCCATAGCTTTGACCAATGGACAACTCGCATTCCCAATTTATGGCACGTCTACACTTATGGTTTATTGAGAAAAAGAATGATATCTTCTTATAATTTAAGCTTTATTGCGAACTTTTTATATGGTAGGATGTTTTGTGATACAACTGACCTACACATAATTAATCATGCATCAAATATGACAACTCGAACATATTTAAGTCACTGCTCCCAATGGTAAACAATACCTTTAAAAACATTTGAAAATGCTTGAAGTCCACAGTCACACCTAAATCAAATGATTCGTGGCTTACTCTTTAAATTGTTGTAGAACTAGCTCCATATGACATCACATAAAGCATATCAGTATAGAAACGACGAGCTTTACATGTTTTATTTCTGATATAGTTCAAATAGATTTTGAATTGATGTAAAATGTGAAAGTCCACTGTCCTTATCGTCGTGACAATGACTGCTGGACTATGGCTACATTGTGTACATGGTCGTGATTGTAATGTTTACTTTCCGGACCATGCATCCGGCAAAAAGAATGGACAAAAAAAAAATGGCTCTGAGTCTAACGTCCTATAGGCTTTTCATCTCAGTTTCGGGTACATCTTTTCAAATAAGGCTTTCAATTTTACTGACCAACACCTGCGACCACAGACCACACGACCTGTGTCTTAAGCTTTGTTTTTGTTTTGTTTTGCCCTTTCTGTAGCGCTGCACAAAAAATGAATGGAATGCGTTCCGTGTTCTTCTTTCTTTCCACTTATTCTGTCACTCAAGTGCAAACATACTTTCCTTCGATCATTCCTTTCTCAAATTCATCATTGCACGTACTCCTCCTCCTCCTCCTCCTCCTCCTCCTCCTCCTACTACTACTACTACTATTGCTACCACTACTCTAGTAATGTCGAGTAAGCCCTATACGCAAGTATACTTCGCGTCTAGTTCTAAGTTCTTCCCTACCCTTGTTCTTTTTGTCTCAATAACTCTTTTTTTTTAAACTTTGTTAAAAGAATTCTCACGCACAGAATGTTTAACCGCTTCTCTGTTTAGAGCCGATTGCTTTACTGACAGGATACCAGTTGCAGCATAATCGGCCACCTGCGTCACGACTCTGGAATTCACGTATCACTTTTCTGCTTTAGTTGACAGCAGGAAAGTATGTAGAATAACTAACTTACCACTCGCACATGTCACCACCACCAGAAAAATGGAAGACAGGTGTATTCTGCACGCCATCTCTGATCCCCAGTATTGAGCCAAATTCACTGCTAAATTCCTCTTTTGAGTAAAAGGGTAATTAAAACGATGACCAGTATAGGAGGAAATGGATCAATCACACATTCCTTGCTAGTTTTCTGCGATAGAACAAAGTCACCAGGTAGCAAGGGGCGGTGGAAGTTTTCCTGCTATGCGATATGCACAAAACCGACGGCTTACACCACAAGAGGTCCACCAAGCCAGGGATGTACTGATAGACGCTGGTGACAGGTCGTACGTCCGTCCTGTCAGGACTACCATGCTCCTATTTGGTCCTCCTCTGCAACACAGTCTGCGACCGGAAATGTGGTGGCGCCCTGTTATTGCAGCAGCTTTCCTCGTGAACTTTAAGCCGGAAGTTATACCGGTAGCTTTTGCGGGAACCAGTCAGCTATCTGGTGAAGTGCAAATTTCCCTATCCTGAAAATGTTTTCTTAATGCTCTGAAAATGCCCCGACTGCAGAGCAGCCTGATGAAAACAAGGATGGCCTCATGCCGGAATTACGTGTGCGGGTCCTTCTCCACAGTCTTCGAAAAATCTAAGGGTCAACACAGATACTCTGGAGCAGGTAACGTGACAGGATAAACAAAGAAGAGGAGGAGGAGGGGAAGAAACGACGACGACGACGAAGAAGAAGAAGAACAGGAGAAGAACAGGAAGAACAAGAAGAACAGTAACAACAACAAACAACCACGACAATTTGTCCTTTCTTCTCAAAATCTTAAAGACGCTGTATTTTACTGGCAGTGTTTTGAAAGGCTCTTTGACGAGCATACCTTTGCATGTACGGCGAAAGTGAGCGGTGGGGATAGCTGCACAAAGGAAGGAGCCAGCGCAAGGCTTGAGCAAATGAGTATTAATTTACTGGCATTAGCTCCGTAGAATTTTCGTGTTTCACATATCAGGTTTACTTATCCTTATAAATGGAACGGTACAATCGCATTATTAAAATCATGGTAGCGATCCTAGAATTCTTAACAAGAACTCGTTCATTTCAAAGCTATTGAATGGAAGTTTAAGATATATCCTTTCAATATCCATTCAAAGGACGAAGGGCAAGGTGGAACTCCTGGAAACACGCAGAACATCTTTCAGTGACAGTGTCCTACTTTCAATGGCCATGTTACGTAACATCATGTTACAAAAGTCCCTCTGTCGATCTATGTAATAGTCCCAAAATGGGAACCTTGTTACGTACGTCAAAATGTCATCCGAACCTGACTCTTTCAAAACAAGCCCGGTTAAAAATGGGCTGTTCGGGCTGCCATAGAGGTGATGGTATCGTTCTTCTGCCCACTGTGAGTATATGCCAGCATGAAAGGAAGATAATTGGAACAAAGAGTGTTTACACCCTAGTGGTTCATCTCATGATCTCCAATGGTCATGCCATTATCATTGGCAACCGGATGGTATGCAATGTCACCGACGCTCTGGTATTTTAGTTCTGAGAGAATTAACGACTTCATTTATTATGCTTCTGGTCGGTGAGGGTCTCACGCAGGGGGCAAATGCCCGCACTTGTCTGGTAGCGGCGTAAAAGGTGCGTATAGCCCCATGAGCGGATTATGACCATCTTGCATTATGAGTCAAAGCACTGTAATGAGTGCATTTCAAAAGGGGCAACGCACGTTTAGTACTCATTCAGTACTCGTTTTCTTGTTCTTTTGTTCTTGTCGAGAACTACTGCTAGCTTATTGCCCTGAGGTCTAAATAGAGCAAAGCAGGTTGTGACAAAGCTGATTCTGTCTCAGTTGCCTGGCGGATAGCCTGATGTCAATCTCCTTCACCAGGTTACCAATGAGAAGATTTCGGTTCCTAATAGAAGAGAACAAATCAAGAGAGCTGCCGCTCTCGAGTAAACAGTCAGTTGATTTGGATGTCAAGTAAGTCGTAGAAAAAAAAGTACTCAGTCTAGAAGCTCTTTTGAAAATGACAGATAATGAAGCGCTGTAAAAACAATTTGAGACAGACAAAACCTAATACCCACTAAACAAACAAACGGCTAAGAATGTAAAAGCTAATGGACTGGGAAGGGAATGGTGCAAAATGAGGGATTTATTCCATGTAATGCCGAATAGAAGAGCATAGTAAAACAGAGTGTATATTTTGACAATGTATATTGTCATGTGGCAGTTCTCTATGTATATGCGTTTGAGGAATAATAACGACTTACCTACAATGAAAAGATGTAAGCGTGGAAACCTGTTACTATAAGGTATGTTCTTGCAAATTATTTCCGAAGCCGAAACTACTGATTCATCTACGTATCGAGATATATATATATGTATATATATATATATATATATATATATATATATATATATATATATGTATATGTATATATATATATATATATATATATATATATATATGTGTGTGTGTGTGTGTGTGACGGAAGAATGACTCGCAGACGTTGCAGTGATGTTCACTGTGGCCTTTATTTCCCAAGCTTTCGACTGTGTAACCAGCCTTTTTCAAGGGCTTGATGAGACATAAATATAAAAGCAAAATAGCAACCAATTTGCATGCATTTGAACAGAAATAGAAAATAATGATAATAAGAAGCCAATTAAACGGAATATAGACAGCAACAAGACATTCACACCAATTTGCATTGCGGCCAAGCCCGCTTTACGTTATATATATATATATATATATATATATATATATATAGTGCGAGAGATTATTCCATTCCCTGATGAAGGCCTAACTACAGGCCGAAAGCTCGACTGATTAAAAGGGAGACTCAAGATAGCAACGTCCGCCTCAGTCCAATTTCTTTCAGTATTATATATATATATATATATATATATATATATATAAAACCACAAAAACAATAATGATAATGATGATAATAATAATAATAATAACAATAATAATAATAATGAAATAATAATTCTGACGTCCGCCTCAGTCCAATTTCTTTCAGTATTATATATATATATATATATATATATATATATATATAACCACAAAAATAATAATGATAATGATGATGATAATAATAATAATAATAATAATAATAATAATAATAATGAAATAATAATATTTGTTTGTGTTGTGTGATATTCGATGCATTGTTAATATACAATTTCAATATGTAAATGCATATCCCGTAAGTTCAGAGGCAGCAATGTGTCTAATCTATGGAATTTAAAGAGTATTAGTTAATTATTGCCTCTTTCAGACATTTGAATCTTAATTTTTTTCTGTCATTTTTTGCCTTTCTTTATCTCTTTTTTTTTCAGGTGACTTACTGTTGACCTGGAATCGAGTGAAGATGGTTAAACCAGGGAGCATCTCTCTCTACCACCCTGATGAAACTATATTCACATCACGTGTGTTTGAGCAGAAAGAGTTCGCATGACAATGTATATACATAAGTCTTCCGTAAACGACATCTCAAGTTTACATAAGCACCAACTTACCCTTTTGTAATTCCACTTATGACGGTCAGCATTCGTCCACTGATAACGAGAGTGACCAGTTCCGGCTCGACACGTACATAATATACTTACAATGACGCCATTTCCTCACATTTCCTTCCGTACGTTTGACCACTGACCGTAACAGTCTCTTGGTGTTCACCGCTTCCTTCCAGCTTTCCGCCATTTGGTATCTTTGTTTAAACCCTTTTGGTATTAATGGTCAATTTAGTCCATAATGGGAGGAAATGCCGTAGCAGCATTATACGGGGATGTTTGAAATGAAAAAGAATACAATGACTCCAGGCATATTTCTTGTTTGTGCCATAGTTTTCCTCAAGCGTGAACTATTTCGTTGATGCCCATGCAGACATGCATACACACTTACATATCATTATTTTGATGTACACACACACACACAAACACACACACACACACACACACACAAACACAAACACACCTCTATTACGTAGGCCCAAAGAAAATGGGTTTCCATCGTGATTCGAGCCCATTTGTTTCTGATCAGTTTTCCCTTTGTTTGTTTGTAATGTATACTTATATATACACGTATATATATATATATATATAATGTGAATATATATGTAATATATATGTATAATATATATATGTAATATATATATATATATATATATATATATATATATATATATATATATAATAGATATATAGATATATATAAATTATATATGCATACGTTAGGATCCTTGTCATCTTTTACTCACTGGATACGACAGTCACGCTTTCGCCAGCATGCTCCTCCCCTGTATATCAGAATTCCGCGTAATCATTTCTTCCATTTTCATTTATCTCGAGGAGGAAACGGAGCTAGTGGCGGCTGCTGCTGATTGTCCTTTCCGTTGCTCTCAGCTGGTCTAGAGAAAGTTTTGACAATTAGGTTTTTTCGCGTTTATTTTGTTGGCAATGTATATCAACTACCCCTCCAGCTATTATGTGCTTTCCACAAGAAAAGTAATAGTAATTGACGGTGAATGGAATTTTTACCTTTAATGTCATGGTTGTAATGCAACTGTGTGTTACTTTCATGTGTAGGGTAGGCACACTTAGTAAATCTTTAAGAGGTCAAAACTAGAGGCAATCACAGTCTACTGATGTAAATATTTCTTTTCAGTCAGGACCTTTGCAAGTTTTTATATTTTCACCAAAAAAAAATTGTCCTTCCATTTGTCTTGTTTTCTCACGCCCCTGAAGTAACACGATTATCTGGCTATTCTCAGATAGGATTAATCAAAGGGCATGTCTACCATACAAGCATGCACTATTCTCATAATTGTATAGGGCCCTGATTTCGACATTACCTAAGTACTAGCGAGCAAACCAAAGCAACATAGCTGATAAATTATACTGATTAGCAAGCAAACCAAAGCAACATAGTTGATAGATTATACTGGTTCGGTGTTATTGCTGGTGTTAGTGCTATTGTGAGTATCTCGACACTGGCAACAGCGATAAGGAACTTGAAAACACTGTAAGTAGGGTTTAGCAAGACAGTGATAGAAGTGTGTGCTGTATACTAGTAGTTCAAAGTCGGTGCTGAGTGCAGCTGTTAGTGCTATCTGAATACTAGTACGAGCGATAATCTCAAACTTGAAATCTGTCGGTGATGGCAGGCTGACCTTAAAATCAAGTTTCGGTAGCTGGTGTTGGGGCCCGAGCCAGATATCTTTTGCTGAGAGCAAGGAGTTCTGCCATACGAAATGAGCCCCACAAGTCTTGTTGCCGTTTTACGTGTTTAAGGAAACCAAAACCAAAAGAGCAAAGCGGATTGAGTGAAAGCAGCAACATTAGTAGAACACATCAGTGAAAGTTTGAGGAAAATCGGACAAGCGATGCAATAGTTATGAATTTTTATTTTTTGAGTTTTTCAATGTTTTGTTGTCATAAAGACTGGATAATGAGACTACTTCAGTTTATGACATTATGTGTGGACAACAATATGAAGAAAAATTGATATAAACAAAATCCAACATATTTTCACTTTTCCACCTTAACGAAAGAGCACTTGACTTACCTCTTTCAGAAAGCAGGGGAGTGATGTCAGTATAACAAGTTGATTGAATGCGTAATTTTCATGAAAAATGAATTTTTGTGGAATTCTTCTTTTATCTTCTTTATATTGTTGTCCGCACATGACGTCATAAGTTCTAGCAGTCTCCTTATCCAGTCATTACAACACCAAAAACTTCTAAAATTCATAACTTTTGCATCGATTGTCCGATTTTCCTTAAGCTTTCACTGATGTGTTCTACAATGTTGCTGCATTCATTCAATCCACACTGCTCTTTGGGTTTTGGTTTCCTTTAAGAGCAAAAAGCCCCCCCCCCCCAAAAAAAAAAAAAAAAAAAAAAAATAAAATAAAATAATACTCTCGTCACACTTGTGGTTGACTTAGCAAAATATCGTCCATTTCAAGTTTGGCGTTTGTGACTTAGCATTGCTATATATGTGCGAGACCTGCATTTTATCTATGAATGCATGTCGTCTCCACTCACATCTAGTACGTACATGCATAGACTGCTGCTATAAATCAATAATCACCCATGAAAACTACACGAAGACATGACCATAATCATTATGAATGAATGTCTGGACACAAAGGCAAAGTCGCTGTATTTTGGAGATATTGTATTACGAAGTTTGATGCATTTTAATTCTTCTTTCACGTGACTCTTCTACTGCAACGTTTCCCTTGGCCGTACTATTTCATATTTCACTTGCATTAAGAGCAACCACCTTTTTACCGGGTATCATCTTTTTTTATCTCTCCTGCAATTCCTGAGAAGAAAACGCTAGTGTTTGGGATCGATAATCATGATCGATATCGTTTGCGTACCCAATTTGACCGCCAGCGTTGGTACTAGAAGGGTTAAAGATATTCAAACATTCATCTATATTTTTTCTAATAGACCGACGTTTGTAAATTAATCTATGGTTTGACCTTTTGGGAAGGAAAGATAAACGAGGATACAAGGGGTGAAGTTGCTGCCAGCACAACAGTCAACCGAAGCAATCTGACAAACAGATCTTTGGTTTATAGAAATATGATCAATTATAAAACAACGAAATGTACGCACATGATGAGGCCATGTACAAATGTTTGTGTTAGCACATCATTAAAGTGGTTTTTTTTTAAGATAATGATAAGGAAGCTTATAGTTCTATAAGTACTATGAATTAAAAGTCGCACTTTTGCTGGTTTTGGTATATACAACGTACATTGAATACAAATTACTACTGTAATAATGGGTTTTTAAGTGGTATCTCCGCCTGAATAAAAGTGGTCGGACTACCCAAACCAATCAATGTATGCTCGGACAGTAATATCAGAGTGTATGGCATATGTCACTGAAATAAATCATGACATAATCTATAATCAAACATTGCAAGTTCATATGCCTCTATTTTGCAACCCTGAAAAACAGGTCGTATAATAGATTTCTGTAGAATATATTCGGTCCCCGAAAAAAAGAAGTCCAATCGTTATTCTCGGTACAAAAATGGAACGTTTTCTCAAGTGACATGGGGTTAGATTTTCGTATCTTTCAAAAAAGAAAACACCCAAACAAATAAACAAACAAACAAAAAACTCTGAGGTGTATTACCGTAAGATTTCATACACGATGTTGGGAGACATTTTTCTTCAGCCATGCAAAATTGTGTGACATTTCCAAAAGGGATGTATGACTTTTAAACACACATATGTACACAAAATGTACTAAAGGATGAAAACATTATAACGAAAAAGGCTATAATTTTTGTGTGAGTAGAGCTTCAAATGTGTAGCAACAGCACAGTCAATTCAAGCACTCTTCGAAGACTTAGTGATGTGATAATGATGCCAAAACAGAAGAACAAATATATTACAGCTTAGATTCGAGAAGACCAGCAATGGCACAACTTACGGGTCTGGACAAGAAATATTATAAACAAGTGTAAAAAAAAGTGTTGTGCACTGTACTCCGTGTTTGCTGAAACAGAGAATCTCTGTAGGCTACCTGGTGTCATTTTCATACTCAATAGTAGATTCGTAAGTCATGTCTTTTTCGGTCGAGCTGTAACGCGGGTTCCAGACAGAATTACCATTCATGCCGTTACTCGTGTGTCCTACGTAATCCATGACAAATTCATCCGTAATGTAATCATTACCATCATACAGCCCATAGGAGGAGCGGCGCGACCTAAGGAAGAGAACGACCAGAGCGACGGCTATCCCCAAGAAAAGGAATCCTCCAACGGACAACCCTACCGCGAGAGGAACATTGACGCCAGTTTCAGGTAGCACTGTGGACCCAGCAATCTCAGTGATAGCCGATGTTTCTGGTGCGATGGTTGGAGTACTCGCTCCCTCTACGGTCGACCCCTTTGATGCCGTTTCATACGTTGCGTCCGATGGTGCCATTTCAGTCGTAACTAATGTTTGTGGTTCAGTAATGTCAGTAGGAGATCCGGTGGTTGGAATATTGGAAGACTCCTCTGTTGAGGAAGTGACTGTAAGTTTGATTCCTGTTGGGGTTGTTGCGGGAGTTGATATATCACCGAATGTAGAAATTATTGTTGCATCACTTGTCGCTATTTCTGTTGATAGAATATTGGCATCACTAGTTGATAATAATATTGTTGGAGTAGTAGTCAGTACGTCACTCATTGGTGTCTTGGTATTGGTGGATGATTTTGTTGTCGATTGAGTCGTTGAAATTGGAGTTGATGCATCGCCAAACGTAGAAATCATTGTCGTTGCACCATTTGTTACCATGGCCGTCGTCAAGATACTGGTATCAGTAGTTGATGATTTAGTCGAGGTGAAAGTGACTGCATCACTCAGTGTTGTCATGGTGTTAGATGATGATTTTGTTGTCGACTGTGTTGTCGGATTTAGAGTTGATATATCACCTGATGTAGAAATCATTGTTGTTGCATCACTTGTTACAATGTCTGTTGTCAAGATACTGGTATCAGTGGTTAATGACTTGGTAGGAGTGAAAGTTACTGCATCACTCAGTGTTGTCATGGTATTAGATGATGATTTTGTTGTCGATTGTGTTGTCGCTATTGGAGTTGATGCATCACCGAATGTAGAAATTATTGTTGTAGCATCATTTGTTGCCATTTCTGTTGATGGAATATTGGCATCACTAGTTGATAATATAGTATGGGTAGAAGTTAGTGAATCACTCGTTGGTGTCATGATGTTGGTGGATGATTTTGTTGTCGATTGTGTCGTCGAAACCTGAGTTGATGCATCGCCGAACGTAGAAATCATTGTTGTTGCATCACTTGTTACAATATCTGTTGTCAAGATACTGGTATCAGTGGTTGATGATTTAGTCGAGGTGAATGTTACTGCATTAGTCAGTGTTGTCCCGGTGTTAATAGACGATTTTGTTGTCGAGTGTGTTGTCGGATTTAGAGTTGATATATCACCTGATGTAGAAATCATTGTTGTTGCATCACTTGTTGCCATTTCTGTTGATAGAATATCGGCATCACTAGTTGATAATATAGTAAGGGTAGAAGATAGTGAATCACTCGTTGGTGTCATGGTGTTAGATGGCAATGTTGGTGTTGATTGTGTTGTTGAAATTGGGGTTAATGCATGACCAAACGTAGAAATCATTGTTGTTGCATCACTTGTTACAATGTCTGTTGTCAAGATAGTGGTATCAGTGGTTAATGATTTGGTAGGAGTGAAAGTTACTGCATCACTCAGTGTTGTCATGGTATTAGATGATGATTTTGTTGTCGATTGTGTTGTCGCTATTGGAGTTGATGCATCACCGAATGTAGAAATTATTGTTGTTGCATCACTTGTTGCCATTTCTGTTGATACAATATTGGCATCACTAGTTGATAATATAGTATGGGTAGAAGTTAGTAAATCACTCGTTGGTGTCATGGTGTTGGTGGATGATTTTGTTGTCGATTGTGTCGTCGAAATCGGAGTTAATGCATCGCGCAAAGTAGAAATCAGTGTTGTTGCATCACTTGTTGCAATGTCTGTTGTTAAGATACTGGTATCAGTGGTTGATAATCCGGTTGGGGTGAAAGTTACTGCATTACTCAGTGTTGTCATTGTGTTAGATGACGATTTTGCCGATGTTGCCGAATCGAGTGTTGTTTGTAATGATGTAGATTCCAGAGTTGTTGCCTCGGCAGTTGTTGACGTTGAAGAATATGTTGTTGCAGGAATTGTATTTACATCTGACGCACTACTGCTAATCATCTCGGACGTCATGCCATTCCTACGAGTACTTGATGATTGTTGAGAAGCAATGTCCATGGATGTAGAAATGTGATTGCTTGTTGATGATGGGCTCCTTGCTAATGGATCAGTTGTCGAGTTTGTCATCATTGTGCTGAGTTTCATGGTAGAGTAAACTGGCGACGAATAAGGTGGAGTTGTGTCACTGCGTGCATCGGTAGTTGTTGTTTTCATCTCTGACGTAGAGGGAGTAAACGTTAATTCTGTTCTGGTGTTATCGACTGCAGTGACTGTCGTACTTGGTGTGGAAATCGTCGAAACACCCGACAGTTTTCTGTTAGCTAGCATTGTAGACTGAAAGACTGTGGGTGGACTTCCAGAAGTTTGTATCGTGGTAGAATCAGTTCTCGTTACAAAAGTAGCGAGTGACGGGCTAGTGCTCAAGGTGGCGTCATTTTGAACTGCAAAATTTCCTGCTGATTTTTCTGCACGGGAATTCATCGTCAATATACCTGCAAACAAACACGAAAAAAAAATATGATCAGAAACACAGAAAGATATTTCATTGTAAAAAAAAATGCACGAGTTGTGCGTAATATCATCATAGTATGGTAAATGATTATGTAACAATGTATAGTTTGTTTCAATTAAAAAAAAATAGTTTTCTGATTATGCACAGTATCATAACATCTAATGTGAACACTATGAACAACACACTCGACTACATTATTGATCAAGTTGAAAGTGTTGAAACAAAACAAACAAGAACGCAAAACTTCATAAAGGGTTATGCCAAAGAAATCGCATAGTCTAAAATGTGGCCATTTCGTGTTAGCATTACCTGGTGGTATTTGGCACCGTTCGCCCCTAAAACCTCCACTGCAGATGCACGTGAACGTGACGTCACGACTGTAGCATATCCCACCATTAAGGCACGGGGAACCAGCGCATCTGTCATCTATTGTGTGAAAAAAAAGGATACAGGGAGTCGTTACATTTTGTTTTACGAGCTTTTAAAAGCTGGTGCTTGGACCCCTAACATTGCCTAATCTTGGAGGGCAGAAGGGACTTGGCCACATGTTCGAGATTAACATTGATAACGGTTAGAGAGTATCACGTTCAAATCAAACAAGGCCATGATGTTCTTGCCTCATAATGCGAAGTTTCTATTATTCAGCAGAGACCCAAGTTTGAATTCCTCAATTTTGAAAAGTCCAAAATGCTAAATCATTGAAACATTTAAACGACGTGAAGAAAAAAGTGCAAAATTGCCTAAACATCTAAAATCAAGAAATCATATAAACATGATGGGAAGTGCTCATATTCATTTTAAGAGAGGTGAGCATCCAAGAAAATTTTCGAATCAAGTTACTCCTCAAGATACAATGCAATGCATTATGATAGTACTGGATAGTATGACCGCTGTTTTTAGCATTGCCGCATATGTTTTATACTTACATGTTTTAGTGATGTCAACATGTCTTATCCGAACGTATGCTGCCTCAGAAGCATTCACTATGGTAGCTTCAAATCTTATCTGCGAAATTAAAGCAAAATTCACTGAAGATTTAACGCTAAGAAATGTGAAAGACATCAAATAAGATGTAATATGTTTTAGCTGTCTTCCTCTTCTCTTGAGAAGAAATCATCGTAAAAGCTAACTTTGCAATAAAAAAATCAAAGGTTGTTATCACATATCATTAGAGAAGCGCGGGTCAATATTCTTTATATACAGTAGGCCTACCTTTAGGTATGGCTTGCCCATGACCCAATGGAATGAACAATGATTTATTGTACAGTTAATGATCTTTTTATGTGGAATCCCAAGCTATGATTGTTTACGATTCTACACGTCATAGGATTAAAGCTGAAACAAAATGTCATAGCATCAAAGGGGAAAACACCCACCGACATTTGCAAGTTTGAATGAATTAAATCTGGTAGTTACTATTAGTCACTCTCACCGCAGTTGTATCTGACTTCAACTCTATCCTTGGAGAATCTTCCCAGGAACCCGATCCTTTGAAGTTATCGCCAACTTTGAGGAAGTCTCTGCCATTCGATGTGGTGAGAACACAAAGTGCATTGTGGAAACCTGCGGGCATCTGGTACTGAAAGGTGAGCTCGAAGCTGTCGATGGTGGCAGCAGACATGGCGGGACTCGTCAGTTCGGCTCTGCCGTACGTGCCAGGGCGTATGTCGACGTAGGCATATGACGCAGTACCTAATAGCGAAGGTTAATAAGTAACTAATTAGCATTAGTGGGTCGAATTTCGAAAGTGGATATCATAGACATGCTTGTAATACAAACATTGTTCTACAGCTGTGCAGTGCAAAAACGTTGCTGACATCACAAAGACGGCGCAGAAAACCATAGGAAAAAAAAGGAAAAATCTTACAAAATGTTCAACATTAACTATGCATCGTCAGAGAGGCATTTAAAACGCAGCCTGATAGAAGTTAATTTGTCCTATTTGTTGTAAATGTTAGTACTGCAATCACTAAATAGGGGTCACCAGTATTACTGCTTCTACAGTTTTTGAGCTTGTACAATTTTCACTAACAACACTCTTCTTACTGTTATGACATCCACTACCGCCACTGTAAATTTGCAGACAGTTTAAACCACACATATTTTTTTTTCTCTGTCAATATGACTATAACTATCTTCTCGCACAATATTGCTTCTACAGGTCTTCTTTTTCTCAAGTTGCAAATACCGCTCCTGAAGCTGCCACTATTTCCTATTATTTCCACTACTACTACTACTACTGCTACTACTGCTGCTACTACTACTACTGCTGCTACTACTGCTACTACTGCTACTACTGCTACTACTGCTACTACTACTACTACTACTACTGCTACTACTGCTGCTACTACTTCTACTACTGCTACTACTGCTGCTACTACTACTACTACTGCTACTACTACTACTACTACTACTACTTCTACTACTACTACTACTACTACTGCTAGTACTACCTCTATACCACTACTCCTGCTGTGTTGCTGCTGCCTCTATACTATTCTTTCCCTCTCCCTCCCAGTCTCGATTTTGCTCTCTATCACTATTTTCCCTTTTCCTCTTTATGAATGGAAGTAGGTAGTAACATTATGGTGTCAATGGAATTCATGTGTTGTTATTTTGTTTACTTTTATTCGGGAATGTAATGTAATGTAATGTAACGTAATGTAATGTAATGAAATTCGATGTATCATATCATATCTGTGTATCTGTATTAAATTTCATGTGAGAAAGAGAACACAAAAAGTATTTCCACAGCCTGGACAAAAATACCGTAGACCTGCATCTGTGTCAAATACAGGCAACCGCTTTTACACCTTTTTATTGTAAGTATTTCAAATGCTACTCTTGTGCTTCTAATTGACCTATCATTCCCGTGTCATTGCTTATTGTTTAACTTGAATATCTTTTTATCAGAGACGTGGGGTTATTGATATTAGGACAATATTAGAATTCATACCCACACACATATGACACGGGACACGACCAGCACCAGCACCACCAATACTGCTGACGCCGTGGTTATAACGATTCGACTTTTGAAATAGTAAATAATCGCTTATAGCGACCATTATTTTAGGACCCCAATTGCAGTTTAACATTGTGTGTGTGTGTGTGTGTGTGTGTGTGGTTGGGTGTGTGTACATTCTTTTTTTTACCTGTCACCGGATTACTTTGGTCCTGTGTACTCTTCCATCGTACGGGCGAATCTGAGGTGATCCACTCACACAGGCCTTCTCCAAACGAGCAGCTCTGGGCAGTGGAATCTAAGCAGATTTGTAAATGAGGTCGAGTACTTTTCAATACCTACGATCACAATGCATTAGATACTTTGAAGAAAACTCTAATGAAGTCCATTTTGATGAACTATTTAGTCTTTTGTACTCTTCTTGAGCAGGGATTAATCTACTCTATAATACAAAAGCACTTGCTAGTAATATGGACAATTGGACACATGGAAATGAACTCATTGATGAAGTTCATATACTGTTCACAGATGTGATGAATATTAGAATAAGTCAACTCACATGCACGAAAAAAACCCACACATACAGGGTAAAGGAAGTGTAGACATCAAACATTCTTGTGACTTGATATCGGTGTGAGGATGCTATCACATTTATGCATTACTAAATCTCTAATGCTTTGAGCTTCGCTTGGAGGAAAATAGATAATATGAATAAAAGAAAAACTTACTAATTAAGAAAGAGAAGCACAAGAAGAAGACGTATAAGAAAAAAAAGAAAGATAAAATGGAAAGAGACGGAATTACATTTACAGGTTTTTCTTATGTCGTTATATAGGAATCTACTTGATGCATAATTTCTGACATTTCTGATGGTGTTGTTATTGAAAGTTGACATTCCATTGCCCTAATATTTCGCCCAAAGATTCGACTCAGGTCACTCTTTCTGCTTACAGCCTTTGTTAAACAAAACAAGTCGTGTTAAAAAAAAAAGAGTATCTGAAGCTTGAGAGGGCAGAAAGATCATGAGGTGAGAGTGAATTAATTCCTAACCTCCGGCTAGTTCACTGACATGAAACAAATGTCACCTGGTACAAGTTTTTTTGTCGTACCATCGGACATGAAGAAAACAAAGACTATATACGGTGAAGAAAGAAAGAAAAAAAGAAGATAATATAATTATTGATGAAGATGATGAGGGATTTGAGAAATAAAAGAAAGAGGAAGAAGGAAACAGAAAGAAAAAAGAAAAACACTCTAAAGAAGGGTTACACAGGACGAAGACTATAATATAGAAAACGTACAGACTTGATGATATTTAACTCTCTTCGTGCTACATTATATTACCCAATCATGGGTATGTGTGTGAAAATTGTGCACATTTTACTCTTCGGCACATAAAGGGTCAATTGATTATAAACGAACAAGAAAGAAGAGAAGGAGAGGGATATTAACGGAGAGCAATTAGAATCGAGGTTTCGTTTAAATCTTTGCGACTGTAATCCTGAAGAAATGAAAGAAATGATGACTTTTCGTTGATAAGTTATCTTGAAAAACAAATTTGAACTCACTAAAACTGCCCAGGTCAAGGTCCATTGCACCCATCACCACTACACCCCCCCCCCCACCCTCCCTCGCCACACAACACCGTGCGACATTCCACGTCCCCTTTAGCATACTTTCGATATGATTGCTGATAACATCCTCTTCGTTCATCATGATTCTTTTAAAGTTCGTAGGATACGGAAGAAAAAGAAACAAGAAAAAAATGCATCTATTTACTTTAGGCTTAATTGCAAAATGTTTATATGACAGGATGTTTTATCAAACAACTGATCTATATACACATATGCATCAAATGTGATATTCGAACTTTTTAAAAAATCCCTGTCCCCTAATGGCAAACAGTACCATTGATGCCAATTAAGACTTCATCTAGTGCCGGTAACGGCTTGGTGTTTATAAGAAACCAAACCCCAAATATGAATGGGTTACAGCTCGTTATTCCGAAGGTTCTTTAGTCCGAAAGTTCGTTATTCCAAAAGTTCATTAATCCGAAATTGTAATGAGGTTTGTTATTCTGAAGGTTCATTAATCCGAAAATGAAATAAGGTTTGTTATTCCGAAGGTTCGTTAATCGGAAAATGAAACGAAGCTCGTTATTCCGAAGGTTCGTTAAGGACCCTGTATCATTTCGGATCAACGAACCTCCGGAATAACGAACCCTATTTTATTTTTGGATTTCGGATTCTACAACATGCCTTTTTACACAACAAGTAGGCATACATAATCCATCGACTTGTTACTGACATATGCTAAGGGTAATAGTATTCCTCCTGCTTTCTGAAAGAGTAAACTCAAGAGGCTTTTAAATCATACTAGAAAATACGCTGTATTTTCGTTTAAAATATGAATATTGTCCATTTTGACGTCATGAAGCGTAGCAGTCTCATTATCCTTGTGCCAAAGACGGCACTGAAACTTTAACAAATCATAACTTTTGAATCAATTTTACGACTTTCCTCAAACTTTCACTGATGTGAAGACTACTAAAATTGCTGCTTTCACTCAAAAAAAGTTTGGGTTTGGTTTCCTTTAACGTAAACCTATTAATATCATGAATGTTGTGTGTTTGGTATATTTTCGAAGCGTTTTCCCACAAAACGCCTTCTCGAAAACTATCAAGTCAACGCCGTTTTCACGCGTGATCTATCTTTTGTATATTTGTACTTGTCATACTTGTTTGCGATACGAATATAGAGGTGAGGAAATCCGACACAAGAGACTTTGAACAATCACTCGTTAACGCCAGCGCTTTTGTTTTTAATTGCAAACTACTGCTGTGGAGGGCACATGGGCAATGTTTACTTATTAGCAGTTTGCCTTGATAATAGGGCAATGTTGAGTAGATAGTGGAAAATTAAATCATTTGCCCGTTGTCAGGTAAATTCTACAGCAACTTGAAAATAGCAAAATATAAGCCATCACTTTCTCAAACATGTGAAAAAGTCACCCAAATAATCAAGTGATAAAATTAAATATGCAAAGTGATGTCTATTCTTCTGCATATGTTTTTCATCAGTAGGTAATGAGTCAAATGTATGAGGAAAACATGAGCGAGTATTTGAGGAGGTGTGCTTTAATGATGTAATATGCATAATGTCATAAATTTCGAAGCAATTGAAAAAAAAAAAACAGAAGAAAGAGGTATTAATGATCGTCCATTCCTGAACCCTGTTCAGAAACTACTATATCTCTTTGACCAGGCAAAAGCATAAAACAAACAATCTTGAATTAGGTAACCTATAAGGGAAAAAATAATGATATGTATAAAAGACGTTTTGATGGCTGTTACATCTCTTGCAGTCAGAGCAAAGAAGTTTGATTCATTTTCATACATTTTGGTGACACTGAAACCGACAAATCTATTGGGTGACTTTTCAAACCATAGAAAAGACGCTAGGATCTTGACAACATTAAAATTTTATATGATAGGGCGCCTACTTAAAACATCTTGAGCTGTATACAGAAACTTGTTCATATTTATGTACATACAGAATTAATCACCCATGTACACTGTATATTTAGTGATAACTTTGAGCGAAGAAAACGGGTTTTCATCGGGACCGAACACACTGAACACCGAACTAGGGCTTTCTATAGCTCAGTCGGTAGAACACCGGTCTAGTAATCCGGAGGTCTGGGGTTCGAATCCCGCTGAAAACCCCTTTGTGTGTGTGTGTGTGTGTGTGTGTACCACATATATATGTATATGTATATATATATATATATCTTAATTAAACCTTGCATAACAATAATCAACAACATGTCACCTAACCGCTTTTGATCCAAAGTTTTAAGGTAGCAAGTACCAATTTCAAATCTGTATACAGTACCCATCATAGTGTTTTTTAAGTATCTGAGATGACAAAAAAAAGTGACATAGAGACTCCTTTAAATTAGTTTTTTGGAGCTTTGAATTGCCCATCCTTTACTGTACAAGCACAAACACACACACACTCACTTAATCACGAGTGAATTTTGGACTGCATAACAGCCAAATCTTAATAGAGGTATTGTCAAGTTATCCTTAAGCTTGATATTATCATGGAGCAGATTCTATTCATCAGCCTTGCAAAATACAAACACATTTGGCATCTGCTTTTGAAAAAAAGTAATAGGCTTATCATGAACAGTTTATTCCCCCCTCATAAGTAGAAAAGAGAGAAAAAATAAAACAAAATAACAATAGAGAAAAAGTCGAAGAACAAAAGCCAACTTACGCTGAATGCCTAAAAATGTCACTTGCAGCAGAAGAAACAGAGCAGACACACAACCTATGTCCATCCTGTTGTATTGATAGCGGTGCATTCTGCGGTAGATGATACTGTAGTAGCAAAGCGTCACAAGTTTCCCCGCTTCAAAAAATGACGCACTCTGTTTCCCTCAGTGTTTTATTCATCCTCTGATAAAAATTTTAATTGACATCAGGTTTGATAATCAAAATAGTCCTTCTGATGCTGCGTTTCTTGATGCTACAGTCTCAGGTATTATTATGACAGACACTAAGACGATGGTAGTTTATCCTTCTCCTTCTGTAAGGTTGTAGATTATTAATACGGCATAGCTGCATTATAAGGTCATTTGAAATCCACGCGCTCGTACCAACTGTTGTTTGCAAAGATGATAAGGGCGGACAATGTGCTCTTTACCGAATATCAAAGTCTGCGGCTGGTTGGCATTGCGCATTGAATTTGTTATAGATATACGGCTATACTGACGTGCGTAGGCTCTACTAATTATTGTATCTGTTCATTCACTGATGTGACGTTGCTCTGTAAAGACCTTATCTAAATGTACTCCCCCCCCCCTCAAAAAGAAAAAGAAATCGAGTGAAAATGTTCACTTTTGAAGGGGTGAATATCAGAAAAGAGTGAGTTTGAGTGAAATTTTCATTTTCACTCATTTTAGAGTGACCTCAGGATCACTCGAAGATTTTGGAGTGATCCCTGATAGGGTCACTCCAAAATTATTAAAAATGGAAATTTCCACTAAAAATTCACTCCAATTTCACTTTAAATTCACTCTTTTCTGTAATTCACTCCTTCAACAGTGAACATTTTCAGTCATTTTTTTTTTTTAGAGAGTACAGGTAGAAAATAACGATTGCTGAGAACCAGATCCAGGCGTGTTGATTTGAAGGATTACAATGTCTTGGATATAACAAATCCGCAAGTAATATAAACAACTCAATGCTCGCGATTATTGTTAGTACTTAGTCAGGGCTATTCGAAATAACGCTATTGAAGTAATCGAACGAAAACCTTAATGAGCGAATGTGAATTTTAAGGATATGATATTGTAGATCCAGGAAGCGACAGCGGCTGTGATAATTTACCCGCATATGTTATAATCTTCCAATAGACACCCGCCTGTCATTCCATTGTCTTGCCTCAATTGCAGAATTCAAACAAGTTGCTGAAGGCACTCCAAAGATGGAATGAATTGTCATGATGTTGTCTCAATTGCGTACGATTTTATGCAATCTACCTGAGTGTAAGATCATTACGAATTATTTAACGCATTATTAGCTCTTGTCACAATTCAAATTCTAAATCATTAATTTGTTATGATTTGTGTTGACAATGTCTGCTGAAAGAAATACCCATAGCATACAATCATGTTAAATCTAGGAGACCTTCAAATTTTCTTTCTTTTCTTTCTTTCTTTCTTTTTTTTTTGTTGGGGGGGGGGGTGATAACAAAAGGATGGAAGGCGTGTCTTGAATAAAGGCTTACACGTTGCCTTTTGGCCTGGTATTTATGATCTAAGAGTCATAACCCAGTTTTGAATAAAGCAAACAAAAGCTGCAGCGTTAGTAAGCACGATGTAGTAAAATACACAGGAACGAAACCGCCTCTCACTCTCAAAGTTAAATTGGAAAAATATTGACTCCCAGGTTAGGATGTCATTTATCGCTTAATAAATTTATGAGTACCCCGTCCCTGTTCCATTATTATGCATGTTAGTACATGCCATGCAACATTCATGTGTGTGCTTGAAATAAGATTGCGAGCTTTGCAAAGGATAAGATGTTGTGAATACTGAATCAAAGCGTTTGCGATAACTTCTTTTTTTTCGTGCAATTGAGTGTTTTTTCATTTGACCTGTTTGAGGAGATATTCAAATTAATGGAAGAAGTCGCAACCATGAAAGTTATTATTCAGCTTCATATTTCGATCAATCATTTTAGTAAATATTCGGTCAAAGAATGTAACACTGTTTAAAACCCAGTCAAATAAAAAGGGCCGGGGAGACGCATCACATTGGCAAGGATATTCGAATACATATATATATATATATATATATATATATATATATATATTATATATGTTGACATTCACGTGACACCAAGTCTAAAGCTTTAATGCGCTTCTATATGAGACACTGCCATGTGATATAGCTCTCCGATCTCTCACCCTATTTCTTCCACGTCGTCGTCAATATCAATATGAGATAAGTATCGCTTGGAGAGTAACATGAATTCATTCAGATAAGAAATATACTTAATCCTTTCTGTGCTCTGAGTATGGATTGGCGCAGAAAATGTCATAACAATATGCATACTGCTCAAAGTCCATGGCAATTCAAAAAGAACGGGTTAAAAAAATATTCCCTTAATGCAATTTCAAAGTAAGCAATGTGTATCCAAACAAAGTCTAGTTGATATTACTCAATAAATAGAACAGACACGAACACATTGGAATTTCTAATGATTAAGAGCTGGTACACGACCAAAATTTTCAAAACTGAACACACTCATATTCTTATTGGCCGACTAACGAAATTGAACACAAGAACCTATTATAGTTAGGCCTTACTTCCTATGTTTGCATAATCATAACATGAAAAAACTCTACCCTGTTGACTTTGGGTAATAAGATGCATATGCGTACCGTTCTTTTAGTAACATCGTTATGAGGTATCAAATGGAGGATTATGATACTTATCGTTCAGCGTGGTCAGGCATAAATATACCGAACGTTATAAATACGCCAAATTTGAATGGTGCGGAGATTGGGAAGAAAGCACGTGTGATTATTAACTTGATCAGAATCGGCATAATCCTTTTTCCCTTTTTTTCATTTGTTTGCTTTTGTTTTTACGACTTCTTCCATCACTGACTAAAACTATGTTAATGACGAGGATGGTGTCGGGATGGAATTTAAAGTATGCGTCCCTCCGCAAATACCCAGTTTCTTTACCATATATATATATATATATATATATATATATACACACACATGTATATATATATATATATATATATATATATATGTGTGTGTGTGTGTGTGTGTGTGTGTGTGCATGTGTGTGTATACATACTGTAGTTACCGTGAGTTAATAACTTGCGCATGAACAATAAGGATGTCATTGTAAAACATATATATATATATATATATATATATATACATATATATTATATATATATAGTGCATGAGGCTGAATGCACTATAACAATATAAGCACCGACAAATTCTGAATTTGCCCCGAAGGCCAGTTATATTCAATGAGGCCGCAGGCCGAATTGAATATAATTGCCTGAGGGCAAATTCAGAATTTGGAGGTGCTTGGTACTTGTTATAGTGCAATAAGATGTCATGCACTATGTGTTATATAAAGTAGCATACATACCCAGGCAAGATAAATTGAGAAAATACGAAAGCCTAGATCATTTAAGAGTCTACACGTGTCTAGACAAGCAATAATACCAGTTTCTTTGAACCTGTGTAGACAAAATCCTGAAGATCCAATTCAACTATAGAGGCAAGGGTCTACGTGGTTATCTAACGTTTTCTAGGCCCTACGATAGGTTAGGTCAAGGGGCCCTGGCCTAACGTTTTCTACTAGATCTACGTCACTTACGAGCGACAGAGGTAACGTTAACACACTTGACCCTACAATACAGTGTAGGTCTACCATGGATCTAACAGTAACACGTTAGACGCCCTACTTACTGCACTGTGGGTCCAGGACCAGGACTGGATGATGTTTTGTAGGATTAGGGATCTACTGGATTTAAACACAAGGCTCGTGCCAGGCATCATTGAAGTCACCATTGCTGCACATGTAGATTCCGAGAGTGTGTTGTAAATGTCGTAGTAAAAGTCCATAGCGTAGCGTGATCAAAGAGCGCTTAGCGTATACCGTACACACGCTGCCCATTTCAACAGCGCACTTCCGCGTAGAATGTACGGAGAAAGCGGCACAAATCTTGGGTTGACTTGCTCAATACTGATCCGTCGGATTGATTCCTTCTTCAGAACAGCAGGAGTCCAAAATTCGTAGGGCGTATTTGATGGCGTCCTTTGTGTCCTTATTATCTAAGATACTGTTTATATAGATCAGTCTCTGTAAAAGTAGCTAACCTGTTCATTTCAGCTTCCATGTTTAAATCTACCGCTGAAAGTCTAGTCCCACACAGATAAGTTGCCGGCATAGCCAGCGAGAATCGAGAATAACGATAATATCGAGCAAAGCATATCGCGGTTATGGCGCAATCGCGTCGATGAGGTGCGGGATTCAGTACTCGATGATTAAAATGAGGGAGCAAAAACCGATATCAAATCGATAGTGGGTTATCGTCTGCAATCGTTATATTTTGCGTGCACTATAACTTTTGTCATGCACTGCCGGCCTGTATCATAAGTATGTATGCTATTTTATATATATATATATATATATATATATATATATATATGTGTGTGTGTGTGTGTGTGTGTGTGTGTGTGCATGTGTGTGTATACATACTGTAGTTACCGTGAGTTAATGATAACTTGCGCATGAACAATAAGGATGTCATTGTAAAACACAGGAAGTTTCATTTGTCTTGTTGCCATCCGTTTTGAATGCTGTTTTTTTTCATCTATCTCTCTCTTCCTCTCTCGTCTATAATGACCCATAATCTGCAGAACCCTCTGTGTGAGTGCTATCAGATTTGAATGCTATAAGTAGAATTAGGAGGGGAAAAATGAATGATTTGAAAATGTCGTCCTCTATTTAGGCAATTCCGATACTCTAATATCGAGTGGCTTTTTTCTCTTCTGTCTTTATGAATAAAATAGAAGACTTTGTAATCAAAATGATAGAAATCAATCAAACAATTTAATGCAAAATGCGAGCAATAACATTATTTTTGAATTACTCTAGCGGTTTTATCACCTTGTCTGTGAGAGGTATAAGTGTGTCCTTCAAATGAAAATGGAGCTTTGCTATTCGAACAAAAGTGCGAAAATTGCAAAATAGAAAAAACAACAACTGGCGAATCGCTTCCATGTTAAACGCCCATTAACCCTAACTAGGCCGGGGGGGGGGGGGGGGGGGGGGGGGCTCGGAGCCCCCCCCCCCCCTCGACATTCCGCGCGATGTATCGCAATCGCAAAAAGCTATCGCCGCGACGTTTCATGACTTTTTTCTTTCGAGTCTCCCGCATCTTTTGACACCAAATTTGCGACGCCCGGGCGCGTGGTTCCGAAGTTACGCATAAATATGTACATGCATGTCAGACCAAAAATTGCTCAAAAACGTTAATTCGTGTACAATTTCAATGCAAGCTATGCTTACAGGCAAATTTCATAAAAGCATGATTATTTGGGTGTTTTATTGATTAAAATCAATGAATAACATGTTTTCTTGTTCGGAGCGATGTCGCGGACAAATTTCATCGAAAAAAACAATGAAAAACATAAAGTCGAAAAAACAGAGAAATACATAAGAAATTCCAAAAAACAATAAAATACTTAAGAATTTTTTCTGATATCACAATTTCATCATGCATAGATTAGCATAATTTAGCATAAATGATGATTTTTTGAAAAAATAACTTCATGGTATTTTACATGACATCATAGGCAATGTGTGTGCCAATTTTCGTCGCGATCGCGCGGTCGACGGCCGAGATCTGGAGGGGGGCCTAGGAGCCCCCCGGCTCTATCAACTACCTAAATAGCCCGGCCTAGTTAGGGTTAAGACTCACTAGCGAAATAAAAACAAAAAGCAAAAGATGATACCGACCACGAAGGGACTCGAACCCTCAATCTTCCGATCCGAAGTCGGACGCCTTATCCATTAGGCCACGCGGCCATCTGCTGTTTCAGTAGGCATGCGAGAAGTATTATCGAAACACTTAACATTCAACCAATCGGCCAGCCTCTACATCACAGTTGTGTTTATTGATGGCTGTTACTATTAAGTTGAAATATGAATGCTGTATATAAACAAGAACAAGAAGAAGAAGAAGAAGAAGCACAACAACAATAACAGCAACAACAACAACTTGTCTCATCTCATAGTGCACTGCGAAAAAGAGTTGAGGTGAGAAGGGTATAGAGCTTTCCAATACCTATACTGCTGTGTTTACTTATTGCTGGTGCTTGAGATGATACCACTTTGTAATTTCTCCAAAAGATACGATGATAAAAAACTTCCATCAAATCATTTAAAGGACACAGTTTGCCAAAGCACAAGTGACGCTTGGCATAGAGAAGAGTAAAAAAAACAACAACAGCTAATAAAGGATAGAAAAAGTAAATTCCAATGAAATAATAATCAGAGATTGTTAGAAAAGTGTTGTAAGTCAATAATGGGGGATTTCATGTTTCAGGGTCTCTATCACACAATGATAATCAGATAATGCAGTAGACCCTACCACCGGTCCTACTCTATAATGTCCACCTGCTTTTAGCGACGTCCTTCAATGTATAATAGAGACACTGTATATAGTGGTCAACTGTTTTTTTTTCTTTGAACTGACGCACAATACAAGTGTAAGATTTTTTTTTAATCAATTCAGTTCAATTCAAGTATTATTTTTATAAATAGCAACACTACAACACTGCCTGTATGCATACTTTGGCTGTGTATTTGGGATTTTATCAATGACGTTTTTATCAATATTTTCTACTGATGTAATATAATGAAATTACATTAGGAGCAATTCATCAGAATTGCACGATGATCACATCTCATGGGTTGCGTGAAACTGAGGGTGGTAATAAAGTGGCGATGAAACTGCAGTCGACTACCTTTATGAATATTGTGGTTTCGTAATATATAACAAGAATTCAAATGCAAAAACTGATATATTCTTTTCAATCAAGTTGATATACATTTAAATATCAAAGAAAAGCTTAATTTTATACTCCAAAACCCATACATTTATAAAATTTCACAAACACACAGACAAAGACACACACACACACACACACACACACACACACATATATATATATATATATATATATATATATATATATATATATATATATATATATATTATATACGTCTGTGTGATATTCTATGTACATATGTAAAAGTATTAGGCTTTGGGGTAAATGAGGTTTTCTGTTGTCGAAAGACAGCTAATAAGAGAATGTTGGTAGGTGTGGTCAAAGAGAAAAGTGATGGATTGGATTGCCAACCGGAGAGGGGTGTTCAAACAAAAGAGCTTACCGCGCAATATTTCCAATACCTCTTTAGTCAATATTGAGTCAGGCAATGGCATATTAGGCTCGTACGACAATGTACCTTCTCATATTGCGTGTTGCGTTTTCACATGAAATCATTTATCGTTTATACCAAATGTGGGTCCGTATGAGTTGAAACCGATTGTCCAGATGGTGTAATATAGGTCTACAACTCATCGCTGTTTTTCCTGAGCTGACTGCAAAACCTTTTGTTTTTCTCTAATAAATTGAAAAGGAAGTCTATATTTTTTTTTGTAAGTAGATTTCACGATACGAGCATTTATCCCAATATTTCTCGAAGCCTGCCGTCATCCAGTATGATAAAGGAAATAACTTTATTGCTTCTTGCGTTTGTCTGCCTCAGAGGTGAGTCGTGAAATATTTCTTGTATTCCCCTAATACTAGCCCCGGATGGATTTGAGCTCAATTAGTAACTTACGTGATGAGGTATCAATCGTTTTATTGCAGTGTTTTAACATTGTAAATAATCCCGGTCAATAATGACAGTTGAATCGAATCACATGAATTATTACCGTGTAGATATTTTGAGAGATTACATGGCACCACGGAATTAAAACACAATCGGAAAAAAAAGTTCTCATTAATGATCGTGTATGTCATTGAAGGTATTATCTATTACAGATTTTTTTATAAAGCAAGCTCAAAGGAGAACTGTCTTCTCTTTTATAATTCTAGAGAAGACCCTTTTAACAGGAATTCATTATATTTGATACGATATAATTTGTAAAGTCAAGACGTAAAAAAGTACCAAATTTGTAATCATATTGCATGCTAACGTTAACTTATATGAGGTGATATTTCTATTGGTTTGTTCGTATTTGTTCATATGCAATGTTTAATCAATTTCCGGATACACCTTGCGCATCTCCCTTTACAAATCATACGTTTCCTGCTATAATTGTTCTCAGCAAATGCTGTTGCTATATCTCATCCTAGTTATCCATGTCCATATAATGACGTCTGTCTCTATTGTGTTTTTCCCTCGTCAGCTGTACTCCCAGAATGAATATCTAGTTAATGTAACATTTGGAGGCAGTAAATTTGAATATAATCATGTGTGTTTGTGTATATATTACACTGCAAAAAGTCCGGTGTTAAATATGAAACACCGAGCTGGTGTTAAATTTCCGGTGCTCATTCATGGTGTTAGATTAACACCTCCGGGTGTTATTTCAAAATTTAAAATTGTTTTTTGAATAGTTTCTTAGTTACTGCACTTCTTGTTAATTTTGAACTTCAACAAGACGATAAAGAATTTACCGATAAAGTACTTGATTTTGAAACACATTTACACGACAGTATAACACCAGTTGGTGTGGTCCCCTATTGAAGCTGGACGGGTGTTATACCATTGAAATTAACACCACCAATATCAAATCAACACCATGCGGTGTCATTATTGAATTGACTCTAGCGCAGTGTCAAAAATATCACCAGCCACAGTATCAAATTAACACCACGAAGTGCCAGGCGAACACTTTTTAACACCGTCACAATACATTTTCAACACCTATGGGTGTGGTCCTCTATTGAAGTTTGGTCGGTGTTAGATTTAACATCCATGGTGTTAAATCTAACACCGATGTTTTTACAGTGTATATATATATATATATATATATATAATATGTAGGGCCCATAGCTATCACCTCACAAGCCTTTGTGTGTGTGTGTTTTTTAATGGAACTACTGGTTACTCCGAAAAAAGAGAACGAAAAGAATTTATACCAAGATTCATTAGGGCATCATTGCGGACTATTACCTCTGTTACAGTACATGGAACCGATTGTAATGACTCTCACAGCATGTTGATATCAGGTGTGACTACACTGCGGGGACAATAACACGAAGAAAAAGAAACAGGTGTCTCCACGCCAATGATACATGTTTCAGCTCCGCTAAATTATTGACACAATCAATTGCCTGTATTTCGTTCCACTTTAAAGGCAGCTATGCACAAGACTGCGACTTCTCTACCGATTTGTGCGGCTACGTTAATGGCGGCGGATCTTTCCTACAGTGGGCACGAGTTGAGGATGTCGGTGCAGGTAAATATCGTGTAATGTCATTTAAATGATGTTTTGGTGCGCTTAAAAAGAGTGCGCACGTAATGCATCCCCGTTATTCAAGCTACAATAATATCTTATGAATATTCTGTACGTAGTCGTACATACCATGTGCATATCTGAATGGAGAACACTGGACTTTGTCTGAATTAACATGTCCCTTTATTGTGCTTGGTAAGAAATAATAACATCAACTGAGGCTTAGAATTAGGAAAGAAAAAAAGGTTGAGGTCTGAGGACATTGAGGTATATGAAGTAATAAAAAGGATTGACAGCCATTTCCATAACATGGAATGTGGAAAGACTTGAAAAAATATTTATTTATTCAAATCTTACATTGAAAATTGAAATTGTAATTGAAATCAACGCCATCGATTTAAGAAAGATGAAAAATGTTACTTATTCTCATTTCAACTCTTTTTTTTTTTTGGTTCTATAATGACTAATTACATTACTTCAGATTCTATTTACCCCGTGAATTATTTTCGACATTTTCAGTTAAATACGTTTATAAATACGAACTATACGAGCCGTAAACCATGAAAGTCAATTATCAATTACAGGTACAGCTGCAGTTTATTTCTACAATCCTTAGAGACTTCTTGGGGGAAAAAATGAAAGGATTTTAGGTATCATAAAGGTCACAGTAATTCCAAGTGGGAGTAAAGCCATCAACAATTTTGTAAAATTGGTCTTTTTTATCAGTTCTTGATAAGATTATTAATATAATCATTTTGAAGTGTCTTTTGAAGTGTCTTAAAGGGGCATTCCAGACGATTTTCATAATTTAACATCATGTAGTACACAAATCGACAGCTCTATGTATAGATTTGTGGAATTTATTGTGGTTCTTTCAAGAGCAGAGCAGCAATACTCTGAAAAATCTGAAAACATATTAAACTGAACAATCTTGATGACATAGGAGCCTCACATATTTGAGAAATGAGCAGTGTAATTCCATTACAATACCAATGGCTTAGCAAGTTCACTTGTGTAGAATGTATGAATGCCATCTTCTTTTTTTCTGCTTCCGTGAGCCCCAACTCATGCATACTTATGGTGAGGCTGCCATGTCATCATCCTTGTTCATTGCCGTTTGTTGTAAAATTTGAAAAACATTCTTATTCCTCAACCCAATCACTATAAATTCTGAGACTCCTTACTCAGTGTAACTAATCTTATAGTTGTTCAAATGTAAAAGTCTGAAAATCATCCGGAGATCTCATTTAACTTTGCTATCATTGTCGTTGACATTATTATCATTGATAGCATACACTGCAAAAAGTCCGGTGTTAAATAGTGAACACCGAGCTGGTGTTAAATTTTCGGTGCTCATTTATGATGTTAAATTAACACCTCCGGGTGTCATTTCCAAATTTTAAACTTTTTTGAAGAGTTTCTTAGTAACTGCACTTCTTGTTGATTTTTAATTTAAACAAGACGATCAAGAATTTTACATTAAAATACTAGATTTTTGAAAAAATGTGAAAATAAATTTACACCAAAGTAACACCAACTGGTGTGGTCTCTTATTGAAGCTGGACGGGTGTTATCATTGATAGCATATAGCAGTAATAAAATAGTACTAGTAACAGTAGCAGTAAAAGTAGCAGTGGCAGTAATAGTAGTAGTAGTAGCAGTCATGGCAGTGACAGTAGTTGTAGACTTGTAGGGGTAGTAATAATAGTAATAGAAGTAGTAGTAGTAATAATAACAGTAGTAGTAGTAGTAGTAGTAGAAATACTAGTAGTAATGATATTGTAGTACTAGCACTAAGTGCTAGTACTAGTACTAAGAAGAGGAGGAGAAGGTCTGGCATTAAAGATGTCCCGTCTTTCATCACTCATTGTGGACAATGCTCTGATGTGAAAAATCAGTATTCTAAATTTCTGTAGTTTAAACACAAACAGAGACACACACGCACACACACACACACACACACACAATATCTATACGAATAAAAACACCTATTAAAACTGAACACAAAACATCAGCATCTTATTGTATTTCTTGTTCATAGACCCCGAGTATTACCTCTCGGTGCAGATGGACCCGTTGGCGACGCCACTTGCCACGCTCACTAGCCCAGCCATAGCCAACGTACCGGGGAACACGTACCGTATCCAGTTTACCTACCAGATTATTGGCGACCACACCCTTCATGTTCGGACGTCGGGTGGTGGAGGCGGAGGATGGGAAGACAACGGTAACACTACGGCAGGTGGATGGGAGACTGCCACGTTTGTCTTGTCCTCTGAGTCCGATCCTTTCAACGTGAGTCGGTATTTTCAATTGTGTCTCTTTATTGTCACTAATATGTTGATCTTTCAAAAGATGCTGTTCTCAATGGATCTTAAAATAAATAAACATACATTATACCTTTAGAAAACAATAACCTCTAAATCATTAGCAGTGTAGAATAATCTGCATAATATGTGACAGTAGTCGTATAACTCTCCTTTGCTTTTTTTCTATTTTTTTTTCGATGTTTACAGTAAATAAAATTTTAAATGATATACACGGTATTTCACACGTAAGACATAACATAGTTATGAGTTAAGCCATCATAACAAAGTAGTAATTAAGTCAGCTAAAAAAAAAAAGCATAACCGAAAGGATAAGGCCGTGAAAATTTTGAAATATTCGGGTGAGATGCATTATCACTATACACTTCAATAACCAAGACTGTGATAATAAGCACTTCCAAAGTTTAGCCAAAAAACTGAGAGCTAGGTCTAATGTTAGAACATCAGTTTCATGACAACAATACGTTCTCAAGCAAGACCCTCATCTTGTATTTGTCGACAAATTTGATTGCTCCTGAACAAGCACGCTGCCACTCGGGCAAACACTCAGCAGAGGTATAAACCCCATTATATGAATCTTGATGGCTGTGTAATTCCAGTGGTATCCTTAGACATCGTGAAAATGGCTTGCTGGAGGTCAAGGGTCACAACTTAAGATTTCGAGCAAACAAAGACTAAAAAAAAGAAAACAAAATAATATATTGTATGTCGGAAACTTTTGCAAAGTAAAGACGAATGTACATTAATCAGCGAGTCACTGGTCACTGCTGATCATTCTTTTATAAACAACGCAAAGAGCAAATAATCTTACGAAGCCACTTGTGTAACAAGTGTTTGGATAGCTCTACAAACGTTCTGCAAGAGTTCGTACGAGGACTGTTGGATTATTCCCTGAATTGAATGTGAACAAAATTGAAATTGCACGCCTTAAACTGCGATTTACAATCATCAACCAGAAATGTTGTTTCTTGAAGTCAGAATCACTCTTTCATATCTAATAATTAAGAAGTAATTTGAGCACCTTGCAGTCACTATACTCTCGACTCCATCAAATAGAGTAGTGATGATGGTGATGATGGTGATGATGATAATAATACTGCTACTACTACTACTACTACTACTAATCATCATCATCATCATCATCATTATCAACATCATCATCATCATCATCATCATCTCTACAATATCCCTTCAATAACAAGAATAATATCCTGAATTAGCAGGAATAAAATCAAGGGCTGTTAGCCGTATTTAAAGAAGACAAGCCTTATTACATTTATTCATATCCTTCTGTAAACTCACGCACACTGATATGTACGTGTACAATAGTACATTGATTTAGTTTACTTAAAATTCCTTTGTCTCAGGCTAAGGCAAAGTGTGAAGCTTTGATGTGCAGTTGTTAAAACACAAACACACGAACACATACATACACACATGAAGCTTTATTGACCCAGGTGGTCAATGCGTAATATACTACGAAAGGAAGATGGGAATACATTTCTACGAACCCAAATAAATAGACCAAAAAGTCTATCAGGGATGGATCTATTCGACATGGTGAATTTCTGTCTCTTAAAGGGATCGTACAGTTCTGGTTGAGCCCTAATTTCCGGTTTCTAACATTTTTAGGTGAGATAATGAGAAATCTAATATGAAATATGAAAGAACATGCAATTTTATGAGGAATTCAACGTTTATTTGATAAAAATTGGTTTTGAAATAGCTGAGATATAAAAAAAAGAATGATTCTAGTAAAGTGTGGGACCCACACTTTGTAATGATCGCTTTGTTTTACTTTGTTTTTGGATGTTTCAGCTATTCCAAACCCGATTTTCATCAAATAAACTTTGAATTCCTCTTAAAATGGTAGGCTCTGTACTATATCATAAGTGTTTTCTTGGTATCTTGCGAAAATTGAAAAGCCTAATTCTCATCTCAACCAAAACTGTACTATCCCTTTAACGTGTAACTATCTGATAGTACATGATGTTTCACTTTACCCTATATGCTTATATTACTGGAATTTATTTGTATTGTTTTAAAATCGATCACCCAGATAATTTTCATCGCAGATGTTGGAACCATTGAAGATTTCTCTTCTGTGTCGATTGCTGACCTCGAGTTGATAACTGACGGTATGATCTCCTCTTTCTTCAGAGTATCTTTTCTTGTTAGTAATTTTGTGTTCGAACTAATCTGTATCTGATTTCAGTTTTCTGTGCTTCGGAATTAAGCTGCTGCTATTTGTGGCAACACTGCATGTTTGCCAATTTTTCTTTGTTTCCAGGTCCGTCTCGCTCTAAAGAATTTGACACCAACTAAACACAATGATAGATACGCACGCTTGCTGTTAACAATTCTAACATATCTTTTAATCAGGACAGAGTTTTAGTGAGTTCCGTTTCTTCATGAGCAACACAGCTCTTTGATAACTGAACACGATGATACATACGCACGCTTGCTTTTAACAATTTTAACATCTCATTTAACCTGGGCAGAGTCTTAGCGAGTTCCGTTTCTTCATGAGCTAAGTACACAGCTCTTCGACAATGTATCACTAAAACCACCACCACCACCACCACCAACAACAACAACAACAACTACAACAACAAAGTACCGCTAATGGTTGAGATGCAAAGGAAAGTGTAGTTTGCACCGCATTTCTTCCTGTGTTTCTGGCACATGTATGTACTTTTCCACTATAAATGTACTCCAGTAAAACCCACTGCTTGTATTGTCAAGAAACTAATTATTTTTTTTTTTTTTGTCAAGGACGTTTTTAATACGACATGAATGTACACTGACATGATAGTCTCCTCGGAGTTAGGCTTACAGACTATTCTGTTTTATGACTATATCTTTACAGTGAATAATTACTGCGACCCATCTCCTTGTTTCAACGATGGAGAGTGCTACGATACAGGTGATGGATACGTGTGCATCTGCATCAATGGTTACGATGGAACCAACTGCACCGAACCTCCGACAACAGGTAACAGAGACTGCGTTCAGAGATTGTCCTTGACATGATCACATATTGCTCGAAACAATGATTTTAGTTTCAGCTGGTATTAGCTATGTGTGAGCGATAAACATGGATATTTTCCCTCGTGTACCATGTTCCTATTATCATAAAGTATAGCTTCACCAAGTGGCATTCATATTTCGAGAAAAAGAACTGAGTTGAGACAAAGCGATTCAATGTATTTCGCAATAATATCGATCAATCTTCAATCATGTACATGTATATAGGCCTACAATTCTCGTTGATCGGAACGAGCGCAAGTATCTATAGCTCTTTGATGAAAAGATTGTTCATTCAAGGAGGAAGTAGTCGAGCTAGTCCAGTACCTCCTTGGTTCAATTACAATCATATATGTGAAATAATTTATTATGATATGATACAACGTAAATAGTGATACGATATGTTGTGGTGCGATACGATATCATATGTCATGATGTAAGACAGTATAATGTGATATCACTTTGCGCTCTTCTATGTGCACATTGCAGCCCCTCCGATCACAACTTCAGTGTTGACTACCGTGGTCCCTACCACAATTGAACTGACAACACCCACTGAAGCAATGACAACTTACTTAACCACTCCAGCACTGACGACGTCTCTAATAACGACGGTCGATCCAACCTCGGTTGCTGCAACAACCATTGATCTTATAACGACTGCAGACCCTATCTTGACAAGTACGTCGGCGACAACGGAATCTCCTACAACTGAAGCAGTCACGACATTAGAATTAACGACCCCATTGGAGGAGGGTACCACGTTAGTTACTGTAGAGACAGAGACTTCACAAACAGAGGAAGATGGCACAACTGAGGCAACTACTGACACGACAACCATTCCAGATGTTACCACTGACACTGCCATACCTGGTACGACCGGCACCGGCGATGCAGACACTACAGAGCCACTGACCATTACGGATATTTCAGAGGCAATGTCTTCCGCTGTTGCCACCGATTCTACAGATGCAACCGAGTCACAAGCAACAGAAGGTGTCAATCCGACGATTTCACCAGTAATCACGGAAGAGAGTCCTGTTACAGCTGGTGGAAACAGCATGGAACCCCTGACTACCGGACTGATCGTCGGCCTGTGCCTGGTTGGCTCGCTATGCATAACGCTGATTGTTTTCTGGGCAGCCTACACGTGCACTCGCAGGGAACGGTATGGAGTTGCTGTAGTCGAAGCCGGGAACGGAGGGACCCCGATGATGGATTTGAAAGGGAGGACGAGGAACGAAGAGGCCCATGAGAATCCATACGCCATAGCACCTACAACTACGAGAGACAGGGGAACACAGACCTCCCTTAGCGCAGTCAATGTCTGATCACGTACGTCTATTGTTTCTGCCAATGACGTTACGCTAAGCGTCTCTCCTATCGATGAGTTCCTTTATACTCACTAATGATTCATCTCTACATTGAACAATGGCTGAACATAAGGCTGAAACTACGAGGGAAATAACACACCGAAACAGAAAGTGATAACCGTTCTAGATGTGTCTGTGACCTCAGTGATGTTAAGGCTGTCCAAGATAACTGAACTTTTGCTTTTTAGATAAAAGGGAATAGGAGAGACTAGGTAATGTTCCAATCCCTTTTCATTGTGTGCCTATTTGTGTGTTACACACCACTGTTGCTGCTGAACAAAATCTTTAACAAATGGAGTATAAGGACGAAGTGACGACAAATTTTCAGCAAAAACCTCTCTTATTGCTTGGCATATAAACTCACTGCATGTTCTAATTATTATCTGCTCTTAACAACTGCTTAAGGGAATCATAGGTGTCTTAAACAGAACTTTGTGGAGATACCGTTCTTTTGTTTTTCCTTAGAAATTATGCCATGTTGACTCTCTGATTACTAAATCATAACGGGAAATTTACACGTTTAGATACGTGCTGACATAATATGCGATGACGTACGTATCTTGCTGAATATCTCTTAATCGTCAGTGTATGCGTAAGCTTGTACAGTTTTGATCGTCCTGGGATGCTTTCGATGATTTGACTTCATGATGGAAGATATTCATTTTATTTTGTAACCTTTAAGTTTAGCGTCGTCTATAAAACAGCTTGTACCTTTTTACGGAGATAAGACAACTAGCGAGCACAGTTTAGCAATTAGCAGTTACGAATAATGTATTTGAACTAGCTAGATATCACAGTATTAACACATTCTATGATACAGTTGTATTGCCTATACTTATTGCCAATGAGCAAGGGAAGTGTGCTTTGCCTATAATGAACTGTTATAAGCTGATTAGAGCAATCTTTCTTTCAATTACAAACCAGTCTTGTAAGCAGGCCTTCTCATCAGACATAATTGATAACAGCGTATTATACATAATTATTATATAATGTATTATCATATGAACCATAATGGAAACTTAGGCTTCGGCTTTTCCAATATTGATATCGATGCCCGGCTTTCGTTTTCCAAGAATAATGAAAACAGAGGTTAAAATCTGGGATTTCAAAACATAAACGTTTTAATCATCCTTTATACATGTAGCTGTTTCTGTGATTACAAGATGAAACAGATGTAGGCATTAAAACAAAATTTTCTCAATATTCCTGGAGCACTGTCGTATCGTAACCCCGTAAGTGACGAATAAGATAAAACACTTTAGAGAATTCACAATATACATATCATCCAAATCACATCAAATGCGATGTACTTTACTGGCATAATTGTAGTGACGTGCGATGACTTTGATATTAAGGAAGTTAAAAAGCAAAGGAGAAATTACAGATAATAGTATGGACAAAATATAACAGTGATATAGTTCGTCACGCTCGTCAGAAATCATGCTGACA
This sequence comes from Diadema antillarum, assembly GCF_040938485.1. Classification (NCBI taxonomy): domain Eukaryota; kingdom Metazoa; phylum Echinodermata; class Echinoidea; order Diadematoida; family Diadematidae; genus Diadema; species Diadema antillarum. Next base: position 1,476,781 of record NW_027271399.1, on the reverse strand, counting down.
AATGGCTCAAATAAACGATATTTTGAACTTTTTAATACTGCACGTAAAGCTTTGTATGTTTACTATATTTCACTGTACAAAAATGAAATAAAATCATAACAAAAAAACCGTAGTGTTCATTTTATGTGCAATTTCAGTCAGTCAAGGTATTAACAATTTTGCCCTTTTTTGGAAAATTTTTTGACTATCAATTTGGTTGTCATGCATAGATGAAGTTTGTAGCTATACGAGAAAGAGTGATCAAATAATGAACAAAACAAGTTAGAACACTAATCACTGCAGAACAGAACGTTCCCTTATCACACTGACATAATTAGAAACTGACTTTGTAATAAAGTGAGTTGAAACGCAGTTGTACCGAAGTGATAACTTAAAAAAGACAAACAGAGCAACAGGCTGTCTTGGTGATGCGGATGCGACCATGACAGGTGAGTGAGTGTACTTCACTAAGAGCACTACGAAGTTTTTCTTTGCAACAATACCCATTGATTTTTACATGTGTCGATTTTGCTTACATTTCATGGGAAATTAAGAAGTATGTTTATGGTATGCTAAAATTGAGATAATCTCATTTCCAATACATGTGTGTGTGTGGGTTTTTTTTCTTCATTCCTAGTGTTTATTTCAGAGCGAGGTGGTGAACACCACGGCACTCTGTCTATCAGATTCGTCTCCTGCTGACTGAGTTTCGACATCCTCGTCATATTTTGTCGAAAGATCGTCCGGCATCTTCTTCTCCACCTCCTGTACATCTGACCCAGCTCTATCGTCTTTGTTCTCTTTGACTTCCTCGTAGCCATCCTCTTTTGATTCCACTCCTTGTTTGGCCTCTGTCTTGTCTTCTTCCTCCCGAATCTCCGAGTAAGCTGGATCTTTCTTGTCTTCTTCCCCCCGAATCTCCGAGTAAGCTGGATCTTTCTTCCCCGTCTCGTCATCATCGAGTTCTGAGCCAGCTTTGCCGGAGCCTTCTCCGTTGACATCAGGCGGTGCTCCTTTGGACGCTCCTTCGTCGTGAGAGCTGGGTTCACCTCCATCATGTGGCTGTGAGTGATAGTTCTCATTGTCGCGTTTGCCCACCTCTTCCCCGTCGGGTTCGTAGGTCGTGTTCTCGTAAGCTGAGCTTCCCGAGCCGGGTCCGTCCTTGCTTTCGACGTCCACTTGGGTGTCCTTCGTCTTCCGGAAGCCGTCCTGCCGGATACAGGTGGCTGTGAACCACGTGGCCGTGACAATCAGTATGAACGAGCCGATGCAGGATCCTATGATGACGGGCACCATTTCCGGATCAACCCCATAGATCTCCGTATCAATGGGCTTAACTGGCGGCTCAACTGGTATTACTGCGGTAGTATGCAAAGATAACAAAACAAACAAAACAAAACATGCATTCTTGTTGAAAATGTACATTAACAACGTCCTAGAAGAAAACCTGCCATGTCCTGACTAGTTTCACATAATCCTATATCATATTTACCTCTTATTGTTCTTTTGATAATATTTCTGGGAAATTGCCAACTCATATATAAACTCTTGACAATCAAAACAGCGGCGAACGTGTCAAAAGAATTTAATTCAGTTGATTTTTACCATTATCATCATCCTTGCAAGTCAGCACGCGTATCACGTATGAAGCCTATAAGAGCTTTCTATGACAACAAATTTTAAGCAAGGAAACACAGACAAGTTGCCGACCTGTCGACAATAAGCAGGATATTGTTGAAGGTCAAAATAGAGGGAGAGACTTATAATTATAAATACTGATAGTAAAAATAAAATATTCATTTTATAGTACATTTCAAATCAAACTGATCAATGCCCTTTGTACAGCCACCTCGTCAAATGACAAGGTAAAAAATGATATAAGAACTTTGAAAAATACAAGAAAGAAAGAAAATTTGTGTGAAGAAAAGACAGTCAGAGGAGGGAAAAGAAAAGCAAAGGGGAAAAATTAAAAGGCAGTGGAAGAGAGGACATGATATTAAAACGTGAAAAACACATATAAAACATAGAGAGCAGAAGAAAACGACACGGGGTTTGATCGCTTACATTCTTCACAAGCATCCCCCTGATAGCCTTCGGGACAGACACAGTCGAATCCATTCACCAGCTCAATACACTCGAAGCCTTCCTCACACGCCTCAGGTGTGCAGTCAGGTATATCTGGAGATGGCGCACATGGAACCACTGACATGTGAGTTTCGTTGCCTCCTTTTTAAATCTAGCTTTAGATATGCGACGCGAACGCGAAGACGACGCAGCCTCCCAAGTTGGACAGTGAAAACAGCTGTCTCACGCAAGTGCAGAACACATTTTTTTCCTGATTAAAAGGATTGTATAGTATTGGTGGAGATGAGAATTGGGCTTTTAATTTTTTTGAGATACCAAGAAACCACTTATGAAATAGTACAGAGCAAACCATTTTAAGAGGAATTCAAAGTTTATTAGATGAAAATCGGTTTTGGAATCGCTGAGACATCCAAAAACAAAGTCAAACAAAATGATCTTAATAAAAGGCGGGTCCCGCTTTTTATTAGTAATGCTCTTTTTTTTGGACATCTCAACCATTTTAAGACCGATTTTCACCAAATTAACGTTGAATCCTCTTGGAATTACATGTTCTTTCATATTTCATGAGAGGTTTCTCATTATCTCACCAAAAATATTAGAAACCTAAAGTTAGGTCTCAACCGAAACTATACGCTCCCTTTAACGTTGGCTTAACGTTCGCGTCGCAGATCCTTCAGGAGACAACAGCTCTAGGTATTGGCCAAGGAAAGCTGGAACGGAGAGAGGAAGTCTACATAGGCTATACTGACCAAGGCCTCGCAAATCAACATTTTTCTTTTAAGTGTGGGCCTTCGACAAATGTTGTATTGTTATGTCTGACTTCACTTTGGTTCATCTTCACTTTCGGGGTTGATCACACGCGGGAAGGGGATGATTAACTTTGAACCCCAAGTCGCATAATCGAGACTGATTTTGAATGAACTCCCACGTACATAGATGTCGATGTGTTTTATCAAACTATAATTATACCTTCATATCGAATTAGATTGCTCTACTTTTCCTTATATCTTTATTACTTGTGTTCATGCCTTGTCTCGAATTCAGTTGAGGCACAAAAAGGAACATCAACCTGACAACTTTAAACGCGAACAAAATACAGAATAAAGCGCTTCGTCGTGTTTCTTAGAAATGTCTTGGTTCACAGAAAGCCGAAAAGGTGATAATTAATGTAAGAGCCATCCTTGCATAGAGGAATACAAAACTACAGAACCTGAAGACCTGCACATATCTGGTGAAGTAAAAATACAATGACATTTAGAATAAGAGAGAGGGATCAGTATCTAAGATTGACTACTCAATAATGCCCCATCCACTTAGAAATATAGAAAGAAATACACCTGTACAATTCCACAGTGTTCAACATAATGCTTGTTTTGCTCTCATATCCATTATGTAAGAAACATTGTGGAAAAAGAATGAGGGGAACATTATGTTTTTCTATCATTGGTTTCATCTATCCTGCTTCGAGAGGTAAAACGCCTTTATACCTTCGTCGCAATGTAGGCCCGTCCAGCCCGGCGCACACAAGCACTCGTACCCAAGACCCGGCGAGCTGGTACAACTCGCCCCATTCCTGCACGGATCGCTGAGGCAATAGTCGATAGCTGGCGTCCCAGATATACAGAACGAAAAGATGAAATTAATATGAACTGGTCCATGTGTAATCAGGTGGATATCAATGGAATGATTATATTCAAGCATACACACGCGTATTGACAGCCTATATCTGCATCAAAAATGATGACAGATAAAGTGAGAGAGACAAAGAGATATAGAGATATGTTAAAGTCGGTGGGACAGAAAAAGAAAAAAAAGCAGGAGGAAAGTGTAAGAAGAAAATAAGAAAGAGGTAGACAGAGGATTTAAAAAAAAAAAAGCTACGTGACACGAGTATTTATTCTTTTACACCAATACGTAATGTGAATCCTTCGTGTAGCCCTCCCATAACACATATTTTGGAATGTTGATGAAAATTGTAGATAACTATGATCGTCTGCGGAGACTTTGCCTTTCAATAACATTGCGAAAGAGTAGTGGGGATTTGATATCAAAATTTCAGAATATATAATCGGACATGTGATGATTGACAAGATGAATTGTATTTTTATGGATAAAATAAGATTATGCGTTATCGTCACTATAATAGTAAGCGTTGTGTTTACAGTAAGTTCCTACAGGCAATTGCTTAAAAACTCATCTACCATTGTATTCATTTATTCATCGGCCAAACAGTCATCTTGAATGCATGGATTATCGGCATTGTGATAGTAATGTCCAGATAATACGTTACACAGCGTTATTTATGCAATTGAATAAACCCATCTGTACCAATCTGATCATTCCACCATCAACGTGATACGTGATGGTCAAGATAAACGCCGAGTGTCGTAAGCACATGGTGTAATGCCGCCCTCTTTTGATGTAAGAAATCAAGATGCCTATAATTCAGATTTAGGTCGACGGTTTCGTCAATGATTACTTTACATATTAGGTACCTACTTACCAGAACAGTCTGAACTGAGAGAAACGTCATCTACGGCGATATCTCCGAGATTTCCCCCTCCTCGAGTACCTTCAATAACGATCTAAAGAATGGAAAATGAACACAGATGAAAGAAAAAACAAAAACTTAGGAATCAGATATAATATTTGAATTAAAAAAAAAGACTTTATCCTACACATTTGTATCAGTCAAGTCTGTAGCATAGACCTATGTCCATTCCTTAATCATCATCGATCCTATCATTTTGGCAAATTGTTCGATTTTTAGTGGATAATTTGGAAACTTTACCAATGGAACGTAGGGGGCGCTACTTACCGTGTAAAACCCAGAACTGAACGACACAGGTAGGATCGTTTCATTCCACGAGTCACTGCTCTGGCCATCGACCACGACATGGGTATCCGTCGATGTCTCACCGACGAAGGATACTCGAAGGGTGCCTACATTTTGTCCGAACGCGTGGTAGTAGAAGTGCAGGGAGCAGTCGTCACCTTCGTGTTTGAAGAACGGGTATGATATCAACTGGGCGCTGGCATTCCTGCCTGCTCTTGTTGTTTCGATGTACAAGTAGTGGCCTGACAGAGAAACAAACACCCAGACACACGAATTAATACATTCTTCGACGCTATGAATCGTTCTTAAAAAGCAAGTGTGTGCAGCCATGTTGAAATTGCGAATTCGGACCATGCGAAACCGTCTTCTGTAGCTGGAAAAAATGCAACACAGAGTTTGCTTGGCAGCAATTGTGTGCACAGCGGCAATGACGGATAGAGCTGCTGAATGAGATTTTACAAAGAATGGGCACGTTTTAACAGACATGCCGTATTTATGACTGACTCCAAATGTCAAGATTCAAACAAACAAACATGCAAACAAACAATCAAACAAGCAAACACACACACACAAACAAACAAATAACGGATAACCGAATAATCTGATAGTGTGTGTAATATGCACTAAGCATGAGGTTACTTACGTTCTGCTGCAACTATTTCCAATGTCAGAAGTCTCGCCAGCTGCATTCGATGTTTAATGTTCACGGACATTTCAACTAAACAACTTTGCTTACAGTGATTGCATGCATTTCTACCGGTTATCAAGGGGATGAATGCAGACATGCGATTATCAGTTTAATGAAGTTGCTTGGCAATGTTTTTTTTTTTTTTTTCTCAGTGCACTCATCCAGACATATCCAAGTTTGTCTTTCTGTGACAACATACCAGTTTCGTTGAGATAGGTGTGGTCATTGAGAGGCCCTGTGTCGAGCGTAGGAGTTTCACCGGAATGTCTCGACCAATCAAAATCGTCATTTACTTCCTCTTGATAAAACATGCAGAGATCCCCGAGTACGTGCGATTCGAAATCGCAAAACGTTTCAAACTCTGTGAGGAAGAAACAAACAACACCGCAATTCACATTTCTAAAGTATTTCCAACACAGAATGAATGTAATAAAAAACACAAAAAATAAAGACAAACGCACCTTTAAGACAGTGCAAGAATGCCGTTAAGGTGACAAGAAGATGGGGAAAACAGCAATGGCGTCCTATTAATGGTGATGCCATGAGCAAAATTCGTTGTTTTGGTAGGATTCGGGAAACTTCATCTTTCCCGAGGGCTGGCATGGATCCTCCTAGTCCTGAAGTTATGTAATGAACGACTGGAAATATCGTCAACCGTTGTACTCATCGTACTTGATAACATTATCGTTTCAATTAAAATAATTTTCAATTGAAATAATTTTATTTCCATAAAAAATTCTATGAAAGCTGCTCAGGCATTATTTCATTCTATTTTTCAAACTGGATGATTCAGTATGATAAAATTGGAGCGCGGAAGCAATACCATGTTAACTGAGTGAAGTATATGTGTGTATGTCTATTTGTCTAGATATACGAACAATAATTAATTGTAAAATTAGCTTAATTCATTCTTCTTAATTTGAGATCTTTGCAATTAGAGTTTCTAAAATAAAGAAAATAATAACAAAATGTTGTTTATTCTTAATCATAACTTCAAAAATATTCCTAATTATGTGAAAAGTGAGGTATTGCTCGAAAGGTTTTAGTTTACTCTATCTGATGATGGATTTACTTTAAAATGATTAAAGATGGCGCTTAACTCGTTTTGCCACGAAACTCTTGTTTTGTATAAATTTACCTGTATGTATTAATGTATGGATATGTTATTGGAATTGATGATCAATAGTTGTAGTATCATCACATTGCTTGCATGCAAATATATTCAGGATTTCGCCCAAGGTTGTCGTAAGTAAATGTCATACTTTACTTACCAGTTTGACGAACACTCACGTCATCAATGCCTATATCAGACCTGTCGCCATCACCAATAACGCCCTCGAAGATAATCTGTCACAAAGTAGGCATTGATTTGTGTGTCATTTGCAATAAACCCACGTTTTGATTCAGCTTTGAGGTACATATTTTCATATATATCGCCTGGTCATTAATTATCAAAATAATATGCCTCTCCTTCGTATGTAGGTATTAGATAAGTTCTTTGTTTTATGATGCGAGTCAAATCGTTGAAATAGGATTATAAAAATAATAATTCAATTTATGACTCTCATAGAAAACATTACGGTAACTTCATCATTTTGTGATTTTCCCGCAAAGCAACAAATGATTGCATTTGTAGCGGCGCGGCGTCTTGTCATGAAAGCTTTGTTAAACAAATATATCTGTCTCTACCTAAAATTTCGCATGTCGCCGACTGCGATGTTGTAAATTAGATTCAACCTACCCGAAACGGCGCCGGGGCTCTGAATAGGATTCGCCCCTCTTTCCACTCCCCCTGATCCGTCTGGGATCCCGATCGGGACCAGAAGGGCTGAGTGGTGGGCAGGTAGCCATTGTACTCTATGTAGACGTTGAGCGTGCCCATGTTTGATCGCCGGTCGACGAGCGGGAAGTTTTCCCACATGCTGTACCAGAAGGAAATGAGCGTCACGCTTTCGTCGGAGTCTGCGGGACTGTCGTCGGGACTGAACAGCCATGCTTTGTCTCCGGGACTTCTCCCTTCGGCCTCAGTGTACAGAAAATTTCCACCTGACATCAACGACAAAGTATACATCAAAATGAACACGAATGAAAGTTAATCTGCAAATAGCAATGAGAACAAGATGACTTCGACTTCTATTCTAAAAGGTTTGCCTGAAGTTCTTTTTTTTTTCAATAATTATGATGATGTAAAACTTTGATAATAAGGGTAAAACATAATGACCTCGAAGCGCACTAGAAAATGATGAGTTTGGTCAACCTGCTCTGCTCGTCATTCCGCCAACAGCCATTATCGAGAAATATTAATTGATTTGATTTGATTTGATTTGGTTTAATCAGAAAATGCAAACAGAATAAATACGTCATACACACACACACGCACACACACACAAACGCATATATATATATATATATATATATATGTATATACATACATATATATATATATATGTAGTTGGTCCGCGTATTGGCAGTACTAGAAATAGCAATAATAAAGTCACAACAGAGGAATGCAGGGAATGCATTTATTTAATGAATAATCCGAATTTTCGAGGATCCTTCCTCTTCATCAGGGATGACAGTGACATTAAATCAAGATTGGCTATTGATGCATTCCCTGCATTCCTCTGTTGTGACTTTATTATTACATATATATATATATATATACAGACACATGTTAATAAAATCCTAAACCTATGCATGTATTCTTCTTGCTTGACAATGATTACTATCAGGACATACAATATGCCCAAGAAGTACTGACGGTCATCAAGCAAGAAAGTAATAAGTTACCAAATAGCGTACTTTCAAGCATAACGGAGTCATACCAGAATGTTATTAGTAAGGAATTGGAGTTAAAGGGGACCTGATGAACTTTCGATCCTAGAAATGAAAACAGGCAGAGAAAGTAATTACATATAAGGACTGCACACAACAAGAACTCATGGGAGGGCTAGGGACACAGAACAAAGAAAACAAAAGGGAAGGGTGGAGGTCATGGGCAAGGAGACCAACAGGTAAATGGAGGGGGATTAGAGCAGGAGGATGGACAGACAAAAGGCAAAGAAGGGTTATTAATGATCCCGAGGACCATGGGGGCAACCTGTGAAGGATAAGGATGAATAGGGAGGCAACACTAAGGAATTGTACTACAAACTTGTAAGCGGAGATAACTAGTTCTTGATCCATTTAGCACAGACAATTTTTGACAGATTTGTTTACCAGCATGACTAGTGCATTAGACACATGTCCATTTTAGGTGTATGCAATTCAAGTCAATTTATTTTTACCTTCCCCTCCATAGAACATAAGCGAATATGAAAATAAATGATCGTAAGTACACACTAGTTTACTTTACGAAAGAAATTAGAGGTAATTGACGAATTAAAAGCATGAATGTCCTAATAGTTTCAAGCCAAACTTGTTACAATGTCCATGCTCAGAGGAAACAGACAGACAGACACATTTCTGTGTATACATTTTTATGTCTTGCAGCATTGAAAAAAAGGTTTTTCAAGTATTCGTTTGGTCGGATGTCAGGAAAAAAAAACCTTTACAGATGTTTCCTAGCAGTGCCTAGATAGTGACATGTATATGGAGATCAAATTGTTCTTCATTTATTCCTGATATCGCAAAACATGTTAGTGGTTCCTAAACACAGTGTGTAATATTCTATTGAAACCGGGTGGAGTGAAATGCACTAGACTCTCATGTCAACGGTCAAGTATGTCTCATATCTCAAGGGTCCTCTAATTGGCTTCGGATCAAGTACAAAACGGTCTAGCCCATGAGATAAACAAGTACTGGAGATATCGGACGATAAATCAAGCATGTACACTAAAGCAGAGAAAGAGAAAGAGAGGGAGAGAGAGAGGATGTGAGTGGGTGCATGTGTGTGTATATGTATTTGCACTCTCTATGAGAAAGTGTATGCGAAATATTGCATTGTTGCCATAGCAACGGTGGGAGGTAGTAATATTGTATTCATGCTGATATCTCGAAGCACGCAGGTACTCTGAATGAAAGCGCACGACTGTATAGCGGGCGACAAAATGTGGTCCTTCTACTATTAATGATGATACAATAATCATTCTGTAAACAAAGAGCAAGCCGGTAAGGATATTGTAGATAAGGAATTGCATCCCTTTGCAACAACGAAGTGGTGGTTTTATTTGCGTACGCCCTACTGGGATTGAGGGAATCAGAATGCAGTTAGACCAAAATTAAACCAAAACCCAAATTGGACAATCAATGCAAAAGGTATGAATTTTTAAAGATTTGGTGTTGGAACCGCTAGATGAGGAGACTACTGGAGGTTATGACGTCATGTGTGGACAACAATATAAAGAAAATATAAAGGGAATTCAACTAAAATTACACAATCCATCAACTTGATACTGACATATGTTAGTGGTAGCAATTATTTCCCCCTGCTTTCTGAAAGCGGTTAGTCAGGTGCTATTTCATTGTGCTAGAAAAGTGATTTTTTTGTGGAATTCCCTTTAGATTTTCTTTATATTGTTGTCCAAACATACGTTTGGTTTCAACACCAAAAATTCACAACTTATGCATCGATTGTTCGATTTTCCTCAAACTTTCACTGATGTGTTCTACTAATGTTGCTGCTTTCACTCAATCCACATTTCTCTTTGGGTTTTGGTTTCCTTTAAAACTGTTCCTGTCTGTCAAGCATGATTCTGTTCTGAATGATATAGGGAACCTGCGGTACCTTGATTACAGTGTATACGTTTGATACGCAGTGTAATTCTTCAGATAACGCCAAAGAACAGGTGGTGCAACATATTCCTAAACATTAACTCATCGTCTAAGGAGCCCGGCGGAATCCTGTGGATTTTGGATGCCGTTGTATAGGGATTAAGTATTGCAAAGGTAGAACTGCATATAGCTTTGTCCATGTATTAATTATTACACTGAAAGAAGGGCGAATTTTGTACATAAGTTTACCATTTGAAATGGCTCAAGTACAAAAGCAGGGACACCGACTTACTTCCTGTGGTATGGTCCCCCGAAGGTCCGGTGAAGCGAGATGGGGTAGCACGTCGCCTCAAGGACCAGTCAAAATCATCGTAGACATAATTTGACCAGCCACATTTCGGGTCTTCCGTCAGAGGATCGTCAAAATTGCAGTTCTGCTCTTGGCTGCAAGCAATGCCTGTAGTTGACGATAAGCAGTATGGGGATAATTAATATTGTTCATCCTTTTATTTCGAAGATGTCGATTTTCTGGATTGTATAAAAACTGATGGTCGCCACCCTACATGCTCTATGAACACTCGGCACACACACGCGCTCGTTGGCACCCACACGCATACACACACATGCACAAAATTAATAGTAAACTAATTATTCATGGTACTCATGATTTTAAAGGGGATCTCACGAAAGCCATCGAAATGCCCATGTCGTAAACAAGCACATCTTTCCCTCATTGCAGCAGTCCTGCCTGGGTGTAGTTGAGACATTTTAAATCTACTGAAGATTACTAATAGAATATACACACAAGTGAATATTCTGAGCTAATACATGGCGTGGGGACTATTGCTTTGTTCTTGATGGGTGCTGCCCAGTATCTAGCTCGGGATGAAGATACGCAAAAACGAGAGAAAAAAGTAAACCTTCATGTTATTCATTTAGCTAATCATCCCTCCCCCTATAGGACGCCCACTCAAAAGGAAATTCATGCACATTCACACCCATACAGGCATAGATATTAGATATGGTTAGCTTCTTAAGGTGTTTTTTCTGGATCTTCGGAATATTCCCTTCTCACAAGAGTGTTGATTTGATTCAACGAAATACGAATCCATGTCTTGTGCTCAAAATCATCAGCGAATAAGTTGGAAGCTAGTATCAACAGTCAACTTCAATAATTATCGCCTACTGAAGGGTAAGCTAACATCCAAAGGCCAGATCACTGATTGATTAATAGCAAAGGTAGATAAAATAGCGAGAAATAAAAGAAAACATGCAACACGTACAAGGAAACACTATTACAACAGGAGCAAGTGACACAATAACGATAGCCACAAATAAGTGTGACATAAGGCTATCAATAATAATCGTTATCATAATCATTATGTGGTACAGAGTTTAGAATTGCTGATCGAATTCATTTCGTTAATTTTCAACAGAAAATCGGATAAAATTTGGTGGCTCACTGAAAAGGGAACTCGCAAAGTTGGAAAGTGTGCTTGTTTTTGTTCGTTTTTTTTTTCAGTTTCAGGTGTTGAAATGAACAGTGATCAAAACAGGGCATATCTTTTCCACAGGTGACATATGACTATGTTTCAGGATCGCCCCAAGGTATTTGATTTCAAGTACAGTTTCAATATAGAGTCGCAAATTGCTGACAGGCCGCTTTATTTACCCATGGCGAAATTCAGACTGTCTCTCAAATTTCATTCGATATGATTTGCTTCATCTTTTTAGAATAATAATCACAGTAGATGGGAGAAAAAAAACAGCAACGGAAAATACAAACACTACATATTAAAAGAGTTCTTCTTAAACTTGCAAAAATAATACATTATCTAAATTTAGTTTGTTTGGGATCTTTCTTTGAACCTATATGTATTAAAACATATATTTTGATATTTATATGTTATGAGTTTTTTATTTGATTTATTTCGACACATTGCCTTACTTTTTGGATTGAAAGTTTTCGAATATTCCACAAAAGTGTTCACCAGGTCGATGAATTTTAATTCTAAAAGCGAAAAAGCTCTCTTCTGCGGGAGGGGGATGCCCCCTCACATACCCTCCCCTTGCACTCATTCACATTCATGACAACAACAACAATAACAACAAATCGATCAACCCCGCTAGGTTTATTGTGAGGGAGGGGTTTGGGTTATATTTCGACATGATTTATACAAACAATTATCAACTATTTCCAATTTGCACCCCCCCCAAAAAAAAGAAAGAATAAATAAATAAAAATCGTGGGACTGACATGTATAACCACTAGTTTGATATTTTCAAAACGATGGCTCAACAGATATTCATATGTTGACTCTGGCTGGTTACGCATTATAATTGGGTTTTTATTGCACAATGTATACGCTTTGATGATTTATTTCAATCTTTTACAGTCATAACAAATCACTATAATTTAATACATCTGCACACTGGTCATTTCAAAATGTATTGTCTACATTGTTCCTTTGTAACAAACAAAGAGTGAAGTATGTGTAAGAATGTTTTGTCGAAATATGAAAGGGAATATGAATCAAACTAAATTTAATTGAATCAAGGATGGCAACATTCGAGATTGGAGATCGCGGGCGTCACAGGTAAACCCTATATGCTGACTATACAGCATCCATGAATATGGACTGCGTGACTAGAATTGTTCGTTAATGTAACGGCATCGACCAAATCTTCTCAGTTATAACGTGAACAGATTGAGAGCATTTAACAGTTAATGAAGGCAGACGTCTTCCCTTACGTCACTTCGTAGTTTAAATACAATGTAACCTTTCAAAGATCCGAAGCTTCCAACCACAGTGCAATATCATCAATAACATTCACCCAAAATACAAAAATTCATGTTCTTATTAGAATGCAGCCTTGGCCTTTGTCAATGTGTACAATCTGTGAACACATAAAAATCGTGGAGGGTTTGCATTTCTTGTTGCTTTTTCACATATATAGTTAACTCAAACTAAGCATTGAGCTACTAGACAGTGACTCCATGCTCACAGCTTAATATTTGACTGTCCCGGCGGAACGACTCCAGGACATTCATTGCAAACCAATACAGCACATAGTATCCACTTTCCAAACCTGTACCTACCTGCAAGGACACTGAAAATGATCAGGATACGGCTTGCCATTGTGCTGATTTACGCCGCCGTCGGAAACGGCTCACATTCCCGATTGTTCCCGAACGGTCTGACTCCGGCTGAATGGGTGGAGTCTCTTCAGCAATCCTTGTCGGTGTGTAGGCCTATACTAGACAAATGCAACCAAAATAGTCCTGTCAAAGATGGTACAGCACAAACACAACTAAGGAGTCATTTTGTAAAGAGCGTTCAACCTGCGATATCTCGTAAGACGACGTTTGCCCTTGTTCTGATAAGACCCGTTAGAAGATGTATCGAAGAGGTCACTAGTAATTCTCAGTCAACCAGATTAGTAAACAGGCGACGGGGGAGGGGAGGAGAGAAATGTATAATCTCGCAGAAAAGGAAATTTAAATTTTTTATACTTTGAGGCCTTTAGCCGGAGACTGCAATGAAAGTTCTACGCTGATATACATCAAAATGATGCTACATTATACTTCAATAAGAAATAACGAAGAAACAAACAATCATGTCTAATTATTCATCATTTAACACTATATTCGTTCTAATGCACCACTATGTGATATCAACAGAGCTCTCCATCGCAGATATCCAGACAGCTCTATTTAGCCTTAGGAAAATGTTTAACCTCATGACAGGCCTAACTACAATAGGTGAATAACTAATCATATTTCGACAAGCTTACTCCTCAAAATTAATGGTATACATCGAAATAACAGTGTTTCCATAGTATACGAATCCTGACAAGACATTGCAGACAATTTCTTTTTCTTTTGTCATCATGTTAATGTGTTTTCTTGTTCTGATGTTATTTTATGAAGTGGGGGTGGGGGGGGGGGGAAGTGGTGAGTATGTTTCTCATGTAGCTTCTTGATCAGCAAATCGAATTCTCCGTCGGGATTATTCGTCTTGTCATATCAGCAGCTATAGACCAACGGTACAAAACAAAACAAATTGTCTTCAGTGGCTCACTCCTTGCCTATTTGCAGCTTTCGCAGGCACATAAACGCGTTAATTGATAACTGCTACTTGGCAATTTATCAACGCGGCCATGGTAGTTAGGCAGATAAGCTCTTGTAATCAACACCAATGCGACTCACTATCAAAACTCTATATGAAGCGAATTGAACCTTGGAGCGGCAAAAGACCGCGAGTTAATGATACGGAATAGGAAAAAAGCTAAAGCGAATTCTGCGCCTCCAAATTTAGTATGATATTAACTGTTTGTTTGTGTGTGTGTGTGTGTGTGTGTGTGTGTGTGTGTGTGTGTGTGTGTGTGGTGTGTGCTTGTGAAAGAGAGAGGGATAACACATGTACAGAGACATGGCAAATCATTGTCTGTAGTTATTAGTCAGCTATAATGGGTTTACGAGCCACCTTATCAAGGTCCTGTATTATACAGTACTGGTCATTGATTCATTCTGCTGGCGGGGACGCCACACACTTCAATAAATGAAGATGATTTTACATCTTACTGCTATTAGGCTATCGAGTGTGTGAGTATTGTGCATTTCTGTTACACATCCCAGGCCCGTAGCCAGGATTTTTCAAGGGGGGGGGGGGGGGGGTGCGGTCGCTAAAAAAACGGACCTTCGGTACCAATACCAATGATCACACACACACACACACACACACACACACACACAATTATATATATATATATATATATATATATATATATATATATATTCCTTGGACGACTGAACTACAAAAGTTGTACAAGAATTTGCGCGCGAAGAGCGTCGCAAATCATGAATTTTGACTGTTTTAATGACGTTTTAAAGTCTCGAGGAAATTTGTATTTTTGTCTGTTGCATGCAATCACGTTACGGTATTTCATCTAGGAAATAGTAAAAACTCATTTTGCCAGGAAGTTACAAAGTTTAATTGTGTTCGAGACTCTGCGCGCGTAGCGCGCCGCAAAATTGAGAATAGTGATTTTCCTGGTGTTGTTTTAACTTTTATTTTTTTCTATTGGCTATTGCCTGAAGCCAGGATTTTTAAAGGAAGGGGGGATTGCGTTAATTAACAAAACGGCCCTTTGATACTGTCCCGGGAAGGGTAGCGACAATTAAAAGGTGGACACCATGCTCATACATGGACTTTCAAAATGGCCCCTAAACGAGTCATGATCATATGATTTTTTCGGGCCTTAAAAACAAGTATTCCTTAAATGTTTCCTGCACCCTAAAGAAGTACTTCATCATGATTGAACAATATACCATTTTCCAAAATTTCGGCCTTTTTGATACCCTTTGATTATATACGCTCGTACATCACACTTTCCATCTAATCCGTGAGAAAAAACGACCCCTATTACGCGTTTTCTTTAGCGAGTATGGTCACGGTGTCCACCTTTCAGTTGGAGTTTTCCATACCATTGGATGCTGTTTGGAAGATGAAACATTCACTTTACTATACAGTATATCAGCCGTTGGTATGCGAGTTTGTCAAAAACGAAAATAAATAAGAAAATTTTTAAAACAAAATGAATTGTAAATGTGAACCATTTATATTTTGCCTCCTTGTGGTAGGATATTTCCAGCATTTCCGAACTTTCAAATAATCATTTTAGATTTAATAACATTAAAGGTAGTAGATCCGATTCGCAAACATCTCCAATATCAGTCAAATGTCATATTAACCATCATGCTAAGAAGGTTTTCTTTGTGAAATTTGAAGGTCAGTGAAATTCAAAAATTAAACATCCGTTAGCCATTGGAAGAAGTTGAGTGCAAATTCAGACCTCAGGCTTAGTGCTCAGATGTTTTCCTATTTGATTTGATCTGTCTTACTGTGCACACTAAAGGGCTTTTTACACTTGTGTTTCTTAACCCCGGACTTTCTCTGACCCAGGACTATCGTTAGTCCCGTACCAATTTTTTCAGCTTTTTACACTCGCCAATTAGTCCCGTACTATCTCTTGTCCGGGGCTAAGGAGAAAACTTACCTTTTTACACTCGTATTTCTTAGCCCCGGACTTTCCAAACCACATGAATATTCATAATTACTCCGTGTACTGTACACGTACACGCACGCACCGGCAGCACTTGATTACCTCGTTTCTGATTGGTCAGTGAGGGTCGGACTTCGTCTCCGTCGCTTAGCCCAGGATTATTTTTTCGTTCTGTTTACACTCACTTGCTTGGCACCGCAATTGCGGTGCTAGCACCGCAATTGCGGTGCTAACCCCTGCTATTTTGCAGGGCCAGATAGTACCGTACTATCGGTGGGGCTAGCCCACTTTGGCAAAAACGAGTGTAAACAGAAAGTGGGCTAAGGATAGTCCCGTACCAACGGTGGGGCTAAGGCCCCCCCCCCCTTAGCCCCACCGTTGGTCCGGGGCTAAGCAAAAATTTACAAGTGTAAAAAGCCCTTAAGATACATACTGGAATGGTTATTTCGTATTTATTAAATTATAGTAGCATATTTGTTTACTAGCTGTCTCTAGGCATTTTCGAATTTGGGCTGCAAAGAGATCCACTACCTTTAAGTTAGAAGAGAGATAAGTAAATAATGATAAAATAAACAAACAAAAAAGAATTAGTTTCTTTTGTAATACTATCTGACAAGCTTTTTACTTTACCATTCTACTTCATAGCTCAGCACTTTCCATTCTCTCTCATACCCTCTTACCCATTACATTTAAATGAAATACAACTAAAATGAGTTTGCGTGCCTGCATAATACTCTTTGGAAATTATAAGTGAAAATGTTCTTAGGTTTTGGCTCACTTTAAAATGAGAACCAATAGAACTGTCACAACATGAGAAAATGTATAAGTAATAATCAACACTACATTTCCGAATTTGGCCTGCAAAGAAATCCGCTACCTGTAAGTTAGAAAAGAGATTAGTAAATAATGATAAAATAAACAACAAAAAAGAATGAGTTTCTACCGCCGTATCCAGAACAGAGCCTGAAACGGTGCAGGCTCAAGAAATCGTTTGTACTAATACGTCTTGAAGTACTGTGTGATACTGTTGACTCAGACTTCTACAAAGCTGTAAGTGAGAATTTTAACCCAATCCGGCTCATTACCTGTGTTTTTTATGAAAAATATGAATAAAGAATGTAAATTAAATAACGACGCGTCACAATGCAGTCTAACGCTCTCACAATGTTATCATACATAGGGTTTTTCCCTGACTGTTTTTACTCCGGAGCTCTTGCAATATTCAGGCTTTTGTAATACTATCTGAATAACTTTTTACTTTACCATTTTACTTCATAGCTCAGCATTCTCTCTCATACCCTCTTACCCATTACATTTAAATGAAATACAACTAAATTGAGTTTGCGTGCCTGCATAATACTCTTTGGAAATTATAAGTGAGAATGTTCTTAGGTTTTGGCTCACTTCAAAATGAGAACCAATCGAACTGTCACAACATGAGAAAATGTATAACTAATAATCAACAATATATTGAGACAGGCAAGTAATCATCAAAAATAGAAAATGATGATTACATAGCAGGAGTTAGAGGGGAGCATTTGCCGGTCCTTTGAATGTGCACTTGTGCAGTGTGATCTTCGCTTAGTCTTTTTCTAGTCTTTAAGCATTGTTTGAAGTTCCAGTCTTCTGGGATGCTTTCTGGCGAACAATTTCACCACCCTCTCGTTATCAACGTCAAAGTTGTAATGGATGTGCATGAGTGCCAAAGCAGACAGCCTGTCTTGTGTCATGCTGGCCCTCAGATAGGTGTGCAGTCTGCGTAAGGCACTGGCGCTTCTCTCGCATTCGCAGCTGGTTGTGGGGATGGTGCAGCATATTTTTAGCAATGTAAAAACATTTGGAAACATGTCTGCATCACACTGTTTTATTGTTTCCGCTGCAGTAGACGGACGTTCATTGGGGGGTTTTGTTTGGTACTTGTGCTTCCATCGGAACAACTCCTGCGGAAACACTTCCGCTGATGGCATAATGTGTGTGTAGGCGACAGAAATCGGGTTAAATCTACAGTTGAAATGATATAGTCTATGACCTTATCATTCCTTTACAACATTATTTCAGTTGATTACCTGTGTAAAACACGTGTATATATAAGCGCCCGATTGCAGACAGCAGGTGGCAAGGTGACCGTTGCAACTACTTACATTATTACCACCTCCGAAGGAAATGCACTAGTCCGACTATACAGCCATCATCGAAAAATGAGATGGAATGTGGAATGTATTTGGTCGTTTTTGCTCCCAAACTTAACAGTTATGTTGTCAATAAGGCTGCTACGTATCTAGATAATGTCTCACATACAACTCTATCTGGATATTGCGTTGAAAATGATATTTGGCGAGAAACAAAAGCTTGAAATTACAGGAATTCACACTGCTGACAACGGCAGACAGTGAAGGTCAACGGCTCAAATTTTCGTTGGTAGTCTCGTCACGTGATAGTTCTGTATGGATTGTACACGTTCCCTATGACAGCAATTGTGAATGGGTAGTCTAGCTTTACTGCAAATTTGCGTCAGGACTGCTCAACCAATGGACAAGATTCTTATGTCACAAAAATGGGCAGAACCTCTACTTTCTGAAACCGTGCGCCCCAAGTTTGTGCGATCTTCCGTTCTCAAGATATCCCATCTGGAAGAATTGCAAGACGGCAAAATATGCTCAAATTCGTCAAATTTGGACTGTTCGCCATAGACAATTCTACGCATAAGGTACTTTTCTGATCTAATTTGCGTCACTGCTACAAATGTTAAAATAAAGATATATACACATAAATAATCC
Organism: Diadema antillarum; assembly: GCF_040938485.1. NCBI lineage: Eukaryota > Metazoa > Echinodermata > Echinoidea > Diadematoida > Diadematidae > Diadema > Diadema antillarum. Next base: position 1,457,637 of record NW_027271399.1, on the reverse strand, counting down.
CTAAAGTGTCCACTTTTAGAATCCGGGCGCCCCAAGTTTGCTTCTTAAACAGTTGAAAAGTTATGGCAGATTTTGTGGAAAATGCGTCGATTTTTGACCCGTTTTACGTGTTGTAGCGTTCGCGCGGAAGCGCGGCTTCGCAGATGACCGAAAGTTTTCAATATGTAATAGCTCGCACAAATTGATACATAACATTTGTGTTTGTGTGCATGGGGACGATCCGATGGTTCATACAACAAAAGGGTTTCGTACAATTATTTTTAACATTGTTAAACGTACTCTTCCACATTTACGTAGCATATAATGTGTCTTTATATTTATTTGGATTGTTATCTTGAGAATTGCTAAAAACCGTTATTATGAAAAAGTGGACCTTTCAGAATTTTGGGGGGTGCGTACGCACCCGACGCACCCCCCCCCCCCCCCCCCCCCCCCCCTGGCTACGGGCCTGCATCCTCAGTGGCAAAGAGGCCTAATAATTATGATCATTTATGTTACCAATTGGGAACCAAGTTGAACAAAGTGGACGGTGCGTATTGTATGTACAAGAAACTGGAACGTTGGCCGCTTCTCTGTTTTGTTGTTGTTGTTTCTTACCTTAACCGTAGGCGATGTCATACTCAGTAATTGAGCTGAGAATAATCATCATAAGTAATGTAGTATGATTGGAGATTTCTCAAATTGTGGTTCTGGCATTTGAACGACGTATTGCTCTGAGTAGTCACACACACAGCATGGCCTGTTTCCTGTTTTGTTGTCGTGTTCTTTAATCTGACCTATATTCAAAGCATCTTCGACAACAGACACGAACGCAACGACTATTAGAAAAGATATTCAAGATATCGAATTTATAAATCAAACGTAATGCAAACCTTTCTCTGAAACGTGTAAACGTTCATGAAAAATATCTGAAAATTACAATAAGGAGCGCAGTATAGTTACCAATTCTTTGGCCACTTTGTCAGAGAACGGAAGAGCGGAACAGGTGATAACACTTGGAGAGATCACGTAGCTTGCCGTTTGAGTCCTCATGTGACGTCTATTATGCAGCCCGTTGGACTATGTGGGTTGTTTTCAGCAGGACTACTGCGCACAGTTCCCCTTTGACCCTCTCCCTTACTTTGCCATATATTTTATTAGATAGAGCATGAAATCAGTGTCGTTCACTCCTAAAAACACATCTGTTCCAGCTTTGCTGGTTGAGCGGTGACGACAGTGACAAACGAGGAAGACTAAAGCCCAAACTGAACCCGAAAGCTGCCCCCCCCCCCTTCAAAAGCAGCCATTACAGTATGGGAATACTAGAACAAAAGCACTCGGAGAACGCAGACCGCCTCCATGCATTCATCTTCACCCATGTTGCGATTTCACCCTGAATTATTGTCCTTAGGGCCATATTTCACAGAGATGAATCCTTCAGAAACAGAAACAAGACAAAACACACACACACACACACACACACACAATGAGTCAGACGGGGATCACTATCACTACAAAAAATTGATAAATTGTTTTTAATGCCATTTTCAACTTTTCCTGAAAATCCAATCTACATCTGTCCATAACTTTCCAATTACTTACCAAACAGAGAAGCCAAGGTCGGCAAAAGCGTACTGTAACCTTCTTGGGGGACAACAATTCCTAAAAGCTCCTTGGAGGTAAATGATTATAATAGGAAAACTTGAGAGCAATATTCACACTATACTTCGAACAGCTTATGTAACAGACATTCGCTTACGAGCCCACGGGCGAAAGATAACCGGAGGTAGCTGGATCCTGACTACCGAAAAATATCCTGACTTGACTAGCACAAGTAAGCAGAGAGAGTACACACAAACTTTTCCTCCAGCTCGTACTTCTCCCACATAAGCCCGGAGAGACAGAGAGACAGCGCCCAAGACATGCAGGAGGGCACAGGAGGACCTGTTTGTCCCGGAAAGGAGCTAAAGGAAGCACTGCAGTTTGTCGTGGCAAGTCAAGAAGCTTGGATGTACTAATTTTCTCCAAATGTTGAGGATCTTTAGACTCAGATGAATGAGGCAGAGATAAACCCTAGGCGAAATTGCTTGATTTTAAGCTGAAAAAGATGAGAACAGCAATGAGGGTACTTACGACGTCATTCTCGCCACAACCGCCTAGGGACGACGTTAACAGAAGCATGGCATGGCCCCGGTCCCGTCGTCGACATGAAGTGCATTAAGGGATGCAAGCTGGAAATGAAAAATTGGGGATCAACTTAAAAGTGGTATTGCATGTTAAACCAAAAGAAGAGATATTTCTCTGAAAAAAAGCGACTGTTGGAATGTGACAACACGAAAAGTGTATCAATAGTAATGTGAATCATAATATCGATATTAATACGTACGATTCTAAAGATACCCTGTGGGACAAAATTCCGTTAGAAAAAAGTAAATCAGGGTCAGGGTCAGAGTTAGAAAGCAAACACGCATATCCTAAAAAAATAGGAAAAAAGACGAATTTCGTAAACCAAAGAACGCAGAGTTCCACAAAGTATTCACTGAGTTGGATCACGCGGCCCGGGTTCGAACCCGAGTCTGGACTGAGCAATGTTGTGTGTAAACATACCGTCCCCTCTAGCAAGAGGCAAAACACCCTGTCCCTCGGATAGGACATAAAATGGAGGTCCCGTGTATGAGAGAGTTACAGCTCATGCACGTAAAAGATCCCGCTTCATTCATTCATCGCAAAGAGCAGGGTGTCTAACCCGATGAAGTGGTCCCACCCCACAACCAACTGGACCCCATGGAAGACCAGCTTAGTGTAGCTGAATATGGGCTATCCAGCCATCTTCACAGATGGAAAATGAACAACAACAACTATTATTGTGTTCTCATAGTCGACAATGTGAAAATGCTCGGATTTAACAGTGTCACACTGTCGTGTGGTTTTTCACAGAGAGCGCACATAGCAATGTTCCGCTTCCAACGGTGAATTAACGATTCACAATGTATTCACAATTTTAAAATGCTCGAATTTAACATTGTGAATAAGAGTTCACATTACTGTGTTCACAACGTGTTACACTGTATTTCACATTTGTGCATCACACTGTAGGACACTGCATTCTTTCCAGCAGGATTGGCATATGACCTTTTTTTTTTTTAATGCTTGTTAATTTATACAGAGTAGTTGCACACACACACACACACAAAAACCCAAAATGTAGAAAGAGAGAAAAATCAACTCGAGGAGAAAATCACGTGACTGATAATTCTTCAACATGCATGCTCAGATCTGCATATTATTAAAGGATACCTCCCGATGATTTTCAGACTTTTACATTTGAACTACTATAAATTAGTTTAACTTCAGAATTCATGGTGATTGGGATGATAAGAACATTTTAACCACGTTCCCATGCAGATCCATTATTCGTGAAATATAAGATTTTGAAAATAAAAGATTGGTTTTTCTTTCAGCTGGGTCAGTTTATGTTTAATTGTAACACAAATGCACTTCCCAGCATCTTTAATTCAATGTTTCCAAGAAATCATTTTTTTTTCATAATTATCCCACCAGGCGATCTAATGAGTTTCATTTACCCCTTCTGAGAACCGTATTGGCGCCAAACACACTTATTTACACTGGCCCTAGATTCTAGAATTCTTTAAGCTGTGATATAAAAAACTCTTTATCTTTGAATTCGTTTAAGCGTAAGTTGAAACTTTTTTTTTAAATTCATACTAAGATAATATATCATTTATTACTTAGCTGGTCTCTACAACCTAAGGGTTCATCGTCAATCATTTAATTCGTCAATCATTTCATTCATCATTGTGTATTTCTTTTACATTATCTTATTTGTACAAACTTTGCTCAGCTGCTCGAGCTCTGAAGCACCTCCATTCCCTCTTTCGATCCCGATGTTCATTTTTCTTTTTCTTTCTTTCCTGTCTTTCCATTATTCTTTTGTGCTTTATTACTTTCATTGGTATACCCAATGGTATATCCAAGTCATGTAATGTCGTGTGTTTCTCCTGTCTTGTTCTTTCCTGTTTTGTTCTATCCTCTCTTTGTAAACAAATATGTTCACATGAAGAATCCTTTGAGTGGTCCACGATTTACAAGCATGCTTTTCAGTGGACCTCTCAATTCTTTCTTTTTTTCTTCAGGCATACACTGTAACTTTGTATTTTGCCGTTATGCATGTATAATTTTGTATTTGTTAACTATTATCTACCATGCATGCCATGTAAAGTCGAATACGTGCCTATGTTATATTTTCTGATTCATTTCGTGTTATGTTTGCCGAAAAGAAAGAAAAAAATAAATGAAATGAAATGAAAAATGAAATGAAACCAATGGGAGAGAACAAGGATGATGACATGGCAGCCTCACCATAAGAATGCATGAGTTGGGACTAAAGAAAGAAGAACAAAAGAAGAAGGCATGCATAGATTCTACACAGGTGAAGTTGTTGCAAGCGGTATTGTAATGGCATTACACTGCTAAATTTCTGAAATATTATTTGAGGTTCCTGTGTCATCAACACTGTTCAGTGTTATTTGTTTAAGATTTTTGAGAAAATTAGTTTCTCTGCTCAGAGACCACAATAATTTCCACAAATCTCTGCATGGAGCTGTCGATATATGTACTAGGCTGCATGATGTGAAATTTTGAAAATCGTGTGGAATATCCATTTCAAAGGGAAATTCCATCTTGATATTATATTGATGTTTATGAAAATAGAAAAATAAGAAAAGTAGATCAGTGATTTCTTTTTTTTCGGGGGGGGGGGGGGGGGGGGAGGGGGATTTAGACAAACACACAAAAAGTTGTGAAATTGGACTGATCAAGTTTAGAGAATAAAACAAAAAAAATGAGCAACTCTGTGTGACATATGTTTGAAGCAACTCTCCGTTTTTTGCTTTGTACTAAGAATTGATATGATTGAAATAAAGGATGTGCTCTAACGTAGCTTTATGCATGCCCTAAGAGATAGAATAGCTAATGATATAGAACTACTAAGACCAGGGCACGCATAACGCACTTATATAAATTCATATCTTAATCACCTCAAGCCAGCTAGCATCACGTCAGCCTTGAAATTTGCAAGGGGTACTTTAGCTGCAACCCCGCTGTAATGTCCTTATAGAAAGGAAAACGTACATGTGTGTGTGTGTGAGTGTGTGTTTGTGTGTTAAGGGGGGGATGTCTATAACTAGAATCCGAACAAATTATGCTTCCAGGTTTATATTAGCAGTATCCAAATCTTAGTTCAAAGGGCTTTGGAAGTTCTGTTAAAAGAAAGCCATTGCAAATGGTAGGGAAAGGCCAATCTGCAGCAGGAGTGATTGTAGTCGAGCACAACATGTTAGTTATTTACCCGTCAATAGATGGCGCGATTCTGATGATCTTCTGGCTGGTGTGAGTGATTTTTGTCAGTCGACTACCATACATGCAAACAGGGGAGCGACTCGGCAAGTGATTTCCCGCCCGATTTGAACTGTTCACCTTAAGCACATTCTATGCTTTCTGTAGTAGGCCGTTGTGCTCGTGTGTACGCACTGCAGTGTACTTCCGTATAACGAAGTCTTCGGGAGCGGCAGTTTCCACTCGTTTTACCGAAATTTCATTTAAACCTAACAACTAATGCAGTATACGATAAAAAGAAGCAAACCATAATTCGTTCATCGTTAATCATTGAATACTCATCACACGCTGAAAGTCACTGCTATAGATGCAAAGTTTTTCTAATCTTTTTTCTTTTTGATTTTTCATTTCATGTTACGAGAATTATCATAAAATTGTCTATACTTTCATGCTTAGTTTGTAAACGTATTTATGAAAGTGGTGGTTACTGATTCGGTTACAGTTCGTCAATCCAAAGGTTCGTCAATCCAAAGGTTTGTTATTCCGAAGAATGCTGAAGATTTTTTTATTCCGAAAAGATTCGTTATAATCACGAAAATTCTTAATGAAGAAAATTTAATTAGATTAGTTATTCCGTGAGGATCGTTCATCCGAAAGAGAAACGATATGTACTATCGAACATTCAGAAAAAAACTACACTTACTGCGCTTTCGGATGAAGGAACCGTGCGGATTGACGAAGCTTCGGAATAACTTCACTAACGTTCGTTAAAACGAATATATCTACAGATTAACGAATATCTAGGTATGAAGATTTTATGTGTTTGGAATTAAGAACATGCAGATCAGATTATAACACGAGTTCCTATCGCAAATGGCTTATGACACAAAAATGAAATGCAGCGCGTTCGCTCTCGCAGAGACGCTCTGTAATTGTTTTTTTTTTCTGCCATGCATTATTTCGCATTATACAACTTCCAAGTAGATCCTTGTAATTTGATTGGAGGATTGTTGGTGACGTGATATTCAATAAGTACTCCATTCAACGCGCCGTGCAATTTTGGTTTTATTTTTGCGTGCAACTTGGTTCGATTTTTTCGTTCTATTCCACGGTTCGAGAAATTGTACGGTACTGCATGTATACTGTGTGTTGTATATTGAGGATCGCATGCAGCTAGCGCAGTGTACTTGAGCGGTACATGCATGCGCGTATGTAGGCCTACGTAGTGCTAGTGTACGTGTATGAGCGCTAGTATAGCTGTGACCTGATATCTACACTGATTGCACAAGCCAGAAAGAGAATCGCAGTGGATCCACATGTAAGTATGGCTATATTTTTCATACATATATAGACTTCTGAGTAGGCCTACTTAGACCTACCCAACAATCCTCCAACCAAAAAGATCTACTTGGACGTTGTATAAAACAAATAGTGTATGGTCTTTACTCGTGCAATGGAACGAGATTTCTCATTCGGTGAAAGATGAGGCGCACTATTCAACTCGGCTTCGCCTCGTTGAATAGAGCGCCTCTATCTTTCACCTCGTGCCAAATCTCGTACCATTGCACTCGTGACCATTCACTATTTGTATAATAATGGAGCATTTTTGCTTTCGCTTTCTTCATTAGTGGCGCTCGGAAATCACCTCGTTATAACTTGACTTTCATTGTAACTGTGGTTATTGTAAGCGACTTTTGCACCATGGATTTTAAACAATATTTCGCTACCTGAATATTCCCTGTTGTGACGAAAATTCGTCATCACCGGCCGCGTTCACTATAACCGTAGTGCACTGTACACAGTGGGGTCTCTTAGGTGTCCTAATACTTGCCCCTCCCCCTACACGCACTCCCATTTACATTAACCCATCCCCATCCAAACAGACGTACACACACACACACATATATATATATATACATACATTCCTATCTGTCTGAAACATTATTCATGTAAGTGTTAGTTCACTGAACGGACAAAATATATCAAACAGATTGAGTGTCAGCGCACTCGTGGCCGTCAGATGAAAACAGAAAAACACCAAACAAGCTGTAATAAAGTTATATGAATTTATATCAATATCGTTATAAATGTCTTTCGTTCCCGAGGTGTAATTTTATAGCACAATTACAACAAGGTATAAATCACGTCTCATGATCCAGATATCATCAGGGAAGATCACCACTGCAATAAAACTGGATTCGAAATGTATATAATGATTACACCCATCGAACGGCTGGTCTCCCAACTTACTCTTTCTACGCTTGTTGTCAGGTATTAACTTCGCAACACAGGAGTGAACAGTACGTAGTAGTCCGCGATTTCTAAGGATTATTTTCATATTTCATCATAACATTCAATAGAGATATTCTTACTGGAATTACAGACTAATCCGTTTGAGTTGATTGTGGTTTCTGTCTTTACAGCTTGAACCATTTTGCTGTTCTTCTTGTCGAGTAGGCATGATAAAACAAAACACTGAAGATACAACAACAACAAAAGAGAAAGATAAGACAAAGAAATAAATTTGATTTTAAAGATAACATGAAGATATAGTGATGTTATAAGAGCTGTCGGTAACTTACAGGAGTGTCTTTCAAAGAGACAGCTAATTTTCATATTGGCAAGGATAAATTCGTTCACCAGTATCCAATTAATAGTGATTCTTATGACTTCACTGCAGTGAGAAAAAGGGGGCCGGAGCTAGGAACTTTGCGTTCAAACTCAACGCGAGAAATCAAACGTCAAGTGTCTTTCAGTAACTCATTAAAGGAAACCAAAACCCAAGAGAAATGTGGATTGAGTGAAAGCAGCAAAATTAGTAGAACACATCAGTGAAAGTTTGAGAAAAATCAGACAATTGATGCAAAAGTTATGAATTTTTAAAGTTTTGGTGTTGGAACCGCTGGATAAGGAGACTACTAGAGGTTATGAGGTCATATGTGGAAAACAATATAGAGAAAATATTAAGGGAATTCCACAAAAAAAAATCACTGTTCTGGCATAATGAAACAGCACTTGACTAACTGCTTTCAGTAAGAAGGGGGAATAATTATACCCTTAACACATGTCAGTATCAAGTTGATGTAATGTGTAATTTTCACGAAAAATGATTTTTTTTGTGTGTGTGTGTGTAATTCCTTTTATATTTTCTTTATATTGTTGTCCACACAATGATGCCATAACCTCTAGTAGTCTCCTCATCCAGCGGTTCCAACACCAAAACTTTAAAAATTCATAACTTTTGCATCAATTGTCCGAATTTCCTCAAACTTTCCGTTATGTGTTCTACTAATGTTGCTGCTTTCACTCAATCCACATTTCCCTTAGGGCTTTGGTTTCCTCTAATAGAAGGATCAGTCACAACTTGTATAATTGCTAGCAATGCTTGCGTTTGATCTCAGTTGCGTTTAATCGCGAGTCGAGTTTCTAGCAACAGGGCTCTGATGAAGTTACAGAATATCGATGAGGTAATACCGCACTAAGAATACTATTTTAAGACGTGACCAAAACGAGGATATGCAAACACACACACACACACACACACACACACACACACACACACACGCACACACACACACATACACACACAGACAATCAATTTGATTTGAAGATGCTTCAGATCGGAATAATAATAAAAACACATTATTGGTGGTAAACATTTAAGGAGCATTAAAATAACTATTGGGTCACTTCTTAGTCTCGTGGAAATAGTTGCATTTTTTCTGACTTGCTCATGATTGTCACATGGTGTTATAAATTCAAGGAATGAGTCTGAATTAATTCATATGACAATTTGCAAATATATTGAGATTTTTATCTTATGTAAAATTTATGCACTTGAGTGACAAGGTTCATCATTCTACGACTATAAATTTCGACGAGCGTTCCACCGGCAAAAACCGTATACTAGATTTTGACGTGCTGGGTCGTGTTTGCCCTTTCCTTTTGTGTGTGTGTGTGTGTGTGTGTGTGTGTGTGTGTGTGTGTGTGTGTGTGTGTGTGTGTGTGTGTGTGCGTGTGTGTGTGTGTGTGTGTGTGTGTGTGTGTGTGTGTGTGTGTTGTAACCTGAGCAAAGTACTAGGATGTCAGATATTTATATCAGAAAAAAAGAGAGAACATGATGGTAAGTTATTATTATGAATAAAGAATGTGCATTCCCGCTTTTCAAAAAAACTGAATTTTATTCTTCCACTACATGATTTTGTCTTTTACATAAGATATTAAGCGAGCAGATTTTTACGATGGATGGGCACTTGAGTTGCGCCATCTTTTGTCGATAGTTATAACGCCCTGGCTTTTGTGACAGAGCAAATGCGTGATCACAATAAGGTTACATGTCAGTATCCCACCCCTCGCGCCCGCCCGAAGAGGGGGTTTGTGACCAAAAGGGGCGTGTACCCAGTGTTGTTGTTGGGCTTTGGGTCATTTTTTTTTCTCTCTTCTTTATTTCATCTCACGCGCGTGTGAGAGACCGTGTCTGTGTGCGCGCATGTTTGCACGTGTGTACATGCATGCTTGGATGTATCTATGGGTGTATCTCTTTTTAAATTGAGAATGTAAGGTAGAGAGAGACTGACAGAGACGGACAGGCAGACAGACAGTCAGACAGACAGACATGCAAAGACAGAGACAGGAACCTTATCTAAGTGCATAAATGCCCTCTCTGACACGAGAGTTAGTAGAGTGTTCTGGAAACTAGTTCATCGCTGCCACTGTCTTTGACATCACCAACTGATAGGGAGCGTGAAGTTCGGACTGCAGCCATGAAAGAGTCGATGACCATGGATTCAGACGTCCACTCGGTCAAGGGTGGATGGTCAACGAAGCATGTGGCCATTATTGCTCTGGCCATCACTATCATCGTGACCACTCTCTGTACCACACTGACATACTTTCTCCATCCCGGGTACGACGCTGGCGGCGATGCTGGACCAGGAGTCGTCACCTTCGGTCCCGAGCCCGAATCCAGGGTCGACTGCTATCCAGATCGCGACGCCTCGGCCAACGAGGAGGAGTGTACAAGGAGGGGATGCGTTTGGAGGCAAGCTTACAGGGACGGGGAACCATGGTGCTATTTTCCGCCCGAGTACGGCGCCTATCGAGTTCAGACTATGGAATCGCAGCCATGGGGAACGCGACTGAGGCTGGAGAGGAACCCAGACTTGCCCACTTTGTTTGGCGGTGATATTCCAGTTCTCATGTTGGACGTCGAACACCAAACCGACCACCGCATTCATTTTAAGGTATAGTAAACTTCCCTGTCATATCGTTGATGATCATTGTATCATTAAAAAAAAAACAAGTTTAGATTTGTTTTTGCTGTTCCTGTTTTTATCATATCGTCATCACATGATATGCGGCATTTGGCACTTGTTTTTAGTAGTCAATTCTTCTCTCAATTGCATTGTATATATGGAATGTACTTGTAAACTCTCTCTCTCTCTCTCTAAAAAAACCCCCACGACGACAACAAAGTAAATTTATAGTGTAGAAATTAATATAAGGAATATTCTGAGGCTTGCTCAATAACTGATTTGCATGCTACAATGGATTTCCCATCTTAATATACTGTATATTTTTCAATGAATGCTGCTCCTGTCTACCGATCAGTCCTTATCGCTGCTAATCTTACGTAACCTTCATCTTCCTATTTGCTCACAGTAGAACAAATCTGCCACTACTGCCAAAGATCATTTACTTCTTTACATAACTACATCACTTGAGTAACGCGATTTTCAGCTCGTGTAGATCGGAGTTCACTATACATACTGAAGGGGTCATGAGTACAAAATCAGACTACAGAATCACACACATTTCCATGTAAACAGGATCAAGTTTCATAAAAGACTTACCGGGTGTGTTGCAAAAGCAAATGCTGTTCGTCAGTTATCTACCGGTTTTTGCAGTTATGCCTTATGGCGTTAATCTGCCTTTGGACTAAGCAAGCCAATAAAAACTATGATGATAGGTTTTTTAATCTTAATGACTCCGTAATTACAAATGGATGATATCTTCATGCTTTCTGTAGTATCAGCGGTTACACTGGAAAAAAATTCGAGATATTAAGATCGCGATCTTTTGCCAGTCAAGTAAAGCATGGTAAGCGCGGCCAATGACATGCTAATTAATCCAAAACGCGTCCAAGTTGCTTTGTTTAAAAACAATTCAGATAAACAGAATTATGAAGGTTTCATCAAAATGGGACCTAAAACAAGTAAATTAGAAATATTAAAGTTCATGTGTCTCCATAAAACAGTTTTATCTGTAGCAAACCATTCTTAATCATGTAAAAAAAAAGAGGTAATCACGTCACAGCCTTAAAGGGATCGCATAGTTTCAGTTGAGACTGATCGTCGATTTCTATTCTTTTTTTTAAATCAGACTAAGAAACCTCTTATGAAATATGAAAGAAAATGTAATTTCAAGAGGGATTCAAAGTTTATTTGATTAAAATTGGTTTTGAAATGGCTAAGATATCTAAAACAAAGCAATCCTAATTAAAAGTGGGTTCCACCTGTTATCAGAGTTGCTTTGTTTCACTTTTTTTTTTGGGGGGGGGTGTCTCAGCATTTCATAACCACTAATAAACTTTGAATTCCTCTTAGAATTGTATACTCTGTATTATTTCACAAGTGGTTTCGTGGAATATCACCAGAAAGATGTAGTCACACATATTTAATGATTACCTCAATTATCATTATTCCTTCTTATGTAGATCTACGACTCGTTGAGTCCTCGGTTCGAGGTACCAGTTGACATGCCATCTCGCCCGCTAAATGCTGCCGAGGAACCAATGTATGACTTCCGCTTCACCAATAACCCATTCACCATGAAGATCATCCGAAGATCAACGGGACAGGTTTTGTAAGTCTCATGTGGGCGTGGCTGATTACGAGATCAAGGCGTGGGGTACAAAACTTGATTATGTGCCATACATAGATTTCTCATTCCTGAGGTCATATCTTGGTCCAATGCCTGTTTGTTTGTTTGTTTGTTTGTTTGTTTGTTTGTTTGTTTGTATGTTTGTTTGTTTGTTTGTTTGTTTTTGTGAATCTTTTCCCATTATTCCTCTCCTCCAGTCCATACCCTTATAATTACCGGACAATGACAAAACTTGGGGCTATAGGGATAAAACACAATAGACCATAAATACAAAATCTTGTCCAAGAAGCTACCGTATGCGTCGGACAGGATTCACTGTTGAAATTGAACTTTTGCAATTCCTGTTTAAGGCCTATCACACCACACCGCTCCTATATAATGTTTTGGATACTGGATATCTGTTATGATACCATGACATACGATTTCTGGTAATGATGGTCACGCTTTCACTTAATGCAATAACACTGTCATACTAAACAGACCGGTGGAATTAATTGACAGTGTGAAAAATGACCATGTGACTAAAATAATCAATCGCCTTTGTAACAATGATTGTTGAGGGGAATTTGTGAGGAAATACTGAAACTGTGGGCAACATCAATTCAATTTCAATTCAAAGTTTATTTCATTTTTTGACAAAACATATATTTTACACTTCTTTTACAGCAGAGAATAAGGTAAACAGAACATTATGCAATGAAAAGACTGTACAGTAATTGAGGACCTTATAGAAATTATACATTGTAGATAAAAAGAAACAGAAGTGGTCGAAATGAAGTGCATGTATAACCTTGCTTAAAGTGCGAAAAACTTAACACTGTACAAGGGCCACAGCCTTCATGCCAAGGTCGGGAAATGATCCCTCTTCAAAATATGGAATCATTAATGTGTACCTTCACTGGTGGCAAGGGTTTTAGATAGTGACGCAACCGTCCGATCGATCGGGAGGCATTCTTTTTAGGTCATTCTTTCTTGTAAACTTTCAAGATATTATTCTGGCAAACAAAATTTTACGATTGAAAGGAAAACCAGATCTATGTTTATGCATCTGACCCATCAGTTTATTATTGAAAATACGATGGCAGTTTTCACAGTTTGATGTGTACATCATAAAATGCGAGAGATCGCAAACCTACGCACACCTATAATCAACTCCAAGACAAAGATAGCTTTTTTATATTTAACTGAGGTGTATAAAACATCTGATAAGAACGCTAACATCGTGGTAAATCTACCATGATGGGTTTTATATTGCCCCGTATGCTCGTAAAAGTCGACATCCTCGAAATCCATTTCTTGAATCACTCATAGAAGATAGACTGAGTTCAACATTTTATGTTCGTGCACAGTCTGAAGTGAAATGGAAACATCACGAAGAGGATGGGAGGGTCATGGTCGAAATGTTCTAGTGGTGTCCTATAGATCTCAATAAAAGCTGAACCTACTAAACTTTGCGCATGTACATTGTGTCATAGCTATTGATATAGTGTCATCTTTAGTCTTGTTGTTACCAGAATTGTCAATCTTGTATACCTTTAACTACCATGATGTAGAGTATCCCTCTCCTTATCTCTTCCTCTCACTTTTCTTTCTTTTTCTCTCCTTCTCTCATCTTCCTATCTATGAACAAATTGAACGCGCACTATACATTTTTAAAAAAAATGATGTTTATGTACATAATATGTGTACGTTATCCATACTGGACGTCCCAGTCAAGCTTTTCATAGCTTATGACGATCCAGACAAAATGTGTAATATGTTTCATGTACAAACTATGTGCATATTTGTGAATAATGTATGTACATGCATTATGTGAATAAATCAAATCAAATCAAATAATATACTTTTCCATTTTTCTAGTGTCCAGTTTCCGATGAATAGCATCTATGTTTAAAGATTCCGATCAAATCAATGATAATTAATTTTGATTTGGTGATGATTACTGGTCAGATGATGAATTGTAGTGACAATAGTATAAATTCATACAGACAAAATCTATGTTCATAAATTCTTCGGGGCTGCAAGAGCTTCTGATAGGTCAACAATCATGCACAGTTAAACAAAAAAGTGTTTTGAGTCTTGATTTAAAGACTGCTTTATCTTGGGATTTCCTGACTTCTAATGGTTAGTCATTCCACAACTTGGGTACGGAGCAGGCATATCACAGCAACTCGTCAGAATGCATATATAAGACAGTGATTCTTTATACATCGTAATAAAGGAATTACATCATAAGTCCTATGCAGGAAAATGCATTCACTAAAGTGACATGACTTTGTGACTTTTTTTGTTGTTGTTGAAGACATTATTTACCATTTGCAGATAAAACAAAAATCCAGCTTGCTTTAGTGCTTCAAAACAACTCTTAAATGTGAGTCAGGGATAGAAACAATCGATGCAAATGTTAATCAGTATAATCAATATCAAGTATTGTTGCATATACAAAATGTGAACAGAAGTCATTAAATAAAGGTTCTAGAATGGACTGTCTACAGTTATGGTAAATTGAGAACAATAGTGATATCTTCTTATATTTTAGGCTTTATTGCAAAATTGTCATATGGGTCATGTGGGTAGGACGTTTTGTGACACAACTGTTCTACAGATGTGCATGAAATGTGATAACTCGAACATTTTGAAATCACTGTTCCGAATGGTAAATAGTACCTTTAAACATTTTACGTCAATTCTAGATTTGATACATCCATCGGTGCTCTCATCTTTGAGGACCAGTTCATCACCATCTCAACTCGACTCCCATCGACAAATGTCTACGGTCTTGGAGAAAACGAGCACCGGAGCTTCAGGCACAACCTGGATTGGCAGACGTGGAGTGCGTTTTCCCGCGATCAACCCCCCGGTGTAAGTTTTGAATCTACTTAAAGGAATATATCCCACTTTTACATTCTAATTGCCTAATGTCCTAATGTAGGACAAACTATTAGAAATCTCTACCATTCTGTTGATTTGGTTTTACTTCATTCATTAAACACAATTGTGTGAAATTAAAAGAAACAAAAAAAAATTATTTGGAGTCATGCATGCTCTTCTTAGAATTTTAAAGTCTCAGTTGATCTGTAAAATATCGAGCAAAATTAGATAAAGTGAAAGAGTCAAAAGGAATGTCATCATTTTTAAGCAAAAATATGTAACAATTACACACAAAATATGAACTTTCAATTAATTCTTGTTCGTATGTAGTCCACTTTCCAAGTTCGTAATATTATGTCAAGAAGTAAACATTACTCTTATATAGAAAACATTCTGATGATACGAATACAAACGGAAAACGAGAAATTTCAAGAAACGTAACCTTTACGTGACCTCTGTCGAAAAATATTTGTTAAAAAGTTGTTACATCCTCCATGTCCTCAAGCCTTGTCCGATCGTGTTTCTATTCTTGCTGATTTCTTTACATGATGTAAAACTTAAATCAAATGTGAATGAACTTCACTTTGGACTCATTATTTCCTTGAACATGTTGAAAATCAATTTTCTTACAGTCATTGAGATCTACGTAGTCATCGTTAGCAAAATGCGAAACTGCATTTGATTTCCTGATCAAGATGCTGCCAATGTCAATGGGCATTGTCAAATCAGATACCTGAATACGTATTTGGCTCCATTAGACACAATAGAGGGGGGTGTGTTGAAGAGATCCTTACTTATGTCATTTTCAATGGGATTTGATTCATATCTCATAAACGTGCTCGCATCACGTAATGATTCCGTTTGATCAAATTAAATTGTACGCAAGCGAGGAACATGTGTGAACTTAACAATAGAACGACTACCGCTGAAATGAGAAAAAAAAATATATGTATATATTGTGCTTTATTTGAGAAGCGCACGGGGTTTCCTGCCGAAATATTATTGTGAGAGCTCGCTATTTGTACAACCAGAATCCGGGTTTTATGGATTTTGTTTCTTGCTCCATTCCAGCAAGATGTATTGACTCACAAAATAGCAGCGGGCGTGCCTGTTTGCCCTTTCCATCCGATAGGTGCTTTGATTTTCTAGAGATTCCTTATGTCATATGAACCAGGCCAAACCTTTGACCTACATTAAAAATTTCATCAGTCACACACCCGAATATGACATTGATACACGCACACATACACAATACTGAGAGAGAATGACCCAGTCTCCGGAGATATGAAAACTAATAGTTTTTTTTTTTCTTTCGAGTCCAATAATGGGAGCAGGAGCTATCCTCGCACTGGGCAGACATTGTCAGATAAATAAGAAATGCATGTTGTATGGAAACCATTATCCGGATACAGCTATATTGGTGAGAACCATTTTTCCCCTCTTTTTTTCCCCCGTTACCGGCGAATAATGATATTGTCTCAGCTAGCTTTTCATGCATGCTTGCCATTTCATGGTGGCCGGGGGTGTTAAAACAGCCTCTACCTCTTACTTAAGGAAGCTAAACTTTTGCTCTGAGGAAGCGAATGTCTAGATTCAAATACGGTTACGCGTATTGCTGTATGCAATATACACACAATATTATTACCTTTCAATGACGAATTTGATTTGATAAACAGACACGTAGATTCTGAGATGCTTTAAGAGATTCAAATAATCAAAGCTACATGTTAATTCATTAGATTTTCCTCTTTAAAGAGACTGTATAGTACTGGTTGAGGTGAGGATTCAGTTTGTAACGTTTTGCGAGATATCTAGAAACCACTCTATGAAATGTTAAAGACCATATAATTCTATAAGGGGAATCAGAAGTTTATTTGATGAATATCGGTTTTGAAATGACTGAGATATCTAAAAACAAGGTAAAACAAAGAGACCCTAATAAACGTTGTGGCCTGTCAATTTTATTTGGATCACTTTTTTATATCTTAGTCATTTCAAGGCCAGTTTTCATCAAATAAACAGTGAATCCTTCTTGAAATTTCATGCTCTTTCATATTTCATGAAGTTTTTCATTATATCACCCCCCCAAAAATGTTATAAACCTGAATCCTCACCTCAACCAGTACTGTACAGTCCCTTTAAGTACGATAGATTGAATCAACTTTATACGACATATGGTTCTTTGTATGCGAATAAAGGATGTGAAATGTGTTTTGCTCAGCGAAATATATCTGTAATACATGGAACCGCTCAAAGAGTAGTGTTCCCGTTTACCCATGTCCTGATTGAACGGTACCGACTGTATAGTAGGTTTGAAACGTGGACTTGGTGCGTACTTTTGGCATACCTGGTGAAAAGGCATCTATACAGTAGTAGTTTGTTATCGTGTTGTTTCTTCTTGTGCCTTCCAGGGTGAGCGAGACAACCTTTACGGAGTCCATCCCTTCTACATGTGTGTCGAAAACGATGCTCACGCACATGGCGTTCTCCTCCTCAACTCTAACGCTCAGGGTAAGAATGATATTTCGTCATAATCACGATTACATTTATAAAGAATTTGATTGCAAATTGGGCTAGGCGTCATTTTCTCTCCAAAAAAGAAAGAGAAAAAGAAAAAAAAAAAAACCGAGCGAAAATGTTCATTCCCTGGGGGGCATTTCATGAAGCATTTTGTCCGACAAAGTTGTCTTACAAATTTACTCTCAGCCAATCAGATGCAAGGATATAAGTAGCTTTTAACAGTTTGTCAGAAAAATATCCGACCAAGCTGCTTCATGAAATGCCCCCCTGAAGGAGTGAACAACAGAATTGAGTGAGTTTAGAGTGAAAATGCCTATTTTCACTCTGGAGTGAATTTTGAGTGAAAATTTTTCTTTTCACTAATTTGGACTGACTTCAGTGATCACGTAAAGATTTTTGAGTGATCCCTCGAGGTCACTCCAAGATAAGTGAAAAAAAAAAACATTTTTACACTCCAAATTCACTACGACTTCACTCTAAATTCACTCTTTTCTGAAATTCACTCCTTCGCGCGTGAACTTTTTCACTTTTTCTGAAGAGTAAAGAGTTTTAAAGTTAGTCCATCATGAGATAGGGAAAAAATAAAATCTTTCCGATGATACCTCAATTGTACATAACAAGGGATATTTTACATCGTTATTAATTGCAAATGTCGAATATTTTCTAATAAGTTTCTTTGTTTTCAACCATTTAATCTCAAATACCTCAACTTAGCAAGAGAGGAATTAACTCATGTTACGATAAAACTCTTTAAATGGAAGAGATAAAGAGAGAGAGAGAGAGAGAGAGCGAGGGAGGGACAAGAAAAGAGGCAAATATTGAAGGAAGAGAGATTAAGAAGAGGCAGGAAAAAAAGTTCTGTGTGGAACAGTATAAATAGTGCCCCTCGCCATGTAGCAGCGCTGAATGCACTGTCAGTCATTCTTTGATAGTGAATTGATATTAATATTAATTAACATTAATATTAGCCAAATATTCTATGAGAAAGATGAACTTGAAAAAGTGTTTACTTTCTTTTAATTTAGTGTCCTTCACTGTTCCTGATAACCCCACAGGAACACAATAAAACAATGATATACCGGGTGTCCCAAAAAAAGCGGAACGGTGGATTTTCGGTAGGGTGATACCTTGCGTTCTAAAAGTGATATATTTTTTGACATCACTAGAAAGACCATCTTCCGCAGAAGACCATGATACCAAAATCGTTGAATTTGGTTAAGCACTTTTTATTCTACGCCAATTTCTGTAAATGCAGTCATTTTCAATTTTTTGCGACTTATGAGATAATAATTTGGGTGCGACACGCTTTCCATACTGTGAAATGTGTAAGCTCGTTGATCCATGTCAACAAAAGATAACGCTTTCATATTGGGAGCGCGCACACACACACACACACACACACACACTGTTTTTTTCCTGGTCCGTGCCCAATGTGAAAGCTGTATCTTTTGTTGACATGGATCACCGAGCTTACACAATATTCACCGTATGGATCGCGCGTCGCACTCAAATTATTATCTCATAAGTCGCAAAAATCCGACGAAATTTGACAATGACTGCATTTTCAGAAATTGGCGCCGAATAAAAAGTACTGAACCAAATTAAATGAGTTTGGTATCATAGTCTTCTGCGGAAGATGCTCTTTCTAATGATGTCAAAAGATATATAACTTTTAGACCGCAAGGTACTGAAAATTCACCGTTCCGCTTTTTTTGGGACACCCGGTATAACTATCAAAAGTTTCACACTTTACGTTATTACTATAATACTCTCTGTTTCATCATGACACGTCAATAATTGCAACGATAAATGTGTAACTATTTCAGCCATTTTTTTCCTGCTGTACTGTTTGATTATCACCTAACATAGATTACACTCTCCAGCCTACCCCAGCCCTCACGTATCACACAATCGGCGGAGTTTTGGACTTCTACATGTTCTTAGGACCTACACCCGAATCAGTCATCCAACAATACACTGACGTAAGTGTTATTTCCTCTTCAGAGAGAGAGAGAGAGAGAGAGAGAGAGAGAGAGAGAGAGAGAGTATATATCATTATTATTTGTTATTATTATTATTATTGTTATTATTATTATTATTATTATTATCATTATCATTACTATCCTTATATATCTTATGTGCAGATGAAGTCAATACTTTGAAAAAACAAACAAACAAACAAGGGATCTGACACCTAATTAAAACCGTATGTTAAACACAACATAAGTATCAATCAAATCTAAGAAAATGACGCTTCAAAACACAATCACAGAGGAGTAGTAGTAGCGGCAGCAGTAGTAGCAGCCTTGACAATAGGAGCACATGTAGTAGTAGTAGTATAGTGTATACAGCATGCGTTTCATCGATCCTAGCTCCACTTCTCTTGTGTTGGTTCCTATACCAGGCCATTGGGAGACCAATGATGCCCCCATACTGGTCGCTCGGATACCAACTCTGTCGCTATGGTTACGGGAACTTGTCCAATGTACAGGCGGTGGTGGAGTCCATGCGGCAGTACCAAATCCCACACGTAAGTGTCACTTACTATTCATGATTTTATCACTTAACTCAAATAATCAAGTCGTTAAACGACGATTATTGTACCTAAAGTCTAGTTCGCACATCATTGCTTTAGAAAGAGCAGGAAATCGGAATTCAAACAAAAATTTAGCAAAGAACTTCAAACTCATCCAAAGACGTTTCTTACGAACTGAACAGAAACAATTTTTAAAGTTCATTTCCATTGCTCTTTTCTTTTTGCATTGCTACTTGGGACTTATAATGGCAAATCTTTCGTTGACTTTTATTAATCTGCCAATTTGAATAAATCATATCCCAGTGGTCGGAATATTACAATCCGAACGATAACAATATAATAGCGATTTGAATATCCGGACGATTTCAACTTCTGGCCAAGGCATTGACAATCCAGCACTCAGACACACACACACACCCACAAACACACTCTACCATCTTCACTGAAGCTTTTCACCCGCAATCTTCGAGATGAAATGATTACATAAATGTTCTTTTTTGTTTCTTTGTTTGATTTTTTCCTGATGCAAAGGGTTTTCATAATATGATGGCTTAACAGTTGGTTTCTTTCTCCCTCTATTATGAAATACTAAATGGAATATAAAACCTCTCCCCAACTCCCCCCCCCTTCTATTCTCTGACAGGATGTCCAATATGGTGACATTGATTACATGCTGCGGCAGTTAGACTTTACAGTTCATCCTGACAACTACGATGGGCTAGGGGAATGGGTAAACAGTTTGAAGCCAGAGGGTACAAGATACATCATCATCCTGGTAAGTGAGTCCAACAGCAAAGTTATGCAACGAACATGAAGGAAGTGGACCCATCTTTGACCCTGGAGTAATTTTAGTGTAGAAATTGTCATCCTCATCCTTAATTGACTTGTATTATACGTTATATATATATATATATATATATATATATATATATATATATATAACGTATATATATATATATATATATATATATATATATATATATATTAACAAAGACAATTATGATTGCAGGGGTTTTTTTTATCTGCTTCTCATTTTCATATGTACTTTGTAAAATCACATTCTGCAATTATTACCAATATCCTGTACATATGCAATGTATATCATTTCTTTGTTTATTTGATGGAAGTGAAAGTAAATTTGAATCTTGAAACTTGAATCTTGAATTTTTGAGTACCTGAAGTTTATTGAGTATCTTACATAATAAAGATTAGATGCAGCTAGTTGAATTATTTAATACAACACCCCCACAAACACACTTAACATAAGATTTACAAGATGGAATGTGTTCCCAAGATAAGGATCCTTTGTATTCTGCTATTTACAGGCATTCAAAATTCTTTCAACTGAAATGAATTGAAATAAATGGTTTATGATCACAAACAACTTTTTTTTTTCAGTCTTCGATCATGAAATACATGCTTTGAATGATTTCACAAACGTATTAGAAAGATACAGTATTAAACCACAGAAATACGCAACTGAGTTTTAATGAGTTAATTGATATCAATCTCATCGAGCCTGCACGTTGCTGATAAGACATAATATTTGCCCCTTTTCCGTAGAAAATAGATATCGTATTCACTTGGAGACCTTTTCCTGTATGTTACATAGGACTTCACAAATGTCAGAGTAGGCACACCACCTACATGACATACATGGCAGTGCAGGAATAGTGACTAAAGATAGCCTGGCAACAGTTAGGTGCGATGAAATTCTCAGACCATTGTAATAAGATGGAAATTGTCAAATTGTCAGTGCTATTTTTTCTTTAGGTATAACAGCTTGATTTTGCAGTAAAGCTCTATTTATTGGATCCTTGTTATAGTTTGATAATTTATTTTTCTTTGTTCTCCAGTCATCACTCTAACACATTTGAATGAGGTAATTTTCATAGGGGTTCCGCATGTCATTGGTTCCTGTAAGCAACAACAAAAAACGAATTAGATATGCTTATTATTACACTCCACTCAGTACCAACTCCCTCTATTCCACCTTTAAACTTGCGGTACGTTTTCCGTATTTCATTGGTTTCTCCCTGGATTATACCTCTCCATTTCCTATCATTTCCTCTGGTTTGACCCTTAAGGCCACCTTTCCTAAATGCTTAGACTTCTGACTGTCACAATGGCTGCCTTTGACTCCAAGTTAACAATGGAAATGATAAGTGCCAATGCTTTGTTTATAAGGAAAACACGGCTTTACTGGCTAACGGGGAAGGATTATGACCATTAATGTGGGCGGATCGACGCTTATTTTTTTTTTCCGGTTTTGTGTTTAGGATCCTGCAATATCAGCAAACGAGACAAGCTACCCCCCTTACGACCGCGGGGTCGAGGAAGACGTGTTCATCCATGACGAAAACGGAAATATCCGTTATGGGAAGGTAATGTTTCTCAACCATGACATCAAAAGCATTATTTACCAATTGCAGATGTGAGTTACGGATGGAAACAACAAATATATATATATATATATTTTTTTTTTATCAGTATAATCAATGCCAAGTATTGTTAAATATACAAAATGGGAACAATAGTTATAATGAAACGGCTTCTGGAATAAACCGGCTGCAGTTGTGGTTTATTGAGGAAATAGTGATAACTCCTTACATTTGTGGCTTAATAGCGAAATTTTTATATATTGTGATACAACTGACTCACACATTATGCGTCAAGTGTGATAACTCGAACATTTATTTTAAATCACTGCTCCCAATGGTAAACATAACCTTGTGTAATAATAATACATCTTGTATAACATTGAATATAGGTTACAAAAGCAATGGCCCAGATGATGTTTTCCTCCGAGTGTGTGCGCTTTCCTGTTTGTGATAAAGCAACAACCAAGAAAATCACCTCATTCCATTTTTCTTTCTTAAAAATTGCAAAAACAAATTCTGAAAGGATATAAAATATTTTCAGCATTAAAATGATGTACATAAATTATAAAAACCTGACTCTCCTCTTCTACAATAAATCAACTTGAACTTGAACTTGAACAAATAAGTGATAAAAAAGCCAACTAATTAACTGACAATAAGGACGGTGCTTATCGACACTGTGTCTGCTATTGCCCGGTCAAGTTCTTGCCTGTACATTGTACTGGGATGTGGGGGCGCTGTGGCATAGTGGATAAGACTTCCGACTCCTAATCAGAGGACTCGAGTTCGATTCCCGTCCAGTGCTTACGTCCTTGGACAAGATGCTTTTAACCACCACATCTCTTTCGACCCAGGTTTATAAATAGGTACCTGGCAACGCAGCTGGGATGATAATAATGGCAGGGCCCTCTGGTAGAACAGTGGCAACACTGAAGAGGCTACCCTGAATAAAGAAGACCTTATTGTTTATAATGTTATCATTATAACTTTTTTGTTTGTTTGATGTTGCCTTTAAAAAAATTCTGTTTCTGGACCAGGTGTGGCCGGATTACCCAAATGTCACTGTAAACGCCTCATGGCCGTGGGATGACCAGACGAGAGTGAGTTATGTTTATATCCACTGGTAAATTGATGTTGGTACGAATCAAATCTTATTGTGGCACTTAAAGATACCGATTTCGCGCTATAATCTAACTCTATAAATTCAGACAATTTGGTTGTTCTTGCTTTTAGATAACTGCACTGTTTGTTTTTCACTATCATGATAAACGTAATAATGTGGAAACAGATGGTCATAATTAACGTATTTTGTTCAACAAATGAATTTTACAATCACTGCCATTTTGGTTATAATCTGTTGTTATAATCATCATTGTCCATGTTATCTTTGTTATTCTCATTATTACCATTGGCATACTCTGTTGGTTTAATATAGAGCCAATTATCCCCGATCCTCTCACTACTCAAAGAGTTGTTGAAACACATGGAGTTTCAGAATATTGTATTCTCATCGCACTTTGATATTTTCTGATTTGACTTTCAACAGTGAAGCCGACGATAATAAAAACGGTGTCACACAGACCTGGGCAGACACACATACAAACACACACACACACATACACACACACACACGCATTGTATATACATTTATATATACGTAATATGATATATTCTTCTTTGATATAATATAACATAATATAATTATCATATACGTATATCACATTATGAATATATCTGTCCACATACATACTGTATTTCTGTGTTCCTGTCATACCAGACATTCCGTGCTTATGCAGCTTTCCCAGACTTCCGAAGGCGATCTACAAAGAACTGGTGGTTGGAACAGATCCAGAAATTCCACGACGAGGAAATACAGTTTGATGGTATATGGATTGTAAGTATATCTAGTAAAGCAATCTCTCTATCTAGCCCAGTTGAACAGTGGTTTTATAATTTGACATTCTCAGATATGGAGTTACGTTGCGCTATGATGAATAGTAGGAAAACAAAACAAACAATTCATTTCTACCTCTTTCGTGATTGTATTTTGTTGAGTAGACTTTAGATGCCAACGTAGTTGGATGAATGAATGAACGAATGAATGAACGAATAAATACATGAATATATTGATAAACGAATGAATGAATGTACAAAGATTAACAAAACGTTAAAAAAGTTTGAGGTTATGAATCCTTAGCATTTTAAAAGTTAGTTTTATTAAGTGTTTCTGCAAGGAGATCTGGTTGTTTTTCTTTTCTAGGTTTTTATGTTGTCTTATTTGGCTTCTATTTTCACCTTTAATTTGATTGATTTTCTCTTTCTTAAAATCATTTCTCTTGAATCTAAATAGGATATGAATGAGCCGGCTAGTTTTGCACACGGATCAGTCACAGGTTGTACCGACAACACACTCGATAATCCACCCTTTCTTCCACGTAAGTGAAAAAAAAAAAACCTTCCATGAGGGTGGAATTTCTTTCAGTCCTAAAAAATCGACCACTAGAGAGCAACAACAATAACGGAAACACAAAGTTGTACCGTACGTCCCCCCCCCCCCAAAAAAAAAAAAAATAAATAAATAAATAAATAACGGGGCCCTCCGCAATGATATCTTTAAAAATATTGCATCAATCTAAATACAAATTCAGGGTATGAAACTCTAACTCATTGCTCACATCTTACAGAAAACTCCCCTTCGATTTGCTTCAGTGGTCAAAGAGAAATGAGGAATTTTGTAGAGGATGTCGGGAATCTCTTCCATCCAAATTCTGTCTATTATTCACACGCAAGAGCATTGGATTGCTAAAATTGGAAGAATTAGACTCATGACATGCTTTACAACAATCCACATTTCTCTGTGACCGCTTAACCAAATTGAATGGGGTTTTCTGCAAAATAGAGCTAAAATGTTATATTTTAAGACTCTGAAGTAACATTTAAAAAGATTACTCATATTGGGTGTTATCAATGCGAAAATCTGATTTTTTTTTTCTTTTTGGGGGGACATGCTGCATTAAGTCGCCCCAAAAATTACAATGAGATTGTCGAATTAATAACACCCAATATGATCAACCTGTCTAAGTCTAATGAGTAGAAAGTCGAACCAAATCTGTCAAGTTATGAACAACTTAAATTTTACAAAGAAATAAAGAATAGATGAATAGATACAGTGATCAATAGAGGGCGGTATTAATTTGCAACGAACTGCGTTTTCTCTACTCTCGTGCAGGCATAGCCGGCGGCCCGATTTATGAGAAGACGATTTGCATGAACTCTTTATCAAACCTGGACGAGAACAACATGGAAACCCAGTATAACATGCACAGTTTGTACGGCTGGAGTCAGACTGAGCCAACCTTTGAGTGAGTTCTAAACCCGTTCACACTTTCAAGGAAGGACATTGGTATACGTACACACACATTCATGATGTTATTATCATCATCAAGACGTGTTTAATTTTTAAAATCCATATTCAATCTCTTTTCCAAAGTGTAAAGAAAGGAAAATGCATTATCTATTCAGTTGTCGCTTAAGTACTAGTCAACATGGCAGCCTACGAACTGCAATAATACGTATTCGCCACTTTTGTGTTGATGTGCGAAACTGCTTTCTGATCTTTATGAAGGTTGCAGCCATGGTGTTGGGTGTCTTGAATGCTCCACAGTTCATTTTCAAAGCCTAATGCGTGCGTTGAGTACAGATAAGCACAGAAAACCCCACAGTGTTGTGTACAATGTCCAAATTCACTAGCTCAGAAATGGTTTCTTAATTTTAGAGTACATCGATCAACGATGAATTCTTAGATTTAATATGTTGCTGTTGTTTTAACCTTGTTTTGTTTTGCTTTGACTCCCACAGCGCTGCAAGGAATGTTACCGGCCAACGAAGTCTGGTCATCTCACGATCTACCTTTCCGAGCAGTGGAAAGTACACGGGCCATTGGTTGGGGGATAATACTTCCATCTGGTCTCATCTTTTCCGATCCATCATTGGTAAGCGGTCAGGAAGGCTAATATCATTTGGTTTATTTGATGGATAGGGAGACTAAATGATTTTTTTCCCCCTTAGGCATATTGTGTCCATTGAAACGGCTGAATATTGTTGAATTGCGTATGAACTGCAGACGGTAAGAAGCCCTCTCAAAAATATGTTGTCTTCTCAGGTGAATTCATCCATACAGCATTCTAACGTATATAGACGTGATAGAGCAGGTAATGAGGGAGAAAAGAAACTTTATTTGACAGTGTTTTGTGTTCAAAGCTTCTTCAGGTAGCAGAGAGGGCGACTGTAGCTCCAATCAGTAGACGTTTATTGCAACTACAACATCCATCCAACAACTATCAGCCTGTCTGAACTAGATCTGCTGGGGACAATACACTTTTGCAAACTTTTGAAGAGTAAATTGAATTGAATTGAACTGAATTGAGATGAATTGAATTGAATTGAATTGAGTTGAATTGAATTGAATTGAATTGAATTGAATTGAATTGAATTGAATTGAATTGAATTGAATTGAATTGAATTGAAATGAAATGAAACACCACAAGAAAATACCCCCTTAGAGTTTCTTTCAGGAAAAAAAAAGAACAAAACTCACGCACAATGTAAACATCTTCTGCATGCAGTTGCATGGGTTTTGCGTGGTAAGGTATAGATGCAAAATTTTGTGAACTGTAGGTACCTGATAGAAAGCTTTGTGGAAAACAAGTAAGGGTATAAAGTACATTATATAAAAGCGACTCTCAGTTGCAACTACAAACCTCCCTTTCACGTCAAGTGACAGTGGCTTTAAAGTTTTCTGTTTGTTTTTATTCTGTGCGTTACAGGAATGCTGGAGTTCAATCTTTTTGGAATTCCCTACGTAAGTTTGGATCTGCCACTTTATACAATACATCGTGACAAATCACTTTGTTTGTTTGTTTGTTTGTTTGTTTATTTTAACCTTATCTAGAGTAGAAAAAGAGAGAGAATAAGAGTTGTTTATGAAGGGACAGGCCCTCTTATGATATGTTGGAAAGACAGCTGATGTCAGGTGGAAGAGCCATAAATAGAATAGATAGATAGATAGATAGAGAGAGAGAGAGAGAGACGATGACAGAATATATATATATATATATATATATATATATATATATATATATATATGTGTGTGTGTGTGTGTGTGTGGGTGTGTGTTCTGTAGATTATGTTCATTTTCACTTCATTGCACGTTTAATCACCTCGCTCCAAATGTATGACCATTTGCCTAGATCGGAGCGGATGTATGTGGCTTCTTTGGTGATACCAGCGAAGAACTGTGTCGCAGATGGCATCAGGTCGGAGCCTTCTATCCATATCTGAGGAACCACAATGGACTGGGATACATGGTAAGTCTACTGTTTCCTACGTAACCTTATTTTCCTCAACATACCTACTGATCATCTCCTTATGGATAGCATTCGAAGATTTCTTTAGCCAGTATGTATGTTCAACATTTTTCACGGGGGTGTGTCTGTGTATGCCGCTAACGGTTGGATGCCGTTTAAACTTAAGAAATCTGTGATCGTCACTTGACTTTTTTGGTACCTCCTGTGCATCAGAATTTACCTCGGAGCGATCGAACAACTACCGTGAAAGATGAGTGTTTTGCTACATGTGTACAAATCTATTTCATGTGACCGCAGCATATTACATGGTAAGCATTAGTCACGGTACAGGTTATACGTTAAAAACTACACGTACACCATAAGGTTTAAGGTAGGTCCTAATCATTATCCAGGGTAACATTTCCTTTGTAATTTGTCGTTCTTCAAAGTATTTAGACAAGGTAAATCTAAACTCTTTTCTTCTTCGTTTTTCGCAACTTTTGTTTTACTTCCAAATCTATCCGAAACTGGCAGCCACAGGATCCGGGTCACTTTGGGGAAAAATTCGCCATTGAGGTTCGTGAGGTTCTTCACATCCGGTATCGGCTGTTGCCCTATCTGTACACACTCTTCTACCATGCACATACCACCGGCTCGACCGTCGTACGATCACTAATGCACGAGTGGGTAGCCCCTTTAGATGATGACAATATATACACATGTAACCACTTTCCTTTTAGAGACGTGCTAAATGTTTGGTTCTTTTTATTTCATTTTTTATTTTCTAAGGCCGAAGGGTTTCAAGTATTCTTCCAGAATAAATCGACATTTTCTGTTTAATCAGGACGTTTCTGCACAGTGGAGCTAAATCCAGGCTATTTTCCACCACAAAATTTGTTCATTTTTCTGTATGTCTAACCACCTAAGTAAAACAATACATCAGACGAACCGGCCTCTAGTGCATTCAGCTTGATTGGATTTTACAAAGAGAACGTTCCCTTCAAAAAATACATTTATTTAAATTCTCTCAGTACTAGTGGTAGTGTGAATAGAGGGTGAGATGAAGAGGAACTTACAGACTCATCTGTTTATTATCTCATCAGAAACTGCAAAATGTAAATAAATTTATACAATACAATGCATTAAATATAATATATAAATTATTGCCCTTGTATCAATTTCTTGGCAAACAAGCAATGATTACTCTCGATCCATGGCAACTATACAGACTTCAGCTTTTGTAGGATTATCCGGTCTAAAGACGAAAGTATTATGACGAGGAGAATCATGAAAAATGCAGGATAATCAAGGAACATTTTCACATCTCTTGACCAGTGTTAGGTTCAAAAGAGGTCCGTTTTGTCATAATCATGTAAATTATTCGTAATGGGAGGGAGGCTATTTTACTTTGCTTCGAATTCCGCACTCTATGCATCATGTGCTCTCTTTTGCTAAAAGCTGCTCGTTCAGTGGAATAGAATGAATATTCTTTGTACGGATTGAAAAGACAGTTAAATGAAATTAATTTCAGGTTCTTGTGCAGATTAGAAGAGTCATTTCAGATGTGCATTCTGCAAGGTTGCATTCAACTTAAATTATGAAGTTACATTGCGATGTTTCTGTCCGTATTCACAATGAAACGATTCAATATCAAACCGGGTATAAAACAACTAATGAAGCAAGACACATTTGATATCATATTACTGTTTGAGGAATGTAAGGTAAACACCACACAAGATGTATCTATCCTTCTCTTCTTCCAATACTTTTTGTAATACAAGCTCCTTGCTCATGCTCTTTTTGTCCTGCAGTATCCACATCGGTAACGTTTCACGTGATACCTTCATTGTATATATGATTGATTACTTTGTTGTCCACTTTGGAAATTCTTTGTACATATGATATCATATAAACATTCAATACACCACAGGTACACCACAAACATATCACAAATTGAGAATGCTTGTAAATACAAACAAAATATGTAGATTGCAGCCTGCATATGCTCCACTTCATAATGCAAATAATTATCATTGTATCCTATTTTCCTTAATTCAGATTCACATCCGATAGCTACACGTGGGACATTGACAGACAGTTCATGTGGGGAGGCGCCCTTCTCATCTCGCCCGTTCTAGATCCAGTAAGTTACCCTCACTTATGCCCTATGAGCCATTTTGGCAGACGTCACATTTTACTAACATTTCGGGTATTTTCATTCCTTGTATGTACTTAAGGTCTTCTATTCTATGGCACGGTTGGATGCTTTTTCTGTGATACCCTACGGTGCTTACAAAGAAAACATGATCAGCAGGACAATATTTGATTTTCATTTGGCAAATAGACCTTGAACATATACATTGGCGTGACATGAACAAGTATAAGGGAGAGAAGGAGGAAGATATAGAGAAGGTGGAGGGGGGGGGGGAGGAAAGAGACCATGGAAAGGAGAAAAAAACAACAAGCAGGTAACTGGAAGCCCTCCAGTACGTAATGGTCTAATGATAAGTATGACTTTGTCTTGTCGTAGCAAAGTCTGGAGAGACTTGCCAGTAGAATTGATTTGACAGCCCGGATATGGGATGTTGATTCAATGAGGGATCTTGCCCCCCCCCCCCCCCACCCCCACCCCCCCCCCACACACACACACACAGCAACCCGCTTTGCCCCCTGCTGGAAAGAACACAGTATCTCACAGTGTGAGAACCACAGTGTGAACACAGTGTGAAATTTGAGGGTTTGAACAGTGTGAACAAAATGAGAGTCGTCAATTCACATTGTAAAACAAAGCATTACCATATGAACACTCTGTGAAAACCACATCACAATGTGAAATCATCTTCACATTGCTAAATTCGAGGGTTTTCACATAGTCGACTATAATGAACACACTGTGCGGCGGGACAATGTGTTCTTTCCAGTAGGGGGCCCGTTCACCCCCTTCTGACGCCTATCCAACTATTCCCTTCGAATCAAACTACATCGAATATGGCATCAGAGAGATGCGGTACAGAGCATGTCAGTGGCTTTGTCCATTACAGCATGTCACTGTCAAAAACTGAAATGTGTCAACTTTTGCACTGACGATTGCCAAGGAAAGGCATCCATGCTGTATGCATACTGTTTGCTTTTCACTAAAATTTACAGTTATTACTATTCTAAGCTGAAATTTGCTGCATTATGACAAATAGGCAGAGTGAGTTGAGAAAGATTCGAGCACAGGAAGAAGAATTATTTTCACTATTTTATATCTTCTGACGCCTACCCGACTATCCCCCTTCGAATCGAACATGGCATCCAATTTTGATCAAAGCATCAGCGAGATGCAGTAGGTCCCCTACAGAGCATAGCAGTGGCATTGTTTCATACAGCATGTTACTGACAAAAAAACTGAAATTTGTCAACTTTTGCACTGACAATTATCAAGGAAAGGCAACCGCGCTGTATGCATACTGTTTACTTTTCACTAAAATTTACAATTATGGCTATATTAAGCTGAAATTTGCTGCATTATGACAAATAGGCAGAGTGGGTTGAAAGGTTTTAATGAAGAAAGGTTAAAGCACAGGAAGAAGAGTGATTTTCATGATTTGTATGATTATTTTTTTTTCCCGAGGAATTTTAGACGGAGCCTGAAACGTATAACGGCAGATGAAAAATCAATAAGCCCTCAATTTTCATGTATAGGCCATGCGTATTTATAGTGCAATATATATATACAACCTGTATATATATAGGTATTACTCTAAAGAAAAAAAAAAGCGATTCTGTTTGCTTTCGAAATATAAGTCTACGACTTGTTAGAACTTCATACTGTGGGGCTTTACAGTGATAACATTTCAAGGATGTTGGTGGTATAGTGAATGTTGCTAAAGATCGCTGGGAGGCCTAGATGTGTAACAATTATTCAAACATGTTTATAATCTATATTCATAAGTGAATGTTTTATTAATGCTTTTGTTTGATTGTTTTCGGCAACGAATAATAAGTAATCATTCGGCTTTTTCTCCAACAGTATACTTATGAAGTTAATGCCTACTTTCCCTTCGCCCGATGGTACGATTACTACAATGTGAGTTGAGCATTAATTTTATTCACAGTGAAGTTACTATTTATGCTGTAATTGAGCATAGTTTAATATACATTTTCATGAACGTTTTAGTTACATAGGATCAGCTTCACTAATGGGAAGAAATGATTAGTATCTAATATCATATATATATATATATATATATATATATATATATACATATAATCATATGTATATATATAAACCGTAAATCCGTTTGACCACTAGTTTTGTTTAAAGTGCAAAGTTCATTAGATGCTCTCTAATTGTGGAAAATACCGAAAGCAACCCCACAAATTTTAATCTGTTTTTATTGTCACTGTCTCTTGTCTCAACAAAATGTGCATATAGTGTAATAGTTTATCGCACCCCCAGTCTGTTAGTATTGTAAATTTGCTGCTGAACATTATTTGCCACACTCACTGTGGCAAATATGTTCATTTTGATAATATGCATCGTTTTCTTGTTACCATGACAACATAGTATGTGCATAATATCCTATTGAAGTTGTTAAGGCATCCACTATACATTTCAATATTTTTGATTCATTTAGTTCGATCTGTTTCTCGCTTCTCCATCACTTGTCAGTAGTAGTTATGTTTCCCCTTTACTTATTCTAGTTCAGAACCCACTGGTCCTGTGGATGAGGCTCTGGGTTAGTAAATAGGAGGTCATGGGTTCAAATTGTGCTAGAATCTTATATCCTTGTGCAATTATTTTGCTTTGCCCATCATAACGTACGTTAGGTATACGCGCGTAAGAATTGGCAAAACCAAGACAATTGTAACAACATAATCCTATTTTGCTGATTACACTTACGCTGAAAATAAGCTTTTTATACACCACTTTTCATTATCTTTCTGCTCTTTGGACCTTTGTACTAATTTCGTTCTCTGTTTTGTATAGGGCAAGGAGGTTTCGCCAGACATGCTCGCCGTTGGGGGCGGCGTGACTCTTGCAGCCCCCTCAGACCACATCAACCTTCACTTGCGGGGAGGCTACATCATTCCGACCCAGCAGCCAGACAACTCGACCATGTTCAGGTGAGCAAATTGTTTGCATAGACTCTGCAAATCGGGATTGATCTTGATGATCAAAGGTCATGTAGAGGAGAGGAGGCGAGAGAACAAACAAATAGTAATTCATCAACAGATGATATCAGGCAATGACCCATTGTATTCGTGTATCTTTTACTAGTAATTGCTTGTAAATTTGATAGAAGCACACGTGCTTATGCTGTTTCAGCAGCGTAACTAGTAGCTATTATCCATATTTGCGCCACACAATAATAGTGTTGGTGAATTGCTACTTTTCGCTCATTCACTCACTAATTCGTTTATCTTTTCCATCTGCAACAAAACATGTCAAAAATATGCAAAATATGCCTGCATTGTTTTTTGATACTAGATATAAGTGGATATAGACATCGACATTAATGCAAAATATGATATTGAAATTCATGGATTCACCTTTGATAAGGTAAAAACAGGACGCACAAAATCACTAGATCGGACAAACATGAAATGCATAATAAGCTTATTTCAAATTGCAAGCATTTTCAACGAGTTCATACAATGTAAAGTAACAATCATGATTTCCTAACTCACCCCCCCCCCCCTCCCCAGTCGACGGAATCCGTTTGGTCTCATCGTCGTTCTCGATGACGAGATGATGGCAACCGGAAGTCTGTTCTGGGATGATGGGGAATCCATAGGTAGGTTTCCAAGAAGACTACTTACAGTATACTAGTAGTGTGATACCCTTATGCTGTATTCATTGACGTATGCTCTAAATCATCTCAGGTGTAGGGAGAGGAGGGAGAGAATTGTCTAAATTCCTTTACTGTCCTTAGATTTACCTGAGGAACAAATTCAAAATAAAGATTGAAAATCTCAATCTGATAGATTTTAAAGTCAATCTAATCTTTAAGTCTAATAGTTCATTTGTCTACCCCGTTTAGAATCCAACCAAATACAGCACAACCTCTAGAGGTTGTGCCGTGTTCATGCCAGATGATGGGGACTTTAAACGGTCTCGGCACAAAGCACTAAGGGTGGGATTTCACGGAGCACGCGAACGATTTGCGAAGGACGCGAATGACAAAATCCAACATTCGGAAAAGTTTTTCTCCGAATGTTTTCCGACAATGAAGCCGAAAACTATTCTTGCGCAAT
Organism: Diadema antillarum; assembly: GCF_040938485.1. Taxonomy (NCBI): domain Eukaryota; kingdom Metazoa; phylum Echinodermata; class Echinoidea; order Diadematoida; family Diadematidae; genus Diadema; species Diadema antillarum. The sequence goes on along the minus strand of NW_027271399.1, from coordinate 1,423,525 downwards.
TTGTGCGAAGTTCTCACGACGTATGTGCGATTGTCGTGTGTATCATTGCTAAAGTACAGCATGTTACGTACACGAAGAACACGCGACGGAAATGCGAACAACGAAACATTTTCAATAATCATGGGAGAAAATGTAGCAAGGAGAGGTGGAAGCAAGAAAAAAATCAACTCAAAAAGCTTTCTTGAGTTGATTTTTTTTTCTTTCCTGTATTTCTCCTTTCTTTTTCTCTCATTTCTCTATCGTGTGTTTGCCTACATTTTTTCCCCCTAGGACGTATCTCCACTAGTAAAGCATTTGTTCCTTCTTTTTTTTTTTTTTTGCAGTTCCTCCAACACATAATCTCTATAGTTCAAATGAAATTTACATACTTAAAGGGAAGGTAAACCCAAAGAACAATGTGGAGTGAGTGAAAGCAGCAACATTAGTAGAACACATCAGTGAAAGTTTGAGGAAAATCGGACAATCGATGCAAAAGTTATGAATTTTTAAAGTTTTGGTGTTGGAACCGCTGGATGAGGAGACTACTAGAGGATATGACGTATGAGTGGACAACAATACAAAGAAAATATAAAGGAAATTCAACAAAAATTCACTTTTCTAGAATTATGAAAGAGCAATGGACCAACCGCTTTCAGAAAGCAGGAAGAATAATTGCTACCCTTAACATATGTCAATATCAAGTTGATGGAATTTGTAATTTTCATGAAAAATGGATTTTTGCAGAATTTTCTTTATATTTTCTTGGTATTGTTGTCCACTCATACGTCATAACCTCTAGTAGTCTCCTCATCCAGCAGTTCCGACATAAAAACTTTAAAAATTCATAACTTTTGCATCGATTGTCCGATTTTCCTCAAACTTTCACTGATGTGTTCTACTAATGCTGCTGCTTTCACTCAATCCACATTGCTCTTGGGGTTTACCTTCCCTTTAAGATTGATTTTAAGTGTATTCTGCGATTTTTTTTTGTATATCAAATATTCTTTCTCTTTGCTAGTCTTTAATTTCTTTCGTTACTATAGTTGTTAATATTTAATTGTTTGATGTTTAGATGTATACTACGATTTTTATTTGTAGAAAACGTACAGGGCATACATCCCTCAAACGTGCGCTAAACGTTCGCGAGAATGTCTCAAAAGGTACGCGAACAGTTCGCGATTACGTCGTAAAATGATCGGAAAAACTTCGCAGATTTCGCGTAACATACGCGAGACATTCTCCGAAGTTTCGGAGTCTGTTTGGGGTTTCACGAACATTTTGCGAACATCGCGCGTGTCTTGCGAAGGTCTTGCGCATATGACGAAGCTTTAAAGACACTTTCGAGAACAATTCACGAGCAAATCCCGACTAAGTGTGCGGAAAAGGTTCGCAAAAAATTTCAAACTTTTTTGAAATTATCGCCGAAGTAAAAACGACATTCGCGAACAATTGACGACGCTTCCGAACCCTCACGTTTGTTTGGCGATCTTTTGCAGACTAAAATGCGAATGCTGGATTTTGCCATTCGCGTCATTCGCAAATCGTTCGCGTGCTCCGTGAAATCCCACCCTTAGCGCGAGTCTGGAGTGAGTCTGGCGTGAGTCTGGGGTGAATGTTGTATACCCCGTTTGGAGCCCACCTGTCTAGGAGGACCTCTGGAGGACAAAAGAAGTAGCAGGTTCAGCTGATGGGCCCTAGCCTTTGACAAAAGCGGCTTCTGTCTTCTTTAAGAGTGGCGATGAAATCCACGGAGGGCGCATTTTGTAAAAGTAGTACAGTTGGCAAAGGGTCTGAAAACCACACTATGTTCACGCCGTGATTGTGCCGAGACCGTTTAGAGTCCCCTCGTCTGGCGTGAACACAGCACAACCTCTAGCACGACATTCACACAAGACTCACGCCAGACTCACTCCAGACTCGTGCTAGATGCTTTGTGCCGAGACCGTTTAGAGTCCCCTCGTCTGGCGTGAACACAGCACAACCTCTAGAGGTTGTGCCAGACTCGTGAGAGAAGCACAGGCAGAGTTTACCAATAACATGTACCGTATGACCCCCCCCCCCCCCCCCCCCGCAAAAAAAAAAAAAAAATACAATCGGACACTCTGCAGTGATAACTTCAAAAGTAGTGAATCAATCCAAATACAATTTTAGGGTATAAAACCATAACATATTACCTACGTCTTACAGAAAACCCCATCCGATTTGCTTCAGTGGTCAAAGAGAAAGGAGGAGTTTTGTAGAGCATGCCAGGAATCCCTTCCCTCCAAGTGTTGTGTAAATTAATTGTGCTCACACATTATGCCGTTAAGAACATCCATGTGCAAAACTTGGAAAAATCAGACCCATGACATAATTTACAACGATTCATGTTTCTATGTGACCACTAAGCCAAATTGAATTCGGTTTTCTGCAGAATAAAGTTAAGGTGTTGTCCCTAAGGTATCATTTACACAGATTAATCATGTAGTTATACTGTATATCAGAACTATGAGGACAGACCGTGGGGGCACTGCGGCACAGTCATAGATAAGACTCCTAAATCTCAACCGAGTTCAGATCTAGTCCGGTGCTTACGTCCTTGGATAAGATGCTTTGTGCCTTCCATGGCCCTCTCGGCCCAGATGTATAAATCTATGGGAACCTGGCGACGCTGGGTTAATAATAATGGCAGGGCTCTGTTAATAGTGGAGAAATGACAACAATAAACCTGGGAGTGCTGTGGCATAGTGAATTAGACTCCTCAAATTTCTCAGATAATTATTAGGAAATTTGGTAATACAAGTTCTATTTTGTTAATGAAATTAATTTACATATCCATTATCCTTCTTTGAATCCTGTGCATTGTAATCTGCTTACTGATATTTTATGTGATATTACTGAAAATAATCTTGATTCATGTATGAAATTGTGTTGGAATAAAATAATAAACAAACAAACAAACAGACAAATAAACAAACAAACAAACTCCCAACTCCCAATGGGAGAATCAGAGTTCGATTCCCGCCTAGTGTGTACGTTTTTACCCACAATGTCCCTCTCGACCCAGGTGTATAAATATTACTCTGGCAACGCTAGAGTAATAATAATGGCAGATCCCTCTGGTAGAACAGTGGCAACACTGAAGAGGCTACCCTGGATAAAGAAGACTTTATCAATATTAACATAATTTTTTATCATTATCATCATTATCATCATTATTATCATTATTATCATTATTATTATTATTATTATTATTATTATTATTATCATTATTATCATTATCATTATCATTATTATCATTAACGTTATTCTGGGTAGACAAACGGAAGTCACACTGGCTTCTACTGCCAGAGACTACAGTATTTACCTGACCATTCCTTCGTTGGGTGTCAGTGGATGAATTATAGCAGAACATGCATCATCTTTTGTTATCTTATTATGTAATTCAATGCCCCCGTGTGTTTCTGTATGTAAATTATAATTGATTGATGTTCTCCGTCTTTTCAGTCAATTCATGATTGTAATGGGAATGACATAGTATAGGTTTAGAGAAGATATTAGAACTTGCTGTTGCAGAACTTGCAGTCTTTCTTGTCCATGTTATTATCGCAAAGTGCGATGTTATACCATATTGTATTGCATTGATAACAATGCCATTTTGACCTTTTCCCCAGATTCCATCGCCAATGGGGAATACTTCATGTTTGAATATACGTTTGTTAACGTGAGTATCTTTAAACTTCGTACTTAGTGTGTTTGTTCGTAGAGGTCTGATCTATTTCGGGGGATTTGGATACTACTGACAGTCGAAAGAAAGCAAAAATCTAAAGCAACTGCCAAAGATTCCGTTTGTTTGTATTAGGTTACACCCAAATCTCAAGGATGTACGACGCAGATTGTTTTCATGAATGTTTTGATGTGTCATTCTTTTTTTAAACTTTGATGATGTTTGAAAAATTTGTAGCTTTCTATTAAACTTTTCTCTTTGTGATTCGTACCGTAGATGTTATGATGGTATAATACCATAATATTGCCACACAGTCATATCATTGTAGTATTCATTGATGAAAACTTGAAAAGGGACACGAATAGGGAACTTATAAATGCAAGAACGAAGGCTCAGAAATTGAGGATACGAGGATATACGTAAATATAAGGAAAGTCCAACCAACCAAAAAAATACTTCTGTCTTTTTGTGGCTTCGTGTGTGTGTTCTATCTATTGAAAATCTGCATAAGTCAATGTCAGTGGGATTGAAAGGTATTGGGGTTGGATGATGCATGAAGTATACCACTCCGTAGGGTTAATATTGCTGCTTCCAGCTGCAACTCTTCAAGACTTCGATAAGTTTATGATTGCAGTATAGAATGTAACACTTGAAATTGTGGGAGCATAGTGCGGGGGCGCTGTTGCAAAGTGGATACAACTCTTGGCTGTCAATCAGAGGACCCGAGTTCGAATCCCATCAAGTAGTGTCGTCCCTGGACATGTTTTCATCCACTATGTCCCTCTCGACACAGGTGTATAAACTGGTACCTGGCAACGCTATAGGGTAATAACAATGGCAGGGCCCTCTGGTACAGCAGTGGCAACTCTGAAGAATCTATCCTGGATAAAGAAGACTGTATTCTTATATTACTGTGGTAGTCACTGTGGTTAAAGGGATCGTATAGTTTTGGTTGAGACCGCACTTCAGGTTTCTATCATTTTTGGTGAGATAGTGAGAATCCTGTTAGAAAGTAGATGAAAGAGCATGTAATTTCAGGAGGGATTCAACGTTTATTTGATGAAAATTGGTTTTGAAATGGCTGAGATATCCAAAATAGAGCAATCCGAATAAAAATGGGACCAAACTTTCATTAGAATCACTTTGTTTTACTTTATTTTTGGATGTCTCAGCCATTCCATAACATATTGTCATCTAATACACTTTGAATTCCTCTTAGAATGGTATGTTCCTAAAAAATCTCATATCTCATAAATATTTAAAAGCTCAATCCACATCTCCACCTATGATCAACTTTCCCTTTAAATCAGACAAATAAAGTCAATACGTGACCTTGTTTGTTTCTCTTACACAGAACATTCTGTCTGCATCGGTCACACATTCTTACGAGAATCTGATGGACAACCTGGAGATGGATGACGTCATAATCTACGGTTTACACGAGAGACCTGAAGAAGTCTTTCTTTCTGACTTTGGTGCTGTTACAAGTGTACCATTCGACTTTAATAATGATACTATGGTAAGTAATGTCCACAATCGCTTTACATATTCTAACGTTGTAAACAAACAAATAAGCGGATTTCAATTTTGAGCATGAAATGATGACCCACCATACACGTTTTTCAAGTTTTCAAGACATATTATTACAATGCACCTCAGAACTAAACGATTTGTATAAAGAGAACACTGCAAATGCACAATGACTTTGCCGTTATCGGTATCTACTGATTCATTCTTGAGAGGGGAAAAGAAGAAAAATCGTAACTGCCTAAAACAAAGCTCGTGATACTCGAAATGACCATTAAATCCAGGAGCAAGCAGAAGAAAATGTATATGCTTGATTATTATTTTGGAAGTCCATGCATATTTTAGAACTAAGAAGTTCATTGTTTTGTTATGAAGTTTCTATGCTTTCATTTTCGTTTGCAGGCTCTTAGTGTTACACCACTCAACCATCCGATGTCAGCCTCTTTCACCCTCACGTTGCGCTAAGTTTAGGCCGGTGCAGTGCCCCTCAGCCACACCTCGCTTTTGCATCAAGAAGTACTTCTCTATTGTCGTGTACGATGGATGATTCCTTATTTAAGATAGCGTTCATTCTTTTTTTTTAATTGTAGTCATTCAGAGGTGAACCGTGAACCTGGTTGCACTTGCATAATGCAAAATTATACGTACGACTGTATGCATTGTCTGAAATCACTTCATGATATTTGTTTGTTCATATCATAAGGTGACTTGAAACGATGCAGTTATACAATTGTCCCTGTCTAATATAGCGTAGTTCGTAACCAGGAAGACCGGAACAATCTTTAAATACACTCTGTAAGTGAGATTACAGCACTGTAAATAATACATTGTTTGTATGTGTGTATTGATACCTTTACAACTACCATGTTCAAAAAACGTATTTAGATACATAAATACTTATTACAATTACTTATGATTTACACTGTTTGTATTAATAGTACTTAATGTAAACTCTCTGTGTAATATCCAGGAAACTTGAAATTGTTTTAAAAAGAGGAAATAAGTGTAAACTTGGTATTACATGCCTTTGAAAAAAACAACTAAATCATTTAAAAAAGATGTCAGCAGACACATATTGAAGTAGGACTCCCAAATGCTATGCAATACGGGCTTTTGCTCTCTATGTTGGTAAATTAAAAGGTAAACCTTGCTTTCTTGTCCTATTCTAATCATATTAATATCATGTTTATCTGGTAAAGATATCTGAGTCTGTACTCACAAATTACCATGTACAAAGACCATAATCCCTAAGCAAATATAATCAAATATTTCATAGAAGTCTCAATCCAATTTTGAAACATATTTCTGTGATTCTGCATGTTACGTAATTATACTCGGGGATCTGCCTTTCCGAAAGTCAAGAATGTAATCTTGTTGAACTAGAATACTATGATTAAAGATATAGTGACGAAATGAAAGTGCAGTGATGAGATGAAATCAACCTGAAGAGGTAAAAGTAAAATGAATTGAAGTATATAATGTACTTAATAATAACGTGGCTTGAAATCATTGTACAAGAGATTAAACTCCCAACGTTTTCACGATTTCGAACATTTTACGTTTTATATTTCTACTCGTGTACATAGTACGACACACATATCAATAGATTCGCATCATAACATGTTGTTTTCACTATTGTAGAGGTGATATCCCATTTTCTACTTTTTTTTTTTTACAAATGCAATGCCAAATTCCCTTGGATTGGTGTGAATAGCTGTAGTAGAACGTAACACTTTATCAATAAGGTAAGTGTTATAGTTCATTAGAATATGCAAAGGATTTGCGTGTTATACTTTCGTTAGTGAGGATAAAAATTGATAAAACGTGTAATGAAAGTAACTCACTTGTCATGTTGTCGTGCTTCATTCCATTTGTGACCGTGCACCTCAAAACGAATATAAAGTCGCACGCACTGATTTTGCGTGAGGACTGAAAATAAGTGAAATGGGTCAACCTAGCCGAACTTGACTTTTTCATATGTTCTGAAAGGGGGGGGGGGTCTTCTTTTACATTATGCTAAAATTTGGTATCATAAAACGGGCAGGAAAGTGTGTGTTTTTTTGCAGTTTATCTCGAATATTTTTGGTAGAACAGTGTGATCAGGTGTGTCTTTAGAATCCCTTTTTCGTTTCTGAAAAACCTTGTCCACACTCTTCACTTTTAACTCTAATAACTTTTGAAAGGATAAAGCTACTGCTTTGAAAGTTGGCATTGATTATGGACAGATTGTGTTAATAAGGCATGCTTAATTTCATTTTAATCTGATAATCCCTTCATTGTTGTTACTCTGGTGGTTTACTTCCTGTTTTTTGGTCCCATTCATCGCACAGCCAGCACGGTTTGGTATTTACTAAGCGCTTGAATAGACACTGTACTTCAGAGCCTCTTTTCTCAGTTCACACTTTTCCTGAGTTTGTGTTTTCTTTCCCATATTTAGATAGATTAGGAAAGTCCATTTGATTTGAGTTATACATCATTTTAAAGCTTAAAGTCTGCTCTTTCAGAATATGGTCTTAACTAAAAATTCATGTCTGGCGACTTTTTGTTTGTTTTGAGGTGCAGGGTCACATTTACACTCATGATTTGTTGTAACAAAAAAAAAACCTACACACCAACACACTTATAGTAAGTACAAATGTTATACATACATCGCGCATAATGCATGATGTATGTATATATGTATTTGTTAATATTGTTAATGTTCATTGGCATTACCTTTAAAGCGCGTAGAAACTTGTACAGGGCCCTTCATGAATTCTTCATAATGTTATCATTATTTAGTTTCATTATTATTACCATCATCATTATCATTCTTACTAATATTAGGCCTGTTATTATTACATGTGCATGATTATTTACATGCACGTGAAAATCCTGTCATCTCCGAGACATTTGTCACATCACTCTAGAAAAGAAAAGAAAGTTACGTAGACTAAATATCGCAATTAAAAAATGGCGTCCAACTGAAAAACCTAAAGCCTATTTCGGTTTGAAATGTTGTCGTTTCGTGTGTCAACATCTTCATGATATTTGATTTGTTTCTAAAGTAGAGCCTTTCAATGAAGTATATTACAAAATATTTTATCATAAAATATTGACTTGTCATGTGTATATATGAGTCATCTAAAAAATAAGAATTGTGTGATGTCAAAAAAGAAACAATTTTGAGCACCTATTTCCACTCGACTGTAATCTTTGTTATAATTACACTACCTTTGCCAGTACGCTTGTGCACGCCGAGTTAATTTTTCGAGACAATGAGCTTTACATTTGAAAACCCTTTCCTAGCCATTCTCTTGCAAAACAGGTTAACAATGCGTGCAATATGTCAGGGTTGTTGGATGCTTATTTAAAGTTTAGGTTTGCAGTTTCGAACATTCAAGCTACTTTGAACAACTTCTGAGGACATAAAATAAACGGATATATTCAGTCTCATAGATTCTAGCAAATTATTCATTTGAATAAGGAAAGTTCATGATTTTTTTTTCGTTTCTATCCCATGTATATATACCTTGTTGAAATTTCCAGAATGAGCGAATTCATCAGCACGTGCTATTACCTATTAATTTTGGTGGGTGAATTCATGTGTCTTGATCTGCTATGAAATTTAGATAATGGCAAGTTGCATTTAACTACAAAGTCACTGTCTTATTTGCATCGTCAAATGCGATGTTTTTGTTTCATCTCGAACAAACGTATTTTTTTTTCCAATGGTGAAACGCTAAACAGAAAGGAAATATACAAGTATAATTCCATAATCTGTTCCAAACGTCCAAAGCTGTGAATCTAGATATGCATTCATATCAAGGTGCAAATACATTACGTTGGATATACATGTATTTTCATACCCCTGGTCCAGAGTCCATTCACCGTCAAGGGAAGGTCACGTGACCGACTCGATAGATTGCTTCGGCTTTTATCATATACAACAGACAGATATTTTGTTCATAGTCGAAAAGGATTTGTCGGAAGGAGATCGCATTATAGGAAACTGTCTTCACCATGGCGCAGATGGAAATGGACATGGGCTATTCGAAGAATGAAAGCAAAGCAATGATGAGTGCCGACAGTAAGACATGGCGCTGGACAACCCAGAAAGTAGTGGTCATCTGCATCGTTCTCACGGCCTGCGTGACAACCCTGTGCACGACGCTCACCTATTTCCTCCATCCCGGCTACGGTATTTCGGACGACCAGCCTGTCGTGGAGCCTCATCCCACTGCTCCTCCGGATCGCATCAACTGCATTCCCGATCGCAATCGCGACTCCGAGTCCCTGGATCTCTGCGAAGCTCGCGGCTGTGTGTATGGCCCGCAAAACCTCCTTGGGCCCCGCTGCTATTTCCCGGCGGGCTACGGCGCTTACCAGGTGACCAGCGAGCGCGAATTTAGCTGGGGGAAGAGGTTGACCCTCGAACGGATCGCCAACATTCCGTCGTTTTTCAACAACGACATCCGCTTTATCGCACTCGATATTGAATTCCAGACCAATAACAGACTCCACTTCAAGGTAAAATTTCAACGAAATTAGCCCCCAAAGAGGCAGTCATGGAAGTAAAGTAACGTAGAAACTATACTCTATGGAAATATGCATTGTTCAACTGCATAAAACATTTTCGTCTTATTTTGTTCTGTGCTGTAATGCTTGATACACTACTTTCTGGCTGAATTCCTTTTTTCTAATTGTTTCTTTATGACGCTCAGCGCTTAGAAACATTGCAATAAGCGCTCTGTAAATGATATTTATTATTATTTTATTGATATAATAAGGCAGGTTCCATGAATTAACTTGCTACTTCCTCTTGCCATGCATTTGTATAAAGCAGTCGTACTATAGGTGCATTAACGGATATTATACCTTCTGAGAGCATTACTGGAACATGCAGCTACTAAAGGAGTGTGCATGTGGTTCTAAATGTCAGACTGAAAACCTTTACAGAGTTAGAAAAAAAAATGAGTAGAAAAAAAAAACACACATCTCTTGCGTTTTGGAAATGCAGAGAGCACAAGAGTTTGGTAACGATAAAGTGCAAAATAGACTCTTTTTTTCCTTTTCTGTTTTACATAACGGCGTGGTGGAATACGAATTACGTCCAAAATGGACTGGGATGAAACTACTCATACAATAAATTCAATTGATTTTCTTCCCCTATAGTAAAGTAGGTAAAATATATTAGCGGCATCTAGAGAGGGTAAAACTCACGAAGATTACAGAAGAAAATGAAAAAGAGCAAAAAAGTGTTGAGTACAAAATCATGTTTGCGATATATTCATTATGCATGGATACTATGTATCTGCCATTGACAACGACGATCCAACATTTGAACATTTTTGACGGTCCTTTCTTGATAAATCCAATATGTCTCCTCATTTTGTAGTGTGTTCGACCTCAAATAAGTCAGAATTTGTCAAAATGATTCCATGCATTCAGTGAATGTAGAAAGATTACTGAAACACGGTAAAAAGCGAGTTCACTGAGAATCAGATGAGTCATTCAAGAGTTTGAATTTTGCTAATAATGTAGCTATTCATTCATTGATACAGTCAATTAATATGCAAAGATCATCAACACATTTTACAGCTGAAAGGATTGTTCTTCAGAAACCAATCTGCAAGTTACATGTACATACAAGAAAAAGACGAACAAACACATCGCATATGAAAGGGGAATAAAGATATATATTCACACACACACACACACACACACACACGAACACACCCAGACCTTCAATCAAATCTTGTATCTCTAGCTATACGCACACACCACACACCCACAAAAACTAGATATAAAACAAGAAATGCGAACAAATTTCAAATTGAGAATCATAAATGGGTTATAAACGCACCCTGATTTATTAAAAAAGAACGATTATTACCATCATTACCATCCAGTTTTACGACCCGGCTAATGACCGCTTCGAAGTACCGCTGACTGTGCCAGAAAGACCTACCCAGGGTGCTGATACACCTACTTATGACGTCACCTATACTACACATCCATTTACGCTCACAATAACTAGAATTGCGACAGGAGAGGTTTTGTAAGTATGAATAATCTACTGAAATTCCTGGCTCCTTTTCTTTAACTTTCATCTCAAAGAGAGAGAAAGAGAATCAACATATTCCGGCACAACTGCTAACCTTTCTTTCAATAATCAGTAGTCCTTCACGTAGTAAGCCTATATCCATTGTATAACTTCTTTTTTTTTTCAAATAAAATATCAACAACATTATGTAATTATTTTGTTATTTTTCTTTTTCCCCTTTATGGAGTGATAAGATATTGATAACTAAAGGCAAAGTCTGAATGATAACAATCATAATTCCCCACCCCCTTTTATGAAGAAGGCAAAAACCTTTTATAAACAACGGCAGTGGTTAGTTTATTCAGAGACCAGTTTACGGTAGATGGCCGTAGTTCATTGAATAGAATAAAGCAAATACAAAGTTAGTGCGTTGCTGACAAAGAAAATTCAGGGTGGTGTTCGATTATGCAAGACAGAAACAGGCGATACCACGTTTATGAGTCGGGAGAGGAAAAGACAAATTTGTGCTATACTGTTAAAGGAAAGTGAACGAATTCCAAATTCCATATTAAACTTTGTTTGTTGCCATATAAATAGTACACATCACTGATTGGCATGATGGGGGCTGGTATCGTTGAATAGGACATGCAAATTCATTCCTGCAAGAACTGTATTTACAAACATATGTTTGTTTGTTTTTAATTGTGAAGAGCAATTTCATATTGATATTGATTAGTTTTCAGCATTTAACTTAATAATCATGAAGAGATAACAGAATTGAATTATGAGCGTATTGTATACTTTAATACTCTTAAACAACAGTATTCTAAAGGGGGAAATGTGATAATGATTTATGCTCAATGTGTTCTATTTATCTAATACTAAGTGAATAAGTCCCTCCTGAATATACAATTATATGTGAAACTATTGACAGCATGGAGCATTCACTCAAGATAGATGTTGAAAACAATGCATTTCATTTTTACTAGAGGTTTCCTTCATTTTTTGACGATTTACTAATCGATTTGATCGATAAATTACAGAACAGACAAATGAATAGTTGCTTCCAAATCTGTCAAATAAAAAAACCCGGTAATGTATCATTACAAGACGGCGCATGTTTTATCTAAAGAGTTGTCTCTGGATCTTATTGATTAGAAAGAAATATTGTTCTTCTTTCATAAGTCATATGACATATACATTTTTGATGTCACAAAAACAAAATTGAATTTAATTTTGTACCTATGACCATGATGAATGTAAATCATGTAAACAATGTAAAACATCGATAAACAATGTAAAACATCAATAAACAATGTAAAACATCAATATACTTGACGAATACTCTGGGGAGGGGCAAAGAATCTTGATTGCCACCTGTGCCGCATTAGTTGCTTGTTTAGCTACTGCAGTAATCATATTTCGCTCAGCGTCATAGCTAAATATATCATTTATATCTCTTACCTCATGGTAATCATTATTCATGCTTCCAGATTACAGTAATCATATGTTGTTGATAACATAAACAGACCCCTTTGCAGTACCACATGGTGCTCTTGGCAAATAATAATGCTCCGTCACGTCCGTAACGATAAGCAGGTTGCGCAGGAATTTGAACTTAAGTTTGAAAATTAAAGAATACAACAACAACAAAGGATGTAGAAAAAACCGTAAGAACTATAATCAATATGGCTATAGCAGAGTTATAGGATAGAGAGAGGATAGACTTTCAGAAAAGAGTTCCAGTCCTACCCGATGCTGTGCATCCTTATGAACTTATTTTGCTTGTGATGCCCCTTTCAATCTGGTGTAAACTTTCGTACCATTTTGAAATTGATGATGAAAGTCAGTTCAGGATTCACTTTGCGCATGAGCAGAAAGAAAAGGTGATTTGCACTAAAAAGGCACATGGCTTTTGTATTTACTGAGATAATCATCTGTGATGTTATGATATTTAAGTAATCCTAGTGATGGTGCTTGACAGCACATCCACCTGACAACAAAAGTCGTATTTGGCAATATAAATTTAAACAAAAACCAACAGTCATAGTTAAATTATTTCAATTCAAAATAATGAATTCTTAATTGACGGATCACTTTAGTCACCTGGTCTTCACAAGTTCATCCTTTGTTTGAACATGACTAGCGATTTAAGAATTTAATTGATGGAATTTTGATTGATGACGTAATTTCTTTGGCGGGCAAGCGTATGCATTATGTCGCTTCGTACACATCTGAAATGTGTACGCAGCTGGGAGGGGGAAAAATCATTAGATTTGTGCCCACGTGCACATAAGCTAAATCCGAACTTGCTCTTAATTTTCGGCCCCTGTATAAGACTTATCATGGGAACACTAGAGGAGGTAACACGCGCAGTAACATTTGTCGTGGCTATATGATTATTATTTCAATTATAGAATTGTCACCATTGCCATCACTGTTATAATCATCATTAACATCATCATCGACGGAGTTTTGCTTTAAAGTTAAGTTAAGTTAAGTGCAGTATGGACACAAAATTTTTCTCAAGAAAAGATAAAAGGAGAAGTAAATCAGATAAAGTGTATATATAGATAATTTATATTCAATAATTATATACATTCAAATGTAATCGTCATATTTGACTTCAACAATATGTCGTTGATTCCTCTACATATGGATGTCCTCAAAATACGTATCAACGTAATGTTGAAAAATCCATTTTCATTCACAGAAGCCGAAGGTGTTTTGGCACTTTTAAAAAGACAAGAATTCAGAAAAAAATAAAGAAAAAGTGGAGAAATAAAATATATGATAACTATCCATCGGGCATCACATCATTCCAGATGGGATACGTCTATCGGAGCTTTTATTTTTGAGGACCAATTTCTGACCATCTCCACTCGCCTGCCTTCGTCAAATATCTATGGCTTTGGAGAGCACGAGCACCACAGTTTCAAGCACGACCTCAACTGGCAGACGTGGGGGATGTTCTCTCGAGACCAGCCTGTCTCCGTAAGTCAAGAATTTGGTACCTGATGTATGAAATAGTTTAATTCAAATTCAAATTCAAATTCACAGAATAAATTCAGAGATTGGCTCTTCATCGTATTTGTCTTGTGCTTGGTTAACTTTCTTGTGTATTTTTCTTTATCAACTGAAAGCAAAAGTTAATACATGTATTCACGAAACATTTTTTTTTTTATAACGCAAATTATGTCATCTGTAAGCACTTGGATAACAGTTAGACAGAGATGAAATAATCCATATGATGAAACATGAATTATCATGTGCCATTGTTCATTAGTCTAGAAGGAGGTGATGATGTTAATTTTCTCTTGATTAGAACTGCCCCCTAAATAGGGATATCAGAAGCCACAGTTGTGACGTGGTGGCCTGTTTTGTATATCGAGCCTTTTTTATCACTGTTATGAGAATAGGATCAAACTGTAAGAGTTAATCGACAACATCTCCATTTCGAAAAAAAGAAGACCTAATCACCATGTAAAATTGAATAATGTCTTGCATGTATTCGTAATCTGAGTCCTTTGTGATCAAGAAAATTAATCTAAGACAGAAAAAACGAGAAAATTGGGAAGAAATATAACACAATTGGTGCTCTTAGTGACAATATCAATAAAACTGCACTATTAAAAAAAATAAGAAAGTAGGTAAAAGAAGTCGAAAGAGGAAGGGGACAAAATGTAACTGTGACCAGATATCAAAACATTACACCTGTGCATCGAGAGATTGAGCTAGATCTTTGAATACATTCTGAGGCGTCTTGCTATTAAGGAACAGAAATGGGTGGATTCTTGTCTGACGGTCAATATTTAGATACTTACACTTCAACACACTTTGTTTACTCGGTCAGTACAAAGGTAATCTGTACGGAGTTCATCCTTTTTATCTGAACACCGAGTATGACGGGAACGCCCATGGTGTTCTACTTCTCAATTCGAATGCCCAAGGTAAGACAACATGAATTCATTGTCTATTTCTATTTCTATCTCTCTTTTTTTATCCCTCTCTGTATGTGCTGTTATCAATCAATAACATTCAAACATATTTTGTCATGTGCACATTGTACCAGAGAAACAAGACCAAATGTGACAATGCATCACAAATCAATTAAAAACTTGCACCCTTATATTTCTCGTGAGGACTCAAGAAAGGTAAAACGGGTCAATTTTGAGTTTTTCATATTTTCTGAAAGAGCTATTCTTCTTTTACATTATTCTTGAGTTTCGGATCATAAATTGAACGGGAAAGTGGGTATCAGCAGTTTTTCTCTACAACTGCTCTTTTTACAGAGTAGTGTAATCAGGTTTTTCTTAGAGATCCCTTTTCATTTCTTGAAAACCCTTTTCACAGTCTTCACTTTATTTTGATTCTAATAACTTTTGAAAGGATGATGCTATTGCTTTGAAAGTTGCCATTTACACAAAACAGTAGACAGTCTTTGTGTTAATAGATCATGCTCAATTTGATTTTAATCTGATAATCCATTCATTGTGGTTGCTACAGTGGTTTACATCATGGGTTTTTTTTTCGTGCCGTTCATTGCACAGGTAGCACAGCTTAGTATAGATTAAAGTGCGCTTGAATAGGCCCTATACTTCCAATCTCTTCTCTCAGTTAAAACTTTTCCAGTGTGTGTGATTTCTTTCCAATATTCATATAGGTTATGAGAATACATTTAAAATGAATTATACATCATTTTAAAGCTAAGAATCTGTTCTTTCAGAATCTGTCCCTAGCTAAAAATAATTGTCTGTCGAGTTTTTGTTGGTTTCGTGGTGCAGGGTCGCAAATAAATTAACATGCATAAAGTAAAAGTGTGTAATTATCACGCTGTTTTGACAAGCTTAGTAAGAAAAGAGAAGAAAATATTTAAAGAGCATGATAACACTTGCAGCGATATGATTGTTATCGTAAAACAATGATTCAGGCTTCTACAATTCAATACACATTGGTAATGTGAGCCAATTGCAATGCTATGAAACACATTTTCTCTCCCTGTCATTTCCGCAGACTTCACTGTTCAACCAACCCCCGCCCTCACTTACAGGACGATTGGGGGCGTTCTTGATTTTTATATGTTCCTCGGTCCCTCCCCCGAAGAAGTTGTTCAGCAATACACAGAGGTGAGAATCACACACACCACTGTAGGAACATTTAATAGTGCATCCACAAATGAAACGAGAAAAATGTATACTAGTAACCAGAAAATTAGATGTACATTTGACTATTACATGTAAATGCAGTGACGAAACGGATTGACGTTGTACTTTTACATAAATTAGTCCGGTTTCAATGTCCATAGTGCGTGTAATGTAGCAAACCTGTAATTCCTCTGATCGTGATATCGTTGTTTTTTCATTTTGTTTTTCTATGATCACTGACTTGATATAGCTTCACCATAGAAAGTATCATAGGGTATTTACAAACATGTATTTCTACAAAATTTTAATTTGATGTAAGAGGGTAATACTTTGTAATGTTTTCTAACATTATTTAAGTTTGACACTGAACTGTTTGTAGTTATAATGCCTATCATGCAAATTCATGACATTGGCTGACACATTACTTTTCCCCCTATAGGTCATAGGTCGACCGATGATGCCTCCTTACTGGTCGCTAGGATACCAGCTCAGTAGGTACGGATACAACAACCTGACCAACTTGCAGAACGTCGTTCAATCAATGCGAACCTATGACATCCCCCACGTAAGTTATTGAATAACTGTTTTGTATGAACACTTAACAGATCCTATATTCATCTAAAGAAAAAAGAGGCACAATCTATTCGTACGAAAAAAAAGTTCTTTAATTTCGACGGCAAGAGTTTCCGTGTTCTTCCTTGTATAAAGGAGACGTCGAAATTGTTTATGAAGACTAAAAAGGTATAGTCATTTTTATAAATAATATTATAAAAAGAACCAGCAACCAACATTGATTACAAACAAACAAAATAACAAAACCAATTTCTGATCTTGAACACGCCATGTTATCAAATATGAACGTAGACAACCTGAGATAAAGTTGTGCATTCAAAAAAAAAAAAATGAAACATTCCAATTCTGTCAAGGACTGATGATGACGTTATTTTTACATTTTATTATCAGGATGTACAATACAGTGACATCGATTACATGGAAAGACAGATGGACTTCACAATCGATCCTGTCAACTACGTAGGATTGGGTGACTTTGTAGAATCCGTGAAGGAAGATGGGACCCGGTACATTATAATGTTGGTAAGAAGGCGAAAGCTACGACGAGCAAATCAATTTGCTCGTGTAGTTTGTGAGTGTATCCCGTCGAAGTGTTCATGCGCTGTGTGTTCGTATGGTGTTGCTCAATGTTTAAAAGTTGATTTGTATGTGCGTATGTGCGTCTGTTAGTGTAATAGGCTACATACGTTCATAAGGTTAATATCCATGGATGATGGAATACTCTGAATCAGGGTACGATAATAATTATTGACAGCGAGTGACTGTTATATGGGGTCATCCTGCCCCACGTTCACACAGCTCACGAGCTTAAAACTAGGTAATTTAGGTCCAGGAGGTCCACACTATAGGCAGATAAGACCCAGCCTGATCTTGACACTAGAGAAGAAAGGTTCAAACTCAATATAACATGATTAAACCTCTTTATTGTCGAGCTCATCGACATTTTTTTTTCTAGTGTCAAGGTCATGGGCCCTATCAGTCTGGCGTCAAATTGTGGGACTTATGTGCCTATATGCTGTCTAACTCGTGGATTGTATCTATAGCTGGTTGGCCCATTCTACTTGATGTCGAGCTCGTTGACCTTGTTCAGTTAGTGTGCAGCTCGTGGGCTGTATTACTCGTGAGCTGCATGAATCGTGGACTGTATGAATCGTGGGCTGTATGACCTGTGGGCTGTATTACTCGTAAACTGTATGACTCGTGGGTGTCTAACTCGTGACGTGACCCTTGATTGATCAACCCGACTCCGCCTCTTGATTACATTTATAGCCACATTGTCCAGCCACTGTACTGACTGGACGAAGACTGGACGAAGAACTGGACGAAGACTGGACAAGGACGGAAAGAAAGAAAAAAAATGAGAACTTAGATTTTAGACATATTTTGGACACATGACCGGGTATTTTTCTTGATATCATTGTCATCATGACAACACTCTTTATGTGCATTTTTCGTTTTACAGGACCCGGCAATTTCTGCCAATGAAACTGCAGGCACGTATGAGCCCTTCGATCTTGGGGTAAAGATGGATGTCTTCATAAAAGACGAAACGGGAATCTGATGTACGGAAAGGTAATGCATCACTTATAACGATAGATATTTCGATAACAAAACACATATCGACCTGTCTGTGTTACAAAATACACAGACTTTTTTATCATAAGTATTAACTTTGCTATCAACAGACGCAAATACATTTCCGCGTATGCACACACACACACACACACACGCACCACACACACACACACACACACACAAACACATGCACGCACAATACAGGGGTTGAGTTCTGAATCTACAGGTGAATTCGTCCGTAGGTACGCTTGACTGCTTGTTGCAACACACATGACTACTTGTAGCAAATTTCACCGAACATGGCAACATTTGATTCAGTAAATGGATCAATTCGATTCTTCATACATGTTTATCAAATAATATGTGTAGCTGGGGCGGCAAAGGGGGGGGGGGGGGGTGGGGGGAGGGTTTGCGTGGGAGGGTCAAGGATCAATGGTACCCCTCCCTCGCTTTGAAGCGCAGCTACTATCCATACCCCCCCCCCCCCCCTGTTAAGCAGCCCGCTCAATGAATTATTCCCTTTTATAGAATGATTTGTTTGCACTTCCTTTTTTTCTCTGCTAAATTGTTATAGGTATGGCCAGACTATCCCAACATTACTGTGAACGATTCAGTTGACTGGGACACCGGAGTCAGAGTAAGTAATTGTGGTAAGATATGACTGGACATACATCGTGTACAGTCAGTCTTTCTTGAATGAATAGGTGACGAAGATTTCTACATATCGATCTCTGTCAACTGTGCAATTATCCTCTGAAAGTCTGCACGATCAGTATGACTATCTGTAAGTCTGCAGTATTGATTTCCAAGAGACAATGTTGGCTGACTTTTTTTTTTATTTGACCTTTTGAAGCGCAAGGCATAGGTGATTTATCCTTAATGTATTAAAAAGGAAATGAATTATCATACCTACCACTCTTTCATGTCATGATTTATATAAAATGCATTTGGAATTAGAAGTAGTGTTAATAACAATTAAAATAATGATGATGAAACAAAATACAATATTGTATTGATAATATTAATGTTCAATATACTGCTGCCCCTAATACCTAACAATGTCACATGTTGATCTTGCAGCTGTTTCGAGCCTATGCTGTGTTTCCCGACTTCCAAAAGAACTCGACAGTCCAATGGTGGCTGATCAAGTGACCAAGTTTAAAGAAGAGATCAACTTTGACGGTCTATGGATTGTAAGTATGCCTCTATATTTCCCGATGTTTGTATAAAAAATGATGAGGTTGAATTAAGCCACGAAAGTGTCCAGGATATTAATCGTCGCTCCATGTCAAGACCGAAACCGTCGGTTTGTTAATGTTTACCCGGCAAGCACTAAACCCAAAGCATGGTATGTAATATCAACAAGCACAAGGTTATTCATCTCAAATTTGAAAGATTTAGGCATCTACCACAAAAATTAATGAATAAATAAAATCACACACAATCGGTACGACGCACGGGCGACTTGTACTAGTGATGAACTACCACAAAAATTAATGAATAAATAAAATCACAGACAATCGGTACGACGCACGGGCGACTTGTACTAGTGATGAACAATGCGAGAAGCGCCTTCTGAGGCATAGTGGATAAGACTCCCGACTCCAAATCGGAGGATCCAAGTTCGATTCCCGTCCAGCGCTTACGTCCTTGGACACCATGTTTTACCCACCAATGTACCTCCCGACCCAGGTATATTGATGGGTACTAGGTAACGCTAGGGTACACTAATGACAGAGCTCTCTGGTAACAGAAGTGGCAACATACTGAAGAGGCTTTAACCCGGATGAATAAGACCTTATGTCTATCATTATTATCAAACTCAAACTACGGGGCGGTAAGTCACAACACGAAGAAGCAGCTGCCATATGCTGTGATCAAACAATCACCTATATTTTGCAACACTATTCTTTTGCAAAACTGAATAATGTCTTGCATTCAAAACCCAATGTTGTTTGTCTTATATTTCTTCGTTGTTTCGTACCAGCGTGGTGTCAGTGAAAAACTGTTTCTTGCTCAACAGAATTGATAAATTTTTCTGCGAATAGTAATTCTTGTCAATTTGTTGCTTTCCTTTGCTTGATTATTATATTCACCGTGAAAAAAAAGCGACAACAACTAATTAATAACCTAGATGAATAATCATCACCATATTTAGCTATATCTCTAATTCAAATTCTGTATCAAATTGTTCGCAGCTGATTCTACTTACATGTGTGGACATTCTTTTTAGGACATGAATGAACCAGCGAGCTTTGTGCACGGCTCCGTAGATGGATGCCCCGACAACGCCTACGACTATCCGCCGTACCATCCCAGTAAGTCGCTCCTTTCACATCCTCAGTCACGTCTACTTTCGAATGCACATTTACGACATCTTAATGTAACTTGTGATGAATAGACTTTACATAACCTTTCTTTTTTTTTTTAGTTATCATTGTTATTTCTTGAAACCTTTGTTAAATTTGTGATGATTAAACAACACATTGTAAGGTA